>NC_086326.1:113594083-113919083 GCF_036172605.1 Pelobates fuscus
GCCTGTAACCTATTTAGCAGAGAAACTAGTATACCGTAATATACATAGCACTGTACTCTTTGAATAACTCCTATTGTGATCACCTACCTATACTACTTATCATTTACTATTTAATCGAGAGAAGCTTGTTTGTTTCGCAGCCCAGCTTAGCACTAACCACAAGCATACTTGTGTTATACAGAGTAGAAAACCCTGTAACCTATCTAGCGGAGAATCTAGTATACCCTACCATGCATAGCAATGTAATCTTTGAATTACTCATCTTGTGATAACCTTCCTATACTACTCTATATATACTGTTGAAGCGTTGGACTCTAATATGTTATCATCCAAAACTAAAAATGTGCTGTATACTCCTATGCCACGTTATGTTATAACTGTTTATTACTGCTTGGAACTGCTATTGTGGCTGACCGAGCCTATTGTTATATCACGCACAACAAAAATAAAGAATTAAAAAAAAAAAAAAAAAAAAGTAGACAACCCAAGGTATTGAATGTGGGGTATGTTTAGTCTTTTTTAGTAGCCACGTAGTCACAAACACTGGCCAAAGTCAGCGTTCATATTTGTTTTTGTGTGAAAAAAGCAAAAAACTAATATTTGGCCAGTGTTTGTGACTAAGTGGCTACTAAGAAAGACTAGACATACCCCACTTGCAATAACTTGGGTTGTCTACTTTTGCAACTGGGGGTAATTCTCATTGCTGGGCTACCATACGCTCTCAAAGGCAACATAACCAATCTGGCAAATTTAAATGTCAAAAAAATGAAATGCAAGCCTTATATGTGACGCTCTAACTTTCCAAAACACCATAAAACCTGTACATGGGGGGTACTGTTATTCTCGGGAGACTTCACTAAACACAAATATTAGTGTTTTAAAACAGTAAAACATATTGCAACAATAATATACCGTATTTTTCGCTCCATAAGACGCACATTTTTTCCCCTCAAAAGTGAGGGAAAATGTCTGTGCGTCTTATGGAGCGAATATGAAGTTTTACTTACCTGTCTTGTAGCGTTGGCCAGCAGCACAGGGCGCACCGCGGTACTGGAACTTGAATTTCAGGTTCCAGTTTCCGGCGGGACTGAAAGGAAGTGAGCACTCAGCTTGTGCACACTTCCCTTCAGTCCCGCCGGAAACCGGAACCTGAAATTCAAGTTCCAGTACCGCGGTGCCCCCTGTGCTGCCAGCCAACGCTACAAGACAGGTAAGTAATTATGGGACAAGGGGAGGGGGACAGTATGGGAGAGGAGAGAAGAATATGGAGAGGGGGATGAAGTCTATGGGGGGGGGGAATTGAAGTCTATGGGGGGATGAAGTCTATGGGGGGAATGAAGTCTATGGGGAGGGGGGGGATGAAGTCTATGGGGAGGGGGGTGAGTTGAAGTCTATGGGGAGGGGGGGTGAGTTGAAGTCTATGGGGAGGGGGGTGAGATGAAGTCTATGGGGAGGGGGGAGATGAAATTTATGGGGAGGGGGGAGATTAAGTCTATGGGGAGGGGGGGAGATGAAGTCTATGGGGAGGGGGGAGATGAAGTCTATGGGGAGGGGGGAGAGATGAAGTATATGGGGAGGAGGGGAGATGAAGTCTATGGGGGGAGATGAAGTCTATTGGGAGGAGGGGGATGAAGTCTATGGGGAGGGGGGGAGATGAAGTCTATGGGAAGGGGGGGAGATGAAGTCTATGGGGAGGGGGGGTGAGATGAAGTCTATGGGGAGGGCGGGGAGATGAAGTCTATGGGGAGGGGGGAGATGAATTCTATGGGAAGGGGGGGAGATGAAGTCTATGGGGAGGGGGGGAGATGAAGTCTATGGGGAGGGGGGAGATGAAGTCTATGAGGAGGGGGGAGATGAAGTCTATGGGAAGGGGGGGAGATGAAGTCTATGGGGAGGGGGGATGAAGTCTATGGGGAGGGGGGGAGGAAGTCTATGGGGAGGGGGGGATGAAGTCTATGGGGAGGGGGAGATGAAGTCTATGGGGAGGGGGGATGAAGTCTATGGGGAGGGGGGGATGAAGACTATGGGGGGGATGAAGACTATGGGGAGGGGGATGAAGACTATGGGAGGGGGGGACACTATGGGACAGGGGAGAAAAAAATATTCTGAACAAACTGTCCCATAGTAAGAAACACTATGGGACAGTTTGTTCAGAATATTTTTTTTCTGGGTTTCTTCCTCTAAAAACTAGGTGCGTCTTATGGTGAGGTGCGTCTTATGGAGCGAAAAATTTATCATATATTTGCGGTTATTTGTATTTTATATATAGATAGAAATATATAGAATGTCATTCTAAGTGTATTTTGTTACCTATATATAACAAAATACAGTTAGAATGAAATTACATATGAATATATAATTTATATTAAATATTGTTTCAATATTTTATTTATTAATTTTATTTATTAATGTAATTATACATAAATATATATATATATATATAATATATCTAAAAATGGGGGGATGTACCACCGCTAATATATAAAAACTAAATATAGTGTGAAACCAATTTAATACAAAAGGAGCTGCTAAAACACCAAAATCTTATCTTAAACAGTAGGGGTAAAATACAAAGTGATGGTGAAGCGCTATATTGAAGTAGTAATATTGAAAATGGAGATAATAAATGAAAAAGTGGAATAATAGAATATCTATATATATATACCTTAGTTATATCTCTTATATATACCTTAGTTATATCTCTTATCTTGAAACCTTAAGAGTGGTGTATAGTTCCTTAAAAGCATAAACACAAAAACCATATCATAGTGTAAAACTGTAAAATACAGAATTAAAAATGATACAAGAGATTATTCCCACTCACACTATATAGAGCCAAAAGATTTTAGCTCAGTTCTTGCGTTTGTAGGGTCTGTAAAGGCAACCCTCTCCCTTCTTTGGAACCTTTATTCTTCTTATTTTCAATCTAGGATATAGAACATATATTGTGCAATACCTTCGGTAAATACCTTGTGAATAGTGAAATAAAAGTGGGGTACTCACAAACCCAGAGCCATCCAAATTGGCTCAATAAAACAGCATATGTGGTTAAGGACCACACCCCTTTCTTATAGCAGGAAAAAAATGTGCCAATAGTGTATAAAGTATAAAAACTGTATTAACTTTATTATACTATAACTTTAAAAGTATAAAATATATCTATACAATAAACCACTATATAGGCAATAAAAAAGTCCAATATTCACATGCGTTTCGCCGTATAGGCTTCCTCAGTCTTTCTTTTTTGATCCAGCTGAGGAAGCCTATACGGCAAAACCATAGATAATGCCGTCACTGCCATCCTCTCGGCCGGGGTAGGGGCATGACTGAGTAAAACGGATATTGTAAACGCTTTTAAGTTACTCTCTATCCATCTATCCCTTTGGCATTTACATGGTGTTAAGTGGCATGATTCATATTATTTTTTCACACGTCTCACATTTGGTTCTAAAAGCAGCCCCAGGATTTTCAGCTCTGTGATGCTGAAAAATTGTATAGGAGAAAGGAGGGGACTTTGCCTGTACTGTGGTAGGATGGGCCATATGCGACAAAAATGTCCTGTGCGTCCGGAAAACTATCGCCCCTAAGACCATATAGGGGAGTGGCCTTGGGTGTGACATCTGAGTCCCCACATTTGCCTCTTAACAGATCACTTCTCCTTCCTCTCACATCGTGTTAGGGTACCCATGGTTGCGTTCTCACAATCCCATTTTTGAGGAGAAAAAGGATACATCCTCCCTTTGGGAGGTATAGCGCCAGGTAACAAATCAATAGCACAATCGTAGGGTCTGTGAGGCGGTAACTTTTCATCCTCCCTTTTATCGAAGACAGACTTAAGAGACATGTACTGAGGAGGTATAACAGTAGACAAAGGAGGAGTAGTAGGAACATTAAAATAATTTAAAGGGGTGATTTTAACGATACAAGACTCTTTACTGAACTGGACCTTAGAGGTGCATACAATCTCATACGTATAAAAAAGGACCATGAATGGAAAACTGCATTCAGTACTAGGAGTGGTCATTACGAGTACACTGGGATGCCCTTTGGTCTTTGTAACGCCCCAGCAGTGTTTCAAGAATTTATTAATAGATAGATAAAACCCTAACCATATTCATAGATCTTTACTGGTCCTTTATGGTCTATAGTAGTAGTTTTAAGAACCTCCCTCCAGTTCCTTCTCCATATGCCCCTGATGCACACATCCATACAAACAAATGAACCTGTGTCCCTAAGAGGAAAACAGGATCGCCAATTTACAATAATCCCTGGATAATATTCCACTGGATTATACATTGTCTAGCTACTTCAAAGTTCAGCTACTAGCTAGAACACAGTTGCTGACGTGGTTGTGTGGAAGGGGAGAAAGGAAAGGGGGGAGGGAGAAGAAGGAGAAAAAAAAAAAAACTACTACTATAGACCATAAAGGACCAGTAAAGAATTTATTTATGATGTCCTACGAGAGTACATTCACACATTTGTAATAGTGTACTTGGACAACATATGAATATATTCAACCGATTTGCATACTCATCACATGCATGTTAAATTAGTTTTGAAAACCCTTCTTGTTAATGGTCTCTATTGTAAACTAGAAAAATGTTTGTTTGATCAATCTGAAGTCCAGTTCTTGGGGTATCTAATTTCTGCTAAGGGTTTTCGTATGGATCCCAAGAAGCTTTCTGCTGTCATAGAATGGCTTCTACCTTTTTCTTCCATTGTAGCACCTATAACCTGAAGGACTAAAAAGGATGGTAATACTTGTGTCTGGACCCTGGAGGCGATTGAGGCTTTTTAATTCCTTAAGACTGCGTTCGCCTCTGCTCCTATTTTACAGCATCCTGTCCCTTCTTTGCCTTTTATTCTTGAAGTTGATGCTTCAAATATTGGGGTGGGTGCTGTCTTGTCTCAAAGGGAATCACCTGAAAAGCCATTACATCCTTTTGGTTTCTTTTCCAAGCAGATGTCCAAGGCCGAAAATAATTATGACATAGGAAATCGAGAACTCCTTGCAATTGTTTTAGCACTTAAGGAGTGGAGACATCTTTTGGAGGGTACTAAGGATCCCATCCTTATACTTACATATCATAAAAACCTTTCCTACCTTAGTGAGGCCAAAAGATTGTCTTCTAGGCAGGCCAGTTGGTCACTGTTTTTATCTTGTTTCAATTATATCATCACCTACAGACCAGGTGATCGTAACACTAAAGCTGACGCTCTGTCCAGACAATTCAAAACTACCGACAAACAAGAGTTTGATGATACCCCTGTCATTCCCCCGGACAGAATAATAGCTACTACTGTTCTCTCTATTTCTTCATCCCTCTTGCAAGTCATACAGGCTAAACAAAACAAGGCACCAAGAGAGAGACCTGCTGATAAACTCTTCTTTATCAGACCTGCTGATAAACTCTATCATGACACCAAAACTGCTGGATATCCTGGTACCACTAAAACCTTAACAGCAGTTTCTAGATATTTCTGGTGGGCTTCCTTATGCGAGGACGTCACCGATTACGTACGGGCATGTGTTACTTGTGCCAGTATGAAGTCTTCTCATAGAGTTCCTTGTGGGTTGTTGCACCCGTTACCCATACCTGAGAGGCCTAAGTCCAATCTATCCATGGATTTTATTGTTGAATTGCTTCCTTCGATTGGTCATCCTGATGATAGTGGATAGATTTTCTAAGATGGCTCATTTTGTGTCTCTTGTCAAATTGCCCTCGTCCAAGGAACATGCTTCTATCTTCGCCAGGGAGGTGTTTCGGTTACACGGTATTCCAGAGTCTATTGTGTCCGATAGGGGTTGCCAGTTTATTTCCAGGTTCTGGAAAGCCTTTTGTTTGGAAATGGGCATTTCTCTTTAGTTTTCCTCCGGTAACCACCCTCAGTCTAATGGAGCTGCTGAACGTGCCAACCAATCCCTAGAGCAGTATCTTTGTTGTTTCGTATCCCACCATCAGAACGATTGGGCTGACCTGCTTTCTTGGGCTGAGTTTGCTCGTAATAACGCTGCTCATGAATCTTCTGGTAATAGCCCTTTCTATGTTGTTTATGGCCAGCATCCTGTTGTTCTTCCGCCTGTATTCTCCTTACAGGGCATGCCGTTTCTGGATGAACATTTTACGTTCTACCTGGGAGCAGGTTCAGCAGTTTTTTGGTGGACTCTGCTGCTCGCCAAAAGGTCCAAGCTGACAAACATCGCAGAGTGGCTCCATCCTATGTTGTGGGTGAAAGGGTGTGGCTTTCCACTCGCAATATCCGCCTTCGTGTGCCTTCTATGAAGCTGGCTCCCCGTTTTATAGGTCCTTTTCGTGTCTTACATAAAATTAATCCTGTTTGATATGCCTTAGATCTTCCTAGGAACCTGCTTATTCCTAACGTCTTTCACGCCTCCTTGTTGAAGCCACTCCTGTGTAACCGTTATACCCGACATGTTCCTCCTCCTGTGGAGGGTCATGAGGAATTTGAGGTGGCTGCTGTGCTTGACTCTTGTTTTCTCCGGGGTCGCCTTCAGTACCTGGTGCATTCGAAGGGGTGTGGGCCTGAGGAACGCAGTTGGATTTCCGCTGACGCTGTTCATGCTACTCGCCTTCTGCGCTCCTTCCATTCTCGTTTTCCTGCCAGGCCTGGTCCACCCCGCTTGGTGGGCGTGTCTTCCGGGGGGGGTACTGTAGTGGTACTTACCTTCTTCAGGGGGCGGCCGAGGTCCTCTGTTCCCGCCACATGCGGTCCTGCATCTGCAAGAGCCACGTGTGGCTCGTCCGACGGAGTTCACAGGAAGGTGGGCACTGACCGCGAGACGCGGTCATGTGTCCCGTCTAGCTCTAAGAGCGCGCCGCACGTCTCGGGCGCGCTCTTAAAGGGACAGTGGGAGCCGAAATGTGAAACTGTCTCCCATTGGCACCTATCATTCCACATTCCCCATACACTCACGTTTTGGGGGCGTGGATATGACAGGGGCCAATCAAATTAAATACCAGGGTATTTATACTTACCTTTCCCTTAACTCCCTGCCCTATCGTGGTTTCTGATTCAGTTCCCTTTAGCGCTTGCATCGTTCAGTTGTGTTTTTTTCGTGCTTGACCTTGGCTTTGTATTTGACTCCGTGTCGCGGTTGCCGGACGCCGCGTGGCACAGCTGTGCCCGACCGGCACAGCCTCGCCGACAGCACAAGCTTACCTGCTCGTCGGCAAGCCGACAACCGCTTCCTCCAGCCGTCGCGCCCGGATCCATAATGGCGCTGACCGCGTGGACGTGCCTAAACATAGCTCCGCCCCCGAAGTTTATACTGACGTGCGCGTGACGTCACGACGTCAACGCGCACGCACGTTTTGGGGTCAGAGGTCGCCCTCTGACCAATCAGACCTTAGAGAGGGATATTTAAATCCCTAGCTCACCCCAGTACCTTGCCCTGTCGTGGTTTCCTGTTCCTGGTTTCCTGAGAGTGCTTTGTCTTTGTGACTCTGATTTCCTGGTATCCTGATTGGCTTTTCCCTGGTTATTCTGAATTCTGGTTTCCCTGACTTGGCTTGTGTAAACGGTATTGTGTATTTTCTGGCTTCCCTGACCTCAGCTTTCCCTTTGACCATTCTCTGTCTCTAGTGTATTAGTCCGGCCATTCTAAGGTCCGGTTTACGCTCTGTCCTTTTATTTTCCTTTTCTTGCCTATGTATATGTTTACATAGTTTCTGCGTGCTGGACCACACTAGTAGTCGTGACATTACGACAGGGCCATGGATCCTGCGGAACTATGCAAACATAATTGCCTGTGAGAATAGGGTGGAGGATATGGACCACAGGTTAGATCAATTTGCCCAGGCATTTCAGACCTTGCTCCAGAGAACTGCCTATTTAGAGGCACCTCCTGTACCACCTGTGGTTCTGCAACCTGTAGTAGCTCCCGTGCCACATAAACCACCATCCATAACCCTTTCACCCCCCCCCCCCTCATTATGGAGGTGATTCTAAAGAATTTAGAGGTTTTTTAAACCAAATTGAGTACCACTTCGAAGCTTCCCCCGGTTCATTCCCTACAGATAGATGGAAAATTGGCTATCTGATGAACCAATTAACAGGAAAGGCTTTAACCTGGGCTAACCCCTTATGGGAGAGTTGGAACGCCGTAGCCTGTGATAACAGTGTCTTCCTAACAGCATTTAAGGCTACTTTTGAACTTAAAGGCAGAGAAAAGAACGCTGCCAAAGCCCTAATGAGCAGGGCCGGATTAAGAGCACAGTGGGCCTGGTGCTGACAATTATGATGGGCCTAATTACGGAATCTTATCGACCAAAAACACTAAAACAGTCATACCTCCCAAGCGTCATGTATCTGATGGAGATGGTGCTGGAGGGAAACTCATAGGATGCAGCTATAAGAAAACACATACTCTATGCTAATCTCTCTCTAATTTATGTTTTCATCTGTCAAGTAAATCCATAACCCCTAACAGCAGTGTCCAGTGAAGCAGGAAGTCAATGGGTGGGGTAAAAGGGTGGGCCACTGGTGTGAATCACGTAACCACGTGCCAAAAGGGGAGAACATGCCCAAAAAGGGGGCATGTCTGTCCAAAGAATTGGAAGGCCAGCCTGGCATGAATACATCCCTCTTAAGCTTCCAAACTTAAAGGGACACTATAGTCACCAGAACAACTACAGCTTATTGTATTTGTTCTGGTAAGTAGAATCATTCCATTCAGGCTTTTTACAGTAAACACTCCTTAGATGACTGATGGAAGTACTGCCCCAGGAAGCATCTCTTAGTGTGCAGCACTGCCATTCAGTGTCTCCACCCTCTGCATGCAGACACTGAACTTTCCTCATAGAGATGCATTGATTCAATTTATCTTTATGAGGAGATGTTGATTGGCCAGGGCTATGTGGGACTTGTGCTGGCTCTGCCCCTGATCTGCCTAGTTGATAGTCTCAGCCAATCCTATGGGGAAGTATTGTAATTTGCTCAGACCACCACTTCTGATGATGTCAGCAGACAGTCAGTTCAGAGGCAGAGCCAGCAGCTGCAGACTTGAATACAAGTAATATTTTACCATATTTAGGGAGGCAAGAAGAGGCCAGGGTGGTGGTTTTAACATAATAGGGTCAGAAATACACGATTGTGTTCCTGACCCTATAGTGCTCCTTTAAGCAAGAGTATGTGAAGAGTAGTTAGGGTTGCCACCATTCTTGGAAAAAAAAAATACCAGTCTTAATCATTTGTATAATGAATTAGTTATGTGTGACATCACATGATGTAAATCACAAGGAGTAATATCAGAGAAAATTCTGTAAAATCACCAACAAACTACTCACAGTTTGATTCTGCTGTATAAATGGATTGCTCCCAGTGTCTCCCTGTCTCCCAGTGTCTCAGTCTCGCAAGTCACCCAGTGTCTCAGTGTCCCTATGTATCACAGTGTCAGTGTCTCCCTGTGTCTCAGTGTCCCCATTTCTCCCAGTGTCCCAATGTATCAGTGTGTCCCCATGTCACTAGGATACAGGGGACACAGTGAGACATGGGGACACTGAGAGATCCGGGGACACCGAGAGACATGGGGACACAGAGACCCGGGGACACTGGGAGACATTTGGGGAAACTGGGAGAAATAGGGACACTGAGACACTCGGGACACAGACACTGGGAGACATGGGGACACTGAAAAATTTGGGGATACTAAGACACTAGGGACACAGACATGGGAACACAGACACTGGGAGACTAGGGGACACTGGAAGACTAGGGGACGGACACTTGTGGACATCGACATGGGAACACTGAGACATATAGGGACACTAGGCACACTGAGAGACATGGGACACATACACTAGGGACACTAGCTGGGGGACATGGGGACAGTAGGAGACATGGGGACATAGTGTCTCCGTGTCCCAATGTCTCAGTGTTTCCCAATGTCCCTATGTCTCACAGTGTCCCCATGTGTCTCAGTGTACACAAGCCTCCAAGTGTCTGTGTTCACAGGCCTCCCAGTGTCTGTGTTCACAGGTCTCCCAGTGTCTGTGTTCCCAGGTCTCCCAGTGTCTGTGTTCCCAGGTCTCCCAGTGTCTGTGTTCCCAGGTCTCCCAGTGTCTGTGTTCCCAGGTCTCCCAGTGTCTGTGTTCCCATGTCTCCCATGCCTGCCTCTCTCCACACACAGTGACCCCTACTGGCTGGTGCTGGTATTGCAGAGAAATCTCCATTTATTCTGAGAAAAATACCTGCATTTGTATTGCCGGTATTAATGCAATACCGGCACGGGCAGGCAGCCTCAAATACCAGCTGTGCCAGTAAAATACCAGTCAGGTGGCAAACCTAAGAGTAGTGTGTTAAAAAAAATATATATATATTTTTTTTTTAAATGGGCCTATTCCATGGGCCTGGGCCTGGAGCTGCAGCTCCATCAGGCCCTATGTTAATCCGTCTCTGCTAATGAGAATAAAACAAGGCAGTCGCTCTGTAGCTCATTACGCCATACAGTTCAGAACATTGGCATCCGAGGTTGACAAGCTCCACCTCCAGAACCTGAACCCATGCAATTGGGTATTGCTAAACTCACTGAGGTAGAGAGACAACACAGACGTAATGAAGGGTTGTGTATGTATTGCGGCAAGAAGGGACATCAAAGATTTTTGAGACGAGACCAATCTCGCCACATTGCATTGGAGGAGCCTGGTTGCCCGCCTGCTGCCTTTGGATTATGGACCTGCAGCTAAAGGGTTAATTTTACTGTGCAGAAGGATTTATTTCTCCCTTTCTGCACAGCAGTTCGGTAGATTCTATCTAGATTCTATCTACCGAACAAACAGCCTGTTTGCAACCTCCCCAGAGCCGTGGGAAGCCGGCCGGCACCGTTAATTAGCCACCCAGGAGCTGGAGTGTGCTGCCAATTTACCTCCCTGAAGCTGTGGTTAACCGCAGCTTAATTGCTTGTTACTGGGTGGCCGCTGTTACACTTAGCGGCCGCTAGGTGGCGGTGTTCTGGAGCTCCCCGGGCAGCTAGCGCTTTTCTGCCCGGCTTTCATGCACCAAAATCTGACACTTTTACGTGCAGGCACCGCTGAACCTCCAGCCCCTGGTTCTAATTCGTATGGATTTGGTGAATGCATGCAAATTCGGTATTTTGTGTTGGAGGAATGTTTTAACCCAGATAGCCATGCCATGGAGCATATTAGTGTAATTAAAGACTTTGGCTCCATGACAATTAAACTGTATTCGTGTGGTCTGAGTGCCATTCACCTAATAATGTGCACTCAGACCTGAGCTATCTGGGGATATGTTACATGTCTGTGTTTTATGTATAAAATGTGTCTTTATGTATTTTAAAGTGATAGTCTGTCTTTGTGTCCCCACATGTGTAATGGAGTTTTTCCTTTGTCCTGGGAGATAATTGAATTACTTCTCCAGGGTCGAGGGGAGGAAGCCAGGATGCATTGTGGGGATGTTTTTCTGCTGTATGTCTGTAGTTGGTACTTGTCTGTCCGTTGTTACAGTCTTCCATCTGCTCCCCCAGGTGGGAGACCTGCATAAATACAGGGGCAGGTAGCCCTCAATAAACAGACCACTGCTTGACCCTCAACACGGAGCCTTGTCTCGTTCTTGGGGGGATTCACTGTATGCTGATAGGGACTGACTGCCAGGAGTGTAAGCCGCTTGGGAGCTTTTCCTGTTCGTCTGCTAGCAGCTATTCGTGAGGTTCCAGTTCGGGAGTTTGGAGTGCTACCTTATTCCCTTGTATGCAGTTCGGGAGTTTGGTGCATTAACTTATATCCAATTCGTGAGTTTTGGTGATTTTACAGTAGCTGTGCCTATCTTTGAAAAGGGGATTATCGCCTAAACGGATTTTTACCCCTTTTCTGCTGAAACGGTCCGTTACAATTGGTGGCAGCAGTGGGATCGTTCCTACAGCCAGAAAGACAGCTACAGGAGACACCATTGCTTTGGATTTTATAATTTGAGGGCAACGCATGTCTGAGTACAGCGACCCTGACAGCACCAGGATGGAACCAGCAGTGGAGTACAGATACTCTGTAGAGGAATTTGACCGTATGATGTGGTTGCGGCTGAACTTCTACGGACCTAATCCAGCTGAGAAATCCGTGAAGTTCGTGAGGGGTCTAGTGTTCAAGACTCTGCTATACCGGGCAGAGGGTGACGGTCAGCTGCCACGTTGGGTGGACCTCCACCGGAAATTACAGTTACGGGACAGAGAGAGCTCAGTCTCCTCTCCCCAGCGACAGGTACTGCAGGGAATTGGGAGCCCAGTCTCCATTCCCCAGCGGCAGTGTGAATTGCAGGGAATTGGGAACCCAGTCTCCATTCCCCAGCGGCAGTGTGATGTGCCGGAAATTGGGAGCCCAGTCTCCATTCCCCAGCGGCAGTGTTGAGTGCAGGGAGAGGAGAGCAGCATCCTCCCTCCCCAGCGGCAGGCTGAGTTACAGTGGGCAGAGGTAGTTGTTCCTGCCCCCCAGCAGCAGAGTGATATGCCGGGAAGGCAGGGTGAAATGCAGGGAGAGGAGAGCAGCGTCCTCCCTCCCCAGCGACAGGCTGAGTTTCCGGGTGGCAGAGGTAGTTGTTCCTGCCCCCCAGCAGCAGCGTGATTTTTTGGGGAATTGGGAGCCCAGTCTCCATTCCCCAGCGGCCGAGTGATGTGCCGGGAATTGGGAGCCCAGTCTCCATTCCCCAGCGGCAGTGTAAAGTACAGGGAGAGGAGAGCAGCGTCCTCCCTCCCCAGCGGTAGGCTGAGTTACAGGGGGCAGAGGTAGTTGTTCCTGCCCCCCAGCAGCAGAGTGATATGCCGGGAAGGCAGTGTGAAGTGCAGGGAGAGGAGAGCAGCGTCCTCCCTCCCCAGCGGCAGGCTGAGTTACAGGGGGCAGAGGTAGTTGTTCCTGCCCCCCAGCAGCAGAGTGATATGCCGGGAAGGCAGTGTGAAGTGCAGGGAGAGGAGAGCAGTGTCCTCCCTCCCCAGCGGCAGCGTTATTTTTTGGGAATTGGGAGCCCAGTCTCCATTCCCCAGCGGCAGTGTGATGTGCCGGGAATTGGGAGCCCAGTCTCCATTCTCCAGCGGCAGTGTGATGGGCCGGGAATTGGGAGCCCAGTCTCCATTGCCCAGCGGCAGAGTATCCAGCAGGGAATAGAGAGCCCAGTCTCCTTTCCCCAGCAGCAGGACTCTGTATTGAGAGGAGAGACAGTCGGTCTCCCTCCGCAAAGACTGGAAGTATGTACCTAAGGCACGTACGGGGACCGACCTTAGGTGTGATGTATGTGTCCCCTAAATTGACTAAGAACCATTTCCTTGTCAGAGTTACCTTGTCTTTTAAGAAGACCGCCGTACAGTGTGAGGCTATGATTGACTCTGAGGCAACAGAGAATTTCCTAGACAAAGAATTCTCTGGGATCGTTCCTACAGCCAGAAAGACAGCTACAGGAGACACCATTGCTTTGGATTTTATAATTTGAGGGCAACGCATGTCTGAGTACAGCGACCCTGACAGCACCAGGATGGAACCAGCAGTGGAGTACAGATACTCTGTAGAGGAATTTGCCGGGAAGGCAGTGTGAAGTGCAGGGAGAGGAGAGCAGTGTCCTCCCTCCCCAGCGGCAGCGTTATTTTTTGGGAATTGGGAGCCCAGTCTCCATTCCCCAGCGGCAGTGTGATGTGCCGGGAATTGGGAGCCCAGTCTCCATTCTCCAGCGGCAGTGTGATGGGCCGGGAATTGGGAGCCCAGTCTCCATTGCCCAGCGGCAGAGTATCCAGCAGGGAATAGAGAGCCCAGTCTCCTTTCCCCAGCAGCAGGACTCTGTATTGAGAGGAGAGACAGTCGGTCTCCCTCCGCAAAGACTGGAAGTATGTACCTAAGGCACGTACGGGGACCGACCTTAGGTGTGATGTATGTGTCCCCTAAATTGACTAAGAACCATTTCCTTGTCAGAGTTACCTTGTCTTTTAAGAAGACCGCCGTACAGTGTGAGGCTATGATTGACTCTGAGGCAACAGAGAATTTCCTAGACAAAGAATTCTCTGCAAAGTTTTTCCTGCCCTTAAGATAGAAAGAGAGACTCATAGCAGTAGAGGCTATTGATGGAAGGCCTCTTACCCAGCCTCTCATCACACACGAAACCCTGCCAATCACTGTCTCAGTGGGTATTCTTCATTCTTAAGAGATGGTTTTTCAAATCATTTCTTCACCTACATGTCCGATAATACTCGGTTTCCCTTGGCTCCAGAAACACAATCCACGTTTAGATTTGGTTCAAGGAGAGATTGTGAGTTGGGGTGAGAGATGCAGAGATGATTGCTTAAAGCAGATGCCACAACCAATTGGTACTATCAATGTTCCCATTGCACCTCCCCTGACCACACAACTACCACGCAGTATTTGGACTTAAAGGAGGTATTTAACAAGGCCCAGTCGGAGGGGTTACCACCACATAGACCCTATGACTGTGCCATAAATTTATTACCAGGTACTATTCCTTCAAAGGGAGGAGTGTATGCTCTATACCACCAAGAAAACCTTTGTTTAGAGGAGGCACAGCCTCGCCGACAGCACGAGCTTACCTGCTCGTCGGCGAGCCGACAACTGCTTCCCCACATCCTCCGGCCATCGCGCCCGGATCCAAAATGGCGCTGACCGCGTGGTCGCACCTAAACATAGCTCCGCCCTGAAGTTTATACTGACATGCGTGTGACGTCACGACGTCAATGCGCACGCACATTTTGGGGTCAGTGGTCGCCCTCTGACCAATCAGACCTTAGAGAGGGATATTTAAATCCCTAGCTCACCCCAGTACCTTGCCCTCTCCTGGTTTCCTGTTTTCTGGTTTCCTGAGAGTGCTTTATCTTTGTGAATCTGATTTCCTGGTATCCTGATCTTGGCTTTTCCCTGGTTATTCTGAATTCTGGTTTCCCTGACTTGGCTTGTGTAAACGGTATTGTGTATTTTCTAGCTTCCCTGACCTCGGCATTCCCTTTGACCATTCTCTGTCTCTAGCGTATTAGTCCAGCCATTCTAAGGTCCGGTTTACGCTCTGTCCTTTTATTTTCCTTTTCTTGCCTATGTATAGGTTTACATAGTTTCTGCGTGCTGGACCACACTAGTAGTCGTGACACTCCGTTTTTCTCTTTATCCCTGCTTTGTCTTGTTTGCCGGCTTCCTGATTCCTGTGTACCAGACCTTGGCTAGTTCTTGTTTTCGCTGTCTCTCTGTTCCCTTGACCTCGGCTCGTTCCTGACTGTCACTTCTCTGTTCTATGTCGAGTCCGGCCATTTTAAGGTCCGGTAAGACGTATCTGCTTTATCTTGTCTCTTGTTGGACTAAATCTTGCGTGTTGGGGTACACTACCGTGACAGCTAGACCTTTATCCTCCTTCTACATACCTTCCTTTTTGTGTTTTTTTTTCGTGAATATGTGTTTATTTAACTTTTTCAATATTTTGTAGTGTAAACCAACAGTGTGGACATGCAGCTCCAATCATTCTCTGTTTCAATAGTCGCTTTAGATAGGTGGTGTTTCAGCGGTATACATTGGTGACGTGCAAGTCAACCTTAAGCTCTTATAACAACTTTCTGTTGGACTCGCAGGTCCTGTAACTTATACATTCAGACAGGCAAAGCTCTTTAATCCCCAGTGTTTTTGGTCAATATGTCTATTTTTATCGTATTGGGAGTTTACCTGGGTAGCTTGTGCAGTAAGGGTAAGTTTCGGCTACTGTGAAGAGGGGGGGAAGGCGGTGTGGTTTCCCTTTTGGGGCCTGCCGGCGGTTGTGCCAGTCGTTTGTGGCCTATGCCCTGTGTTCCCGTACCTCCTCTATGTCGTGTTGGTTGGGGCAGGGTTTCCTTGTGGTCAAAAGTTCTGTAGTCTGCCAGACTATTAGGGGAGGTGTCATACCCTGTTGTCGTGGGGTCACCTGAGAGGTGTCACTCTTATCTCTGTGAACAGTGTGTTTTTCCCCCTTTTTCCCCTCGTCCGTTTTCTCGTATTGTGCTTTTCCCTTTGTTCTGTGCTCGAGGTCGTCTGTCTGTGTTTTCTCGACACTTCCTCGTTTCTTACTTGCAGTGTGTCAAGGTTAATACTCCCCAACACTCAAACCAGAGAACATAAAGGCGAACACAGGTAGACGTATTACCGGACCTTAAAGTGGCCGCCAAGGTCAGGAATACAGAGATACGGGAAAGCGAATAGACAGAGCCAAGGTCAGAGAGCCAGGAACGAGAATAACCAATAAACAAGCTGAAGTCAGGAACCAAAGAAAAGACAACTACTCAGATCGCACTCTCGGGCTATAATAAACCACGAAAGGGCAAGGAAGTGATGTCAGAAGGAGGTTAATATAGGGCAAGGTGAATACTGATAGGCAGGGACAGAATTGAGGGAGGTATAAATAGATAGTAGCAATAGGCTACTATCTCTTTAAGATTAGATACACGCCACCCCTGCCGGTTACCTTGTGTGCGCCCCTGGAGGTGTGCGCACGCAATGTCCGCCAGCGATCCACACGGCCCGACAGGAGAGGACCGACGGCGGGACCGGGACAGCGCGGGACACAAGGTATGACACAGTGTCGCTTCCCAGCCTGAGGGCTCCCAGCGGGTGGGGGGAGAGCACATGTTTCCTGTCTTGTTTTGTCATTGTCTCTCCAGTCAGCGCAACATGTCTTGGAAGTCCGGGCGTGCGGTAGTCAGGATCCAGTGTGTCCAGATCATCAAGTATGTCTGCGCCCTCCCCTCTGCCATTAGGCAGAACTCTTCTAGTGCTCTGAGTTCCTCCATGCGTTGGTACCATGTCCCTAAGAGGGGTGCAGTTAGTTTTTTCCAGTAGAGAGGGATTAGGCATTTAGCCACATTAAAG
The DNA here is from genome assembly GCF_036172605.1 of Pelobates fuscus. Lineage (NCBI taxonomy): Eukaryota > Metazoa > Chordata > Amphibia > Anura > Pelobatidae > Pelobates > Pelobates fuscus. The sequence continues at coordinate 113,610,925 of NC_086326.1, forward strand.
GGAAACTCTAGACATACTTGTGAGACATATATAGTGCTGGACAAACCGGGAATCAAATATATTGTATGTCCGTCACATTCCTAGATTTGTCATTTTAATGTTCATACACCTGGGGGTTAGGATATAACTCAATCATTATGACATGTTTTAGAAACAAGTAGGGGTTATTCTTACCATTACCGAATCCGTCATACAGGACAACAGCAGGTATGTTAATATAAAAAAAAAAAAACAGTTAGGTTAAATAAACCCTCACCAATTAGGTATAGTCCCATAGGCCTCTTCGCCTATACACCATGTTCCAAATTATTATGCAAATTATATTTAAGTGTCACAAAGATTAAATATTTTTTTTTTCAGTTTAACTCATGGATGGCATTGTGATCTTTTGATCACTGAAAACAATCTCGGACACCTGTGATAATTAGATTGCCAGTTGATCCCAATTTAAGGAAAAACTACTAAAGGAGGGTGTTCCACATTAATAAGTAGAGCACTATTTTCATGCAATATAGGGAAGAAAAAGGATCTCTCTGCTGCCAAAAAGAGTGAAATAGTTCAATGCCTTGGACGAGGTATGAAAACATTAGATATTTCACGAAAACGTAAGCGTGATCATCGCACTATTAAGAGATTTGTGGCTGATTCAGAGCACAGACTGGTTTGTGCAGATAAAGGCACATTGAGGAAGATTTCTGCCAGATCCATGCATCGGATCAAGAGAGCAGCTGCTAAAATACCATCACATAGCAGCAAACAGATATTGGAAGCTGCTGGTGCCTCTGGAGTCCCACAGACATCAAGGTGCAGAGTTCTCCAGAGTCTTGCAACTGTGCATAAACCTTCTATTCGGCCACCACTAACCAATGCTCACAAGCAGAAATGGCTGCATTGGGCAGAAAAATACATTAAGACTTATTTTCAAACAGTCCTGTCCACTGATGAGTGCCATGCAAGCCTGGATGGTCCAGATGGATGGAGTAGTGGATGGTTGGTGGACGGCCACCCTGTTCCAACAAGGCTGCAACATCAGCAAGGCGGTGGTGGAGTCATGTTTTGGGCCAGAATCATGGGAAGAGAGCTGGTCGGCCCCTTTAGGGTCCCCAAAGGTGTAAAGATGACCTCTGCAAAGTATGTGGAGTTTCTGACTAACCACTTACTTCCCTGATACAGATGGAAGAACTATGCTTTCCATAATAAAATCTTCTTGCATGACAATGCACCATCTCATGCTGCAAAGAATACCTCTGCAACAATGGCTGCTGTGGGGATAAAAGGAGAAAAAGGTGTGGCCTCCATCTTCCCCTGACCTCAATCCTATTGAGAACCTTTGGAGCATCCCCAAGCAAAAGATCTGTGAGGGTGGGAGGCAGTTTACATCCAAACAGCAGTTCTGGGGGGCTATTCTGACATCTTGCAAACAAATTCAAGCAGAAACTGTCCAAAAACTCACAAGTTCAATGAATGCAAGACTTGTGAAGCTGCTATCAAATAAGGGGTCCTATGTTAAAAAGTAACATGACCTGTTAAAATGTTTAAAAAGTTAAAATGTTGTTATAAGTTTGATTGAAATAGCTTTTGATTTCACTAAATATGCTGCAAACACAACAAATGACAATTTTCAGCCAGCCCAGCGTCCAGCTATAGATCCTGGACAATTCCAAAAATCACTACGGAGCTTAAAAAGAGAAATATCCCCTTCCCGGCCACAGCCAGGAAAGCCAAACTTTTTTGTACCAATATTATAAACCCTATTCACCTAATACCACAAAATCTTAAGCGTGACGTAATAGAGGGGAAAGACATTAATCTGGTTTCACTACTCATAGCTTCTGAAGACGTAATCGAGAACAGGTCATACACGTTTGATGACTTGTCAGTAGTTATGAAGTCTAGAGACCCAAGACTGAACTGGAAACTAAATATTCCTGAATTTGTCCTGGCTTTCGGCCTGTATAGAGACGTAATTTGTACTGTTTTTCCTCTGCGTAGAGAAGAACTTGATTTATATTTACATAAAATTATTGACTTTGCATATAAATATGGAGGCTACGTCTTTTATGACTACCACAAGTCTTTCACATCCAGATCAGCTGCGTCACTGACATAATACAATACGCCTACCGACTGGGCCCAGTTAGACACTGAATTCTTTTTAAGGCATTTTGCGGGTCTCAAAACACCTTCTTGCGCAATATGTTCTTCAGCAGTTCATACTGTTAACTTTTGTCCTGACAACATAGCAATTCCCTCAACCAGCAATTCCAACCCCGAATATCAACCCAACACAACCCAAAGAGAATTGAGAGACAAATTAGGCAGCACAATCGTTTTTCTGGGTAAAGCTCAAGTCTGTAACAATTTCAATGCTGGAGGTTGTAGTTACAGTGCTCCTTCACGTGTGCTCACTTTGTTACAGAGCCCATGCTAAAACCATATGCCCAAACAAGTTGTACCCTAAAAGATCATCCACACCAATGAACATTCCTAATTTGCAACGTTACCTGTGTAAATATCAATTTCTCCCATCTGGGTTTTCTAATGGGTTTCACACAGGTTTTGTTGCACTCCCCACATGAATTCTGGAATGCCCCAACCTACAGTCAGCACTCACAGACCCTAGTAGTCTACAAGAACTCCTACATAAAGAAATCAACAACGGTTTCATGATAGGGCCTTTCACAACCCCACCTTTCACCTCCTGGAGAACAAACCCTCTAGGCATAGCTACAGGGAAATTTAATAATAAAAAGAGAGACTCATAATTGATTTTTCAGCACCTCACTCTTCCACTACACATAGCTTAAATGCACTAATTCTGGCCGAGGATTTCTCTCTTCAATACGCAAGAATAGACTATGCCATACAAGCCATCATTCACTCCAGCAAGCCTGCATGGTTAAGTAAAACAGACATCACTAATGCATTCAAACTACTACATATACATCAGTTACTCTGGCACCTGCATGGTGTTAAGTGGGAAGACAAGTACTATTTTGCTACCAGACTAACTTTTGGCTCTAAAAGTAGCCCCAAGATTTTTGATATTTTCGCTGAAACATTGACTTGGCTCCTACTTAACAAATGCAGATGTCCAGTAATCATTCACTATTTGGACGATTTCCTCTTTGTTGAACGACACCACTTCACACCAAGCAGCCTACATCACATTCTGACTCTGTTTGAGGATTTAGGAGTCCCAGTAGCCCCGGACAAAACAGAAGGTCCCAAAACCAAGATTACCTTCCTGCCTTCCTGGGGATAACACTTATTTCAGTCTCTATGCAAGCTAGCCTGCCTCAAGAGAAAGTAGACAGAATTCTTACATACATCGATCTCTTGCACCAGGAAAGCGCTACAGTAACTTCTTGGGTCTCTCAATTTTGCAATGAGGATAATTCCACAGGGGAGGTAATTTATTTAAAGAATTCTCTCTCTCTCTTACACGGTCTCCCCGACGACGATTCCACAACTAACTTAGACGAACCAGCTAGAGCAGATTTAAAAATGTGGCATCTTTATCTGTCCTCTTGGAATGGCAGGTAATTATTTGTCCCCCCCCCCCCTCCCCTTTTCTGACGATTCCCCAGTAGTTTGGAATGACAGTTCAGGTGCCATAGGTTATGCAGCGATATTTGGTAATGACTGGGTATACGACTCTTGGCCACTAGAGACTACCTCACTAGAGAATTTCAACACCACTTCAGCACAATTTGAAATCTTTCCGATTGTAGCTGCTGCTCACAAATGGGGAAAAGAATGGAGAGGTCAATCAGTCAGGTGTTTTTCGGACAACTTGGTGGCATGTGATATCATAAACAAAGGCCTCTCTCAGTCCCTTACTATTATGAACTTAGTAAGGAAACTTACTTGGCTAGCGGCAAATCTACAGTTCTGTATAAATTGTATTCGCGTTCCAGGTATTCAGAATAACGCAGCTGATGCACTTTCACATTCTAATTTGCAGGAATTTTCAGAGTCCATCCGACAGCAAACTTGCAACCCAGAGAACCTCCAAAATTCACAGATCTAGTAATGCTTTAAATACCCTATTAGTCATAGTAAGTCGCTCGCACAGGCTAGGTTATCAATCAATACCAAAAAAGCCTATTCCAGAGCAAATGATTTGTTCAAATAATTTGTACGTGATTACTATGTAATAAATGTTTTATACATAGAAACCATGGTTGCATTCACAACTTTTTGCCACATATCTCTAAAATTAGCATACAATACAATCAAACTTTAGTTATCCAAACAAAGCTCCATTTCTAGCATCTTACCCAGTCAAAAGTGTCCTTAGAGGTATTAAGAGACTAACCGTTCATAATCCCATTAAAATAGATAGTATCCTGTTTAGGAACATCTCCGATTTACTAGACAAGACCCCATTTGAGAAGGTCACTAACCTGATAATTAAATCTGCAGCCTACATAGCTTTCTATGGTTTCTTGAGATCTAAAGAATTTTCTGTGGAGAAGGCATCAGACTTTAAGTCATGCCTTAAGAAAAAACACCTAACTAAAACACAAGACCACTATATCCTGTCAATTTCTCATACCAAAACGAGTCAGACTGGCCCACCAGTAGAGATTAAATATTACCCTACCTCTACCAAGTGGTGTCCAATCCACATTCTGGATTAGCTAGTTAAGACACAGCTTACTACTGAGCCCGAATCCCCACTGTTAGCCATTCAAGGGAAAACCCTAACCACCAAACAGTTTATGCTTTACATTCGTACGTTGTTACTCAGGCTAGGACACAACCCGCATTTGTTCTCTGGCCATTCATTCTGTATTGGGGCAGCCACAGCAGCTTTCCGTAATCATGTACCAACACATATCATTAAAAATATGAGACATTGGAAATCTTCCGCATACAACAGGTACATCCCTAATCCAGAGAAAGAAATTAGATTAGCTTTCCATTAAATGTCTAAATAATGTATTGCTAAGTAAAATATCTCTGACAAAAGAAATGGTTTTCTTAAATTTTTGCCCTCTTTTTACAGGTCTAACCTAATGCTGGTTTCGGCAAACTTCAACCGACTTTGTTCTTACCAAACTTTCATTATATCTGTAACAAAAATATACCCCAACACGCAGAATTCAGCTAAACAGAAGACAACACAGAGGGGAGATACGTCTACCGGACCTTAGAGTGGCCGGACTCGACGTATATAGGAGAAGTACAGAGTCAGGAACGATCCGAGGTCAAGGGCACAAAGAGACAGCGGAAACTAGGACTAGCCGGGGTCTGGTACACAGTAAACAGCAAGCCGGCAAACAGAACAGATAAGGATAAAGAGATAATGTAGTCAGAAAACAAAGCCAAGGTCAAGTACGAAGGAACACAACTGAATACAACAAGCGCTAAAGGGAACTGTAACAGAAGCCACGATAGGGCAAGGAACTAAGGGAAAAAGGTGAGTATATATAACTAAACACTTATTTTGATTGGCCCCTGTCATATCCACGCCCCCAAAAGGTAAGTGTATGTGGAGTGTGGTATGACAGGGACCAATGGGAGGCCTTTTCCAATTTAGGCTCCCACTGTCCCTTTAAGAGCGCGCCCGAGACCCGCGGCGCGCTCTTAGAGTCAGGCGGGACACGTGACTGTTTCTCATTTTCCTACCCGCCTTCCTGTTCCAGCCGTTGGATTAGCCGTGCGCGGCTCGTGCGGCAGCAGGACCGCGCGCGGCTCGAACAGAGGACCCCGGCCGGCCCCTGGAAAGGGTAAGTACCGCTACAGTACCCCTTCCTGAGGACACGCCCTCCAGGCAGGGAGGGCCAGGCCTGGCAGGAAAACGAGAATGGAAGGAACACAAGGCGAGGAGCGTGAACAGCATCAGCGGAAATCCAACTATGCTCCTCAGGCCCATAGCCCTTCCAATGCACCAGGTATTGAAGTCGACCTCTAGGGAAACGAGAGTCAAGAATGGCAGAAACCTCAAACTCCTCATGACCCTCCACAGAGACAGGAGGGGGTGGAGGGGTATGCCGGGTATAGCTGTTGAGTACGTAAGGCTTCAACAACAAAGTGTGAAAGACAGTAGGAATACGCAGATTGTTTGGAAGACCCAAGGCATACGAAACAGGATTAACCTTATTCAAAACACGATAAGGACCAATAAAGCGGGGAGCCAATTTCATAGAAGGCACCCGGAGGCAAATATTTTGCGTGGAAAGCAAAACCCTGTCCCCCACGACATAAGAAGGAGCCGCCATGCGATGCTTGTCATCCTGCACCTTCTGGCGAGCAGCGGAATCCACCAAAGAACGCTGAACCTGCTCCCAAGTATTACGCAAACCAGCCAAATGCTCATCCAGAACTGGCATGCCCTGTGAGGAGAAAGCAGCCGGAAGAACAACGGGATGCTGGCCATAGACAACGTAAAAAGGGCTTTTGCCGGAAGAATCATGAGTGGCGTTATTCCGAGCAAACTCAGCCCAAGGAAGAAGGTCAGACCAATTGTTCTGATGGTGGGATACGAAACAACGAAGGTACTGCTTTCAGAGATTGATTGGCACGTTCAGCAGCTCCATTAGACTGGGGGTGGTATGCAGAAGAAAATGAGAGAGCAATACCCATTTCCGAACAAAAGGCTTTCCAGAACCTGGAAATAAATTGGCTACCCCTATCGGACACAATAGATACGGGAATGCCATGCAACCGAAACACCTCTCTAGCGAAGATAAGTGCCAGTTCCCTAGACGTGGGCAGCTTGCGAAGAGACACAAAGTGGGCCATCTTGGAAAACCGATCTACTATCATTAGGATAACTGTGTTACCATTCGAAGGGGGTAATTCAACAATAAAATCCATGGACAGGTTAGACCAAGGTCTCTCGGGAACGGGTAACGGATGCAACAGCCCACAGGGAACTCTACGAGAAGATTTCATACAGGCACACGTAGTACAAGCACCTATATAGTCGGTGACATCCTTGCGTAAGGAATCCCACCAGAAATACCGAGAAACAGCTGACACCGTTTTGGAAATACCAGGATGTCCAGCAGTCTTAGTGTCATGACAGAATCTGCCGTCTCTCGGGAACATCAACGAATAGTTTATCAGTAGGCCTCTCGCTAGGAGCCATGCTTTGTTTCGCTTGTATGGCCTGCAAGGGGACGAGGAAAAACCTTTAATAAAACGTCTATAATAGTTAGAGAAACCAAGAAAACGCTGAATGGCTTTCAAACCTTGTGGTAGAGGCCATTCTATGACAGCAGAAAGCTTCTGGGGATCCATACGAAAACCTTTAGCGGAAATCAAATACCCCAAAAACTGGACTTCGGATTGGTCAAATAGACATTTTTCCAGTTTACAATAAAGACCATTAGCAAGAAGGGTCTTCAGAACTGTTGTAACATGTCTGTGATGAGTGTGTAAATCTGTAGAATATATTAATATGTCATCCAAGTACACAATTACAAATGTGTGAAAAAAGTCTCTTAAGACGTCATTAATAAATTCTTGAAATACTGCTGGGGCATTACATAGACCAAATGGCATAACAGTATACTCGTAATGGCAGATCTAATGTTGAATGCCGTCTTCCATTTGTGGTCTTTCTTAATACGTATTAAATTGTATGCACCTCTAAGATCCAATTTAGTGAATACAGTAGCATGTTTGAGCCTGTCGAATAATTCCGTGATTAAAGGAATAGGGTATGCATTTTTGATAGTGATTTTATTTAGACCTCTATAATCGATACACGGTCTTAAATCACACTCTTTCTTCGATACAAAGAAGAACTCCTAATAAACCCCTTTTCTAGTGATTCCTTAATATACTCCTCCATGACACGGTTTTCTTGAACAGATAAAGGGTACAACCTGCCCTTAGGAGGTATAGTGCCAGGCAATAAATCGATAGCACAATCGTAGGGTCTGTGAGGCGGTAATTTGTCAGCCTCCCTTTTATCGAAGACAGTCTTCAGAAATAAGTACTGTGGGGGTATAACCGTAGACAAAGGAGGAGGAGTAGGAACATTAATAGAATTCAAAGGGGTGACTTCAATAGTACAAGACTCGTGGCAGGCTTCGCTCCATGATTTTATTTGCCCTGACTCCCAGTCGAAAATGGGATTGTGAGCACGTAACCATGGGTACCCTAACACGACGTGAGAAGAGGGAGAGGTAATGACCTGGAACCGAATGGTTTCAAAGTGTAAAACCCCGGTATACATGTGCAACTGTACAGTTTCATGAGTACAACTGGAGAACTTAATGTTCTACCATCTATGGCCTCAACGGCCAAGGTTATCTCCTTCTCTCTGATGGGAATGTTATTTTTCTTAACAAATCCAGAGTCTATGAAATTTTCAGCTGCCCCGGAGTCAACCAGAGCGTATATGGGCTCTGCTATGCAACTCTCTCTTATATGTAAAGAAACGGGAAGAAGCAAACGGTTAGGAGGCAATTTAGGAGACATAGATATCACACCCAAGGCCAGTCCCCTATAAGGTCTTAGGTGCGAGAGTTTTCCGGAAGCAAACGACATTCCTTTACCATATGGTCTCTCCTACCACAGTATAGGCAGAGTCCGTCCCTTCTCCTATGTAATTTTTCAGTATCAGAGAGTTTGGCAACCCCTAATTGCATGGGTTCCTCCTCAGATACTTTAACACTCTCAGGTTTATCAACTCTGGGGTTAATAGGTGTAACCAAACGTCTATTCCTGTTCTTAGTATAGAGCCTGTCACAAATCCTATTATCTATATCAATGAGGTAGTCAATAAGGTCCTCTAATGCAATAGGAAGCTCCTTAGCTGCTACCTCATCCAATATAGTGTCAGATAAACCTTCCATGAATGCAGTAGTTAACCCATTGTTGGTCCAATCTACCTGTGAAGCAAGGGTCTGAAACTGAATAGCATAGTCAGCCACAGACCTAGAACCCTGTTTAATTCTCATTTATGCTCTTGCGGCATTTTTTTGACCTTTTCGTTGTGTCAAAAGTTCTATGAAAAGCCGTAAGAAAACTATTGAAATCATGCACCATAGGTCCATTAGCCTCCCAAATAGGATTTGCCCACTTGTGTGGCCGTACTCGACGTATATAGGAGAAGTACAGAGTCAGGAGTGATCTGAGGTCAAGGGCACAAAGATACAGCGTAAACTAGGACTAGCCGGGGTTTGGTACACGGTAAACAGCAAGCCGGCAAACAGATCAGATAAGGATAAGGAGATAACGTAGTCAGAAAACAAAGCCAAGGTCAGGTACGAAGGAACACAACTGAATACAACAAGCGCTAAAGGGGAACTGAAACAGAAACCACGATAGGTCAAGGAACTAAGGGAAAAAGGTGAGTATATATATATATCTTAACGTCTATTTTGATTGGTCCCTGTCACATCCATGCCCCCAAAAGGTAAGTGTATGGGGAGTGTGGCATGACAGGGACCAATGGGAGGCCTTTGCCAATTTAGGCTCCCACTGTCCCTTTAAGAGCGCGCCCGAGATCCGCGGCGCGTTCTTAGAGTCAGGCGGGACACGTGACCACTTCTCGCGGTCACTGCCCGCCTTCCTGTTTCAGCCGTCGGGTGAGCCGCACGCGGCTTAAACAGAGGACCCCGGCCGGCCGCTGGAAAGGGTAAGTACCGCTACAGCTGTGTGTGTCTCTATGCCTGCAATTCTTACTCGATCCCCTTAGACACTTATCTGTTAACATAGCAGGTCTGCCCCCTCTTAGTGTTGTGGGGAACCTCCGGTCATTTCAGATGTCGCATACACTCCTCTGTTCTCGGTAGGTCTTCATTGCCAGGCTTGTTGTCCCGGAAAATGCCACGCTTGTCCAGCACTTAGCTGTTTGGGTATGTCCACTTGGCAGAATTCCGCCGTGGGTCGGCACCTCCCAGACCCTGCCCGCGCTTGTCAGTTAGAGGGTGTATCAACACAAAGCCGAAACCCGGAAGTCATCTCACCAGGAAATCATCTACTCATCAATGAAGATATAAAAACGGACTGTTTGAACTCTATACCACACTTCTGAAGAAGCCTATCAGGCGAAACGCGTTAAGTGGGACTATATTTTATATATATATTTTATATCTATATTTTAGAATTCATTGTTTAGTTTGTTTACATTAAAGTATACTTTTAAGTTACTTTTTTACTATCTTCATTTCCTGGTATCCTGTATATCCTTGGTGGGGATCATACCACCCAAGCTGTTTACACTAGAGCAGGTTACATGCTCTGGAAAGTGTAAGTACATTACTTTTTACTATTTTATTTTACCATTTGGACTTACTTCACCATATTGCTGCTATTTTTTCTTTTTATACCAACTATACACTTGGCACCTTTGAATACATCTGCGGCAACCACCACAAATCCCAAGACGGGGATTGTACCGTCCAAGCGCCTTACAGTAGAGCTCTGTTATAGCTCTACTTCATGTGAGTGGACTGTACTTAGTTTCCTATCATTTATTTCTTAAACAATATTTGCTGTATTGCGCTATTATTTTTGTATTTCTATTTCCCTTTGAGGTCACGATTAATTGGAATATCCAAGAACATATGTATGTATTTTTGTATATTTTATTTTTAATACTATAAGCGCGGTATACGCCCTCTCTTTTCTCACCCTCAGAGAATGACTTGACCGACAGGTAGCAGACTACCTCGCCTTAACTGGAGATATCGACACTCTGAGGAGCGATGAACCCCTTGACTACTGGGTGTGCAGGCTTGACCTGTGGCCTGAGCTATCCCAATTTGCGATAGAACTTCTGGCCTGCCCCGCTTCAAGTGTCCTGTCAGAAAGGACCTTCAGTGCAGCAGGAGGTATTGTCACTGAGAAGAGAAGTCGCCTAGGTCAAAAAAGTCTAGATTACCTCACCTTTATTAAGATGAATGAGGGATGGATCCCGAAGGGACTGACAGTGGGCGATACATTCGACTAAAAAAGGCCTGATGAGATGAGCTGCCTTGGGCTAAAAATGGTCCACACGCTGCTGCATTTTAGCTCTGAATACGGTTGACTTGAGTGACTTATCCACCACCAACTAGGGTTCAAGCCGCAATGTTTTGGGGCACTTTCTGCCTGGGAAACAAACATCAATTTTTCTGACCGCTGCTACAGCAGCGGCTGCAACAATACCTAATTTTTCAGGCATGTGTACATGCCTAATTTTTCAGCCCTCTGGTGCTGCACTGTGGCTTCAAAAACCAAACCCAAAAAAGGCACATAACAGGGATTAAACTGATAGGAATAGTACTACTTAACACACCACTCCTATCTGGTGGCACATTAGATTGCACACGCAGTGCCCCAAATTTGAAGTAGAAGGACCGACCAAGCATCTTTTTCCATCTCCCGGTTCCTAAAATCGATGCCATATACACGTCCCCTGATAGGGCGCCAGCTCGTTAGTTTCTTGGGCGCCAGCTCGTTATTCTCTTTTTCACTTCACTAGGGACACTTTACTGCACTATGGGCACTTAGACCCACTCTTTGTCTTGCACACTGTTATTCCTAGCCAGCATCTGTGATGGGAAATCAGGCAGTTATCTAAACGTTTAGATTGAGCTTTAGCTTAGAACACCCTTGAAGGTGTTTAAGGATATTAGGGCTAGTTTAGAGGATTCTTCTTAGACCTCTCTGAGTCTTTATAGCCCTTCTACCTATCCAGCATTTCTGGAAACTAGCTAAGAGAAAGGGTGGCTGTGTGTCTGTGATACATTTAACTTTAAATCACCTTATTGACACTTTTTGACAGCATCACTCCGGTCTCCATACTCTCTGCCTATACCCATCTATTTAGAGGGAATTTCCTTGCCCCTGCCAATATTATATAATAGGTAATAGTATTACCATTATTACACAATTAGCCACTATAGGGGAATGAGTAAAGTATCCCTTTGTTAATTATAAATGATACAATAAAGACTTTTGTCCATTACTCAATTTACTTTAACAAAGGGTACTAACCACGGTATTAGGAAGCATTACTCTGCTTTCCCTTTCTCCCTCTATTATACACCTATGCTCACTAGGATTTGTAGGTATCACTTTTTTATAGTTGTCTAACCTTTTCCTATGCCAGTTTTAGATCTCCTTCTTGGGAGATTTTTTCTTTTTTCAGTTTATTAGCATACCTGGGTACAAGCCCTTTGGCGAAACAAGGAAATAGTCCTCTACTCGTAACAGGGATTCAACTGATAAGAATAGTACTACTTAACACACCTTATAATAACGCAGAGAGAGGCAACGCAGAGAGAGGAGTCTGAAGAAGAGGAGTCAGAGGAGGAAGGTGGCTTTGATGAGGTGGAAGACCAAACACAGCAGGCATCCCAGGGGGCTTGTGGTCACCTTTCGGGGACCCTTGGTGTTGTACGTGGCTGGGTGGAGGAAGAGACCTTCAATGTGTAGCGTTACTTACCTTATCCAGGGGACGGCCGCGGTCCTCTCTTCGAGCCGCACGCGGTCCTGCTGCTGCACGAGCCACGCGCGGCTCATCCGACGGCTGCAACAGGAAGGCGGGCGAGAAGGACCGCGAGAAGCGGTCACGTGTCCCGCCTGAATCTAAGAGCGCGCCGCGAGTCTCGGGCGCGCTCTTAAAGAAACAGTGGGAGCCTAAATTAGCAAAAGGCTCCCATTGGCCCCTGTCATGCCACACTCCCCATACACTTACCTTTTGGGGGTGTGGATATGACAGGAGCCAATCACTTTAATTTAGAAGGTACTTATACTCACCTTTTTCCTTTAGTCCTTGCCCTATCGTGGTTTCTGTTGCAGTTCCCTTTAGCGCTTGTTGTGTTCAGTTGTGTTCCTTCGTATTGACCTTGGCTTTGTTTCTGACAACGTTATCTCTTTATCCTTATCTGTTCTGTTTGCCGGCTTGCTGTTTACTGTGTACCAGACCCCGGCTAGTCCTAGTTTACGCTGTCTCTTTGTGCCCTTGACCTCGGATCGTTCCTGACTCTGTCTCCTCTCATATACGTCGAGTCCAGCCATTCTAAGGTCCGGTAGACGTATCTCTCCTCTGTGTTGTCTTTTGTTGAGTTGAATCCTGCGAGTTGGGGTATATTTTCGTTACACAATGACATCAGTGAGGACAAGGAACGGACATGGCTAGCTTTGTATCCAACCTTGTGCAAATGGGGAGTTTGCGGTTGTGCAAATGGACTGTTTGCGGTTGTTTGCGGTGCGTTAAACGGGGAGTTTGGTCTGTCACTGTGAAGCGGGCGTAACCCTTACACTACCTGATCGATACAACATCATACAGTAGGTCCCCCCCCCTCATTATTTTTATAGCCCCCCACCCACCGCTCACGGGTGGGTGCGGGTGTGAGGACAGTAGGTCCCCCATTGTGATTTATGGCCCCCACCCACCGCGCAGGGGTGGGGGCCAGGGGGGAGGACAGTAGGTCCTTATCCTTATTTACTGAATATTCCCCTGTATAACAATGTTTGGCATTTAGTGAATATTGCCTATTCTGCTCTGTGTCAGTGTGTATCAGGGTCTCTGAGGACAGGTGTCAATCCATATCTGCCAAGTGACCCTATGTAGGAGGAACAGTCCCTATTCTGCTCTGTGTCAGTGTGTATCAGGGTCCCTGAGGACAGGTGTCAATCCATATCTGCCAAGTGACCCTATGTAGGGGGAACAGTCCCTATTCTGCTCTGTGTCAGTGTGTTTCAGGGTCTCTGAGGACAGGTGTCAATCCATATGTCAAGGTGTCAATATGTCATATGTCAGGTGTCAATCCATATCCATTGGGATTTAGGAATGTTAGGTGATTTATGCCCTTTATGGATTAAAACCAGACTCTGCATCAACTATGTAATTTTCCATGGGAGTTTTGCCATGGATCCCACTCCAGCATGCCACAGTCCAGGTGTTAGTCCCCTTGAAACAACTTTTCCATCACTATTGTGGCCAGAATGTAGCCCCATGTAGCTAGAGCGCAGCTAAGCGGAAAAAGGCCTTGACAGGGGTTAGGAGGTGGGCTTAGGAGGAAGTAAGCAAGGAGTGGAGTTATGGGTAAGTAGGATTGGCTATTTAAATGGGCAGCCAATTTAGGTGAGTCATTCTAACTTTCTACCTGGTTGAGTTTGTGTTCACCCCGGTGTGCGCGGACTTTGCTTGGTCGGATTTTCTTTTGTCTCCTCTGCAGGGCCAATGGACGACGTGGAGCGTTTGCTGGAGGGGATCAGGTCGGCGGCACGGCATCAGGGTGTGGACTGGCTACGGGCCCAGCTAGGCCCTGCCCTGGCGGAGGCAGCGGATCGGGACGGCGATGGTGGTAGACCGGTTCGGGCCATGAGGCCCCCGAGGAGGCTAAGCCCGGGCGCGGGGCCCGGTGAAGGCCGTGCGGCCGGAGCCTCGGATGAGTGCTCAGAGGCGGAAGGATGTCGTGGACGGGGGCGCTGCTGCTTTCGGGTCGGAGGTGACCGGGCGGCCCCCTGGTGGGTCGGGGACCACGGAGGTGAGGTCCAGGAGGGCCTCCCCCCCATCGGAGATCGAGGATGACGGGACCGGATCCGGGAGGACGCATGGCCGGCCCAGGAGGCAACAGGCAAGTGCAGGGGGCTCCGGCCGGGGCCCTCTTGGCGGGAAGGATGCTGGGGGGAGCTCTGTTACGGGGGGTAGGAGTTTGCCAGTGGAGGGCGCCCGGGACTTAGTTGTAGGGGGGGGGCTCTGGGGCCCTTAAGAGAAAGTGTGGCTTAAGGGGAGTGGGTACTGGGGGTGGTGGGGGTTTAGGGGGTGCTGCTGGGTCAGTGAGCGGGTCCTCCAGGGGTGGTGATGGTAGGCCTGGGCTGTCAGGGACGGATAAGCATGGGGGGATAGGTAATGGGGCTGAGGCGGCTGGTGCGGGGAGAGGGGTTTCGGGTGCATCTAGGCAGAGAGTCGGGGTAGGTGGGGGGTTGGGATCTTCCGCGGGGGGTGGGCGGTTGGGGGGCTGCGGCCTTAGGGGGGGTTCGGGTTCTGGGTGTAGTAGTGGCAGCCCCTCGCCGGTTGATCCTCGGGGTCCAAGGGTAAACGGGGTAGGTTTGGACGGCATTGCTCCCCCTCAGACAGCTCAGCAGGCGATGGTGAGGCAGCCCCCAGGTATGGTCGGCGGGGGCGGTCCACGGGTAGGGACGGGAGGAGTCGTAGTCCCAGGGGTTCTCATGTGCCACGGGGAAGTAGAGCTCAGCGGGAGGCTTCGGTTCAGGGCAGGCGCTCCCGGGGTCGTGACGGGAGGGGAATTGATGTTCGTTACACCCTACCCAGGACTTCTTCTCCTTTTCCTAGATCTCGGAGCCGTTCCATCTCATCGCAGTCAAGGCACCAGGTTGACTCCCCGGTTGGCGAGACCGCGGCGGAAGTTCCTCTTCCTGGACGTCGGGCATTCGACAATGCAGCCCCCACCGCTCAGGTGTCGGGGGGCTTGGCCGGTGAGTCCAGTGGGTCACCACACTCCAGCGCTTTAGTTACCACACTTCAAGCACTACTCCACTCATTGGGGGCGGGGGGTGACATTGGGGGCGGCATTGGTCAGGTGTGGGCCCCAGGAGCTGGGGCTACGGGTTCTTGGGTCGGGAATTCAGCAGGGACTAGTTCGGGCGGGGACACGGTGGTGCCGCAGGACGTGGGGGAGGCTGGGAGTGAGCGGGCTGAGTTGACAGGGGGTATCCCCGACGCGGCTAGGCAGCACGCGTATGTCTCTTTCGCGGGCCCGCTGGGGGTTCACCTGAAACAGGACGTGAAGGAAAAGATCTGGAAGGGTGAGTTTTGCAAAATTTTCTCCCTTCTCACGTTGAAGGACTTTATTGACCTCAAGGAGGAGGATAAAAAGGATGAGAAGTAGGAGGAGGAGGAAAAGAGGAAGCGGTATCGCAAGATTCCGAAATCCTTTGGTAATTGGTTGAGGGCCTTTTGCGTGCTGGCCAGCGTGCTCGGCGAGAAATCGCCGGGGTTATGCTCGTCTCTGTTTTGCTATCTGGACGGCATTTGGGAGGCATACCGTACTTATTGGCTTGGTGGCGGTATGACGAGCAGTTTAGGCAACGGCTGTCGGCTAATCCAGGTATGAGGTGGGATCAGATGGACCTGCCGCTCTGGATGAAGCTAATGATGGCGCAGCAGGCGCAGCCCTTTCACAACTCGGCCGGCGCAAGGGGGCAGTCCGCCTCGTAGGCCGCTTTACAAAAGGGCTTATGCTGGCTCTATAATGAGGGCCAATGCAAATGGGGGGCCACCTGTCGTTTCAAGCAGGAGTGCTCCGGCTGCGGGGGTGCTCATGGGCTCAACCGCTGCTTCAAGAAGGGTAAGTCCGGAAACGCCGGAGCAGCTGTCGCAACTGGGGGAGGGGGTGCGTCCGCTTCCCCGGGCCTAACCCCGGTGAGGCTAGGCGCAATGGAACTGTGGCTAAGCCGCTACGTTAACAGGGCTGATGCTGCTGTGCTTTGGGCGGGTTTTGCGAGTGGGTTTTTTATTTTGTTCCAGGAGCGGGGGGGGGGGGGTCGGGGAGGCTGCGCAACCTGAAGTCTGTTGCTGACTTCCCGGACGTGGTGATGGAAAAGCTGGGCAAAGAGGTCGGGCCCGTTCGCAGTACCTCCGATGGCCTGCGGATTTCCCCCCTCGGGGTGGTTCCCAAGAAAGAGCCGGGGAAGTTCAGACTCATTCACCATCTCTCATACCCGAAAGGGGAGTCGGTGAATGATGGTATTGGTAGGGACTTATGCTCGGTTTCGTATGCATCTTTCGACCGGGCGGTCGAGTTGGTCAAACGGGCCGGGCGTGGGGCTCTGATGGCTAAAGTGGACATTGAGGCAGCGTTTCGGCTGCTGCCGGTCCACCCGGACTGTCATCACCTACTGGGTTGTTTTTCGAGGGGGCCTACTTCGTGGACTTGTGCCTGCCTATGGACTGTTCCATTTCGTGCTCCTATTTTGAGAAATTTAGCACTTTTCTCGAATGGGTGGTGCGGGAGGAGGCGGGGAACCGTTCTGTCGTTCATTACTTGGATGATTTTCTGTGTGTGGGGCCGGCTGATTCCTTGGAATGCCTGCGCCTGCTGCGGACGGTCGAATGGGTGGCGGACCACTTCGGGGCGGATAAAACTGAGGGCCCGACCACGTGTCTGAGTTTCCTGGGACTGGAGGTCGCCTCGGGGCTGGGCGAATGCCGGCTGCCCCGGGATAAGCTGGACAGGCTCAGAGGGGCAGTGGCTGCTGTGGCTGGGGCGCGCAAGGTTACCCTGCGGCAGCTGCAGTCTTTGATTGGGATGCTAAATTTTGCATGCCGGGTCATAGCAATGGGGAGGGCCTTCAGTCGCAGCTTGTCGGCTGCTACCGCGGGGGTTTGGTCCCCACACCATTTCATCCGGGTGTCGGCGGCCATGAGGGCGGACTTGGGCATCTGGGATGCCTTCTTGCCCCACACCATTTCATCCGGGTGTCGGCGGCCATGAGGGCGGACTTGGGCATCTGGGATGCCTTCTGGGACGGTGTTTTTCCGGCAGGAGGGCCAGACGGCGGCCGAGCTGGAGCTTTTCACAGATGCATCGGGCAGTGTGGGCTTTGGGGCATATTTCGGCGGATGCTGGTGCGCGGAGAGGTGGCCGGAGTCTTGGGGGTCGAGCCCTCTTATGCGCAACCTGGCTTTCCTTGAGTTGTTCCCATTGGTCGTCGCAATGGCACTGTGGGGCGACGGGCTGCGCGATCGGAAGGTGGTCTTTTTCTCGGACAACATGGCGGTGGTACACGCAGTAAATCGTCAGTCCGCGGCCTCGAAGCCGGTGGTTAAGCTGCTTAGGCGTTTTGTATTGCTGTGTATGTCTCGGAATGTTGTTTTTCGCGCGCGCCATGTTCCTGGGTATTTGAACGAGGTGGCTGATGCTCTGTCTCGTTTTCAGTGGTCCCGATTTTGGGTGGCAGCGCCGGGGCATCGAAGGAAGGGCAGGCTTGCCCGGACGAGATATGGCAGCTGGGAGCATCCTGCTTGGAGGTCTTGTGAAGGCTTCTCTGGCGCCGGCCACCTGGGCCTCATACAGTAAGGTTTGGGACTCGTGGGAACGGTCCCTGGACGGGTTGACCGTAGGGAACAGGGATGCGCTGCGGGATGCTTTTCTGTGGTACACCTGTCAGTTGCTGGCAAAAGGGGCGTCCTCTGCCGTGGTTGACAGGTCCATGGCGGCTATGGCGTTTTGGTTTAGGTGGCGCGGGATGGAGGACTTTACCAAGACCTTCGTCATCAGGCAAGCCTTGAAAGGTTATCGCAAAGGTCGCAGGTCGCCGGATACCAGGCGCCCGGTGTCGGTTAGGGTATTGGGGGATTTGGTGGGTCTGTTGCCCAAGGTCTGTTTCGATGCGTTTGAGGTCTCTCTGTTCAAAGCGGCGTTTCTCTTGGCGTTTTTTGGGGCGTTCCGCGTTGGAGAGTTGGTGAGTGCCAATAAGGTGGTGCAGGGGGGCCTGCAAGTTTCGGGGGTTCGTATTTTGGATGGGAAGGTGGTGGTGCACCTTGGAAGGTCCAAAACGGATGTCCACGGCGTGGGCCGGGACGTAACTTTGTGGGCCTTGCCGGGATCGGCATTGTGCCCGTTGGCTGCCACGGCAGAGTACTTGGCACGGAGGCCGGCGGTAAGGGGTTCCCTGTTGGTCCATGCCGATGGATCGTCCCTTTCTCGGTTTCAGTTTACGAAGGTTTTTCGGTTGGGTCTAAGTAAGTTGGGGCTCCGGGCTGAATGTTTTGGAACGCACTCGTTCCGTATTGGGGCGGCCACGGAGGCCGCACGATTGGGACTGGGGGATGAGGTCGTGAAGCGGATAGGGAGATGGGAATCGGTAAGGTTCCATTCCTATGTACGGTTGGGTTTATTGGATTAAAGTTGCCGGGGGAGCATATAAAAAAAAAAAATATATATATATATATATATATACAAAGGCACACTGTATTGTTTTGGGTGGGTGTGAGGGTCTCTCTCGGAATTCCCTCACCGTTTGTTTTGTCCTCCCCAGGGCGTGTTGCATGGATCGTGGGCCATTCCTTTGTCTTCTGGGCCGAGAGGAGGGCCGCAGCTCGAGCGCAAGGCCAGCAGCTGGGTTTTCCGAGAGGCCAGTTGGCAGTTCGATGGTTTGGGTACCGGGGGTTTGGCTGGGGGGATGTTTGTGGAACACTGTTCAGGATGCTGGCGGGTGGGCGCACGCCGGACCTGCTGGTCCTGCATGCGGGGGGTAATGACCTGGGTCTTACACCGCAACGCCGGCTGGTGAAGTGGATGAAGCAGGACATTAACAAGTTGAGGGATCTGCTTCCGGGTGTTATGCTGGTTTGGTCGGAAATTGTCCCGCGGCGCCGATGGCGGCACGCACGGGATCCGATGGCTGTTGATAAGTGCAGGAAGAAAGTGAACAGCTTGATGGCAAGCTTTGTAAGAAAGGTGGGGGGTGTGGTAGTGAGGCACCATGAGTTGGGGGAAGGGTTGCCAGGATACTACCGCTCGGATGGTGTTCATCTCTCGGATGTGGGTCTGGACCTGCTCAACTTGGGTTGGCAGGATGGTATTCAGATGGCACTGTTTCTTCGGGGTGGCGGAGCTCAGACAGCTCAAGGGGTCAAGGTCTGAGCTTGTGGCAGGACGGGGAGCTGAAGGAGAGGAAATAGGCTCCCCAGGATGAACGTGAGGTGGAACAAACAAGTTGTGGTCATCGGTGGTTGAGAGGTTTCGAGTCCTGGAGGTGGCTCAGAACCTGGTGGGGCAGGGGTATCCGGGTATACCCCTGCCGTGGTTAATGGATGGTTGGCACTTTTACAATTGGTGGATTGGAATAATGTTGGTGTATGTTATAAGTATGTATATGTGTTATTTATATGGGGGTCATTGCCTTTTGTATGGTAGCAGAAGGAACAGGATGCGAGGGCGGAGTATGGGGGGCAATGACCCATGTTTACCTGTTAATTTATTATTATCGTTATTATTATTATTATTATTATTATTATTATTGGTTAATAAAGCTGTGGACAAATTTCCCCATATTCCTTAGTGTCTGCGTGTTATTGGGTTAGGATATGGGTTTGGTTTGTCCTGGATTCCGACTGCCCAAATGGCGACTATACACCTGTCAAGAGTCCCTGTGGGTTTTAAAATTTGCCTGCCCATTGAAGTCTATGGCGGTTCGCCCGGTTCACGAACGTTTGCGGAAGTTCACGTTCGCCGTTCGCGAACTGAAAATGTTATGTTCGCGACATCACTACCAGCAACTTGAGCAGATGCCCTAACAGTTAACCTTGTGTCATGAGGAGCCCAAAAGCTGGCTGTCTGGTTACCTTAGGGCCCCCACATTGCAGGCAGCTGCATGTATGATAGGTGGGTGGTAATTCACTGACACACACATTCACTCAAACACACACACAAACTCAGTGAGTTGGTGTTCCTCTGTCAGTGAATGTGTGTGTCAGTGAATGTGTGTGTGTGGCTGTCAGTGAGTGTGTGGCTGTCAGTGAGTGTGTCTGTATGTGAGTGAGTGTGTGTGCGCCTGACATAGTGTGTCAAATCAGTGAGAATGTGTGTGTCTGTGAGTGTGTGTGTCAGTATATATATCAAATCAGTGAATGTGTGTGGTTGACAGTGAGTGTATTAGTGAATGTATGTGTCTGTCCGTGAAGGTGTGTGTCTGTCAATGAATGTTTGTTTGTCATTGAAAATGTCTGTCTGTCAATAAATGTGTGCCAATGACTGTGTGTCTTTCAGTGAGTGTATGTCAGTCTCTGTGCTCTTCTTACTCTGCTCTCTCACATGTCCTGTGGTGATGTCAGGAGCCAGAATATGACATTACTCTGGCCCCAACATCACAAAACAGTACATGAGGGAGCAGAGCAAGAATATCAGAGCACACTGGACCCCAGGGACAGGATCCACACTGAAGCCCAGGGGAATAATCCACTCCAGCTTTCCCAAAGGTAGAGAGCCTTGGTGGATTTAAATTATAATAAAAAATGGGGGGAAAAAAGTACAATTTGAGAGTGTTTGAGTATATGTATATGAGTGTGCCACTATTCGTGTGTCTGTTAGTGAATGTGAGTTAGTTTGTCATTGAGTGTGTGTCAGTTACATAGCTGAAAAGAGACTTGCATCCATCAAGTTCAGCCTTCCTCACTTTTGTTTTTTTTTTGCGGTTGATCCAAAAGAAGGCAAAAAAACCCAGTTTGAAGCACTTCCAATTTTGCAACAAACTAGGAAAAAAAATTCCTTCTTGACCCCAGAATGGCAGTCAGATTTATCCTTGGATCAAGCAGCTATTACCCTACATTGAAAAATTATGTCCTTGAATATTCTGGTTTTGCAAGTATGCATCTAGTTGCTGTTTGAACATTTATATGGACTCTGATAAAACCACTTCTTCAGGCAGAGAATTCCACGGCCTTATTTTTCTTACAATAATTTTCTTTGCCTTAGTCAAAATTTCTTTCTTCCAGTCTAAATGCATGACCTTGTGTCCTATGTAAAGTCTGGTCAGTGAAAGTCTGGTCCCTTGTGCTCTGTGGACCCTGTGCCTTTTCTCTCTCCCTAACCTCATTTACACTACCTTCCCGTCAGTCAGACACTAGGGGAACTGGAATTTAGATGCTAATTAGTACTCCAGATAATGGATCCCCTGGGCACTGTTTAGTTGATCTCCCTTTTTCCCCATATTTATAAAACTTTCTCCTATTTACGGTTAGGTTTGTTGCCTATATGTGCAGCCTGACTATAGTGTGGCATGAGTGTTTTCTGTTTAAGGGGATAGGAGAAAATATATAGTATGTCATGGAATGTGTGTGTCCTAAAGGGTCATATGAAGACTATTAAATTCAAGGGCTCTATGGAGAGCCATCTGCCCCGTGGATATAGACCTCCGATAGTATGATCTCTAGAGTGAGTGTCTCATTCGATTCAGTAGGAGCGGAGGAGGTGACGAGGTGACTCATGGTGCTTCTGATAATTGTAGTTTTAGGCTTGGCTGTGAGCCTATATGAGGAGTTAGTCTGCCGTGGCAGACTGGTGTAGGGTATTAAACAAAGAAGAGGGTACTTCGCCCTGTGGTCTCATTGAATAGAGGATGCAGATTAAGATAAAAAAGGAAACACAAGACATACCATGTGGTGGGACCACAGAAAACGTAAATTAAAGAGAGAAGTAAAGTCAAACAGTAAACTAAACTAGTAAGTTGTGTTTATCGGTGGAATCTATGAACAAGTCTCAAGGCATGTAGAGACTCCAGCTTCTAGGATACAATGATCCTGCTGGGCTGCTGTTCTTTTGGTTAGGTCACCTCTCTGGTGGGCACTGGTGGTCTTGACGATCGGGGCCTAAACTCCAATATCTTTGCCGAGTCTATGCGGGTTAAATTAGGCACCTGTAGCAGGCTCAGTCTGCGCACTTGATCTTCTAGTGATTGGTATATTCCCGCACGGTGGGTAGTGCCCTGAATGGTGTACAGGATTACCCTTGGTAAGTCCCAGCAGTAGGGAATGTTTACGTCCCATAGCGGTTTCAGCAAGGGTTTTAGGGAACGGAGCCATAGTAAGGTAGGCCTTGTGAGGTCTGGAAAGAAATGCAGTGTGGCTCCTTCAAACGGAATCAGAGTTTTCCCTTTCACGGTGACCTGCAGTAGGGCATTGTCCTATAGGGATAAAATACGAAGGATGAGGTCCGGAGTCGCCACGGGTGGCGTGCCTGCTTGTTTTGGAAGGTGGAACATGCAGTTTAATTTGAGTGCTTTGGCTTGTTTAGGTGGTATAAATGCAGTGAAGAAATGTCTGATAAAATGAGGTAAGTCCTCCATCCCCAGAGATCCCCAGAATCTTAATATTCTTAGATCAGCCTCTTGCTGGTGCTGCCGTAGTTTCTCCATCCCACGTTCCACAGCCCCAAGCCAGGTGTCATGAGTGCTGTGAGCAGCTTCTATGTGGGAGATCCGGGATACTGTGCCATCTACTGCCTTCTAGAAGCGGACCATGTCCCCCGCGATATTAGTGCAGAGTTCCGCAAGCATCATTTTAGACTGGGCTGCGGTTACCGGCTCCTGGCTTTTTCCTGTTAGAGGGTTAGGTTGCGGGTTCTTGCCTAAGGATGTCCCCTCTCCTGGATCGAAGGAGAAGTCTTCGGATGAATAGGATGATCCGTCTGCGAGGGACACCATATTGTCCCATACGACCTTCTGCGAGTTTCGGAACCGGTCTCCAATGATCAGAGCCGGTGGGATTTTGTCTGCCTTGGGTTTTTTTGTTTTCTGGCACATGTTCTCTCCAACCAGGTAAGGGTTTATAGCCTGTTTTTTTGTCGATTTCCACCAAAAACAGCGTGTTTAGTCAACTTAGGCGCTTAGGGAAAGTGTGAATGCTCTGGTGCACAGCTTGACTCTGACCTGAAGTTTATATAGCATTCTTTTTAAATTGCTAATCTGTTTTATGTATTGTATGAAGAGAGCTAATAAGAGTTCTTAGAATAAAAACTGTCATATCATAATCTGGTTAATTTGGCATTTTTCTTTAACTCAGAAAAAGGACAAATGAGTTCCATGTAGTCTATATACAAATTATCATAACGTGACATTGTCATTATTACTTTAACAGTTTAAAAAAAAAAAAATCTGGACATGTTTTCATATTGAAACAGATAAATCATTGTTTCAGGTGTTAAATGACATGAACATTATGCATTGATGGTTGTTAAGTTTATTCACGTGCTGAGAAAAGATATGAATGCCATAAAAGAGCTTCCCTTGACCTACAGCCATTATATAATGTGGAGAAATCAGTTCAGATGTTAAAGTTGGAGTTGTACAGGTAGGAGAAGGACTGCAGTGCATGTATTATACAGTATTTTGTATTTGTTACTACTGGTTTTTGTTGACTTTGTTTCCATTTAAATTAATAATCGTTTTTTTTTTTCGTTTGAATATTATTTTTGTCTTTGCTTGCTGAAAAAAGCTGGGATCAGGAATAAAACCTTTTTCAAACATTTTAATTTTTTTCAAAAATTGATTTATCTTTAAGATGATTATATTCTATATTTTTTTAACCATGGATAGTTATTTATCGTGTATGAGAGAATATGAGAGCAAGAGATGTAGAGAGAGGACATGATTAAACTTTTGGATTTCAGAGACATTTTCATCAATGTATATTTTTGCACACATACTTGTGATTAGCCAATTTCATAACTTGGAAATATAAAATATTTTTATATTAACTTATGCATTATTTGTTATGTTTGGTAGACAACATTGAACAGGATGAGTATACCCAAGAATGAATACAAGCCATATTTGGTGTCAAGATCAGTTTATTCTGAAACAAACTTCCAAGATGAAATTGAAAAGAATGAAATTGTACCTAAAACATTGCGGCAGAAGGTTAAAAAGCATGTGAGGTGAGACTTCCTTTCCTATTTTTACATGAAAAGGATGCATAGGAGCGAATATATGGTTTACCAGCTAAACGTAGAAATGTTGAACAGGAAATGTGTGGAATTCCAACAGCATTTAGAAATTTAATTAAAAAGTTAATTTGAAAAAAAAATCCTACTACAAAACTTAGCTATTTTAACATAAGGTTAATGCATTTCAAAGTCTCTACAGTTTATTACTGAGTAAAAGAGAAAACCTTATGAGTTAACGTAATTGGAAATAAAAAATCTACCTTAATTATAGTAAATTTGTATGTTGTGACATATTTTGCATGGAATGAGAGACAGTTTCAACTATGATATTACGAAATGTTATGGGGTTTATGGTCATATCGTAAAATCTCATATAAAGCACAAAATCTAGTTTTTGTTTCTTTGTCAGTTTTAACCTTGTGGCAGAGGTTATCTGTGAATTTTCTGTTTTCTGTGATGTTTTTCTGTCTGAGGTTGTTTTAGCAGTGTTGCTGTATTTTAATTCAACTGCTATTTCCTACTTATTAAAGGGGCACGATCATAATCAAAAGAATGTTAATGAATTTGAGTTAAATCACTTTGTTTGTGCTGCTCTAGCTACAGCATTGGCAACCTTTTGAACTTCAAATGTTGTGTTCTACATCTCCCAAAATTCTCTTACAGCCATAGTGCTGGTAAAAACCTAAGGGCAGTTCCATAGCATCTCTAATGCAGAATGTCACCTACCCCTGCCCTAGATGTTCATAAAACACATTAAATATATAAAAAAAGGGAAAATACAATTTTAAATACATATTTTTGTACACTTTTTTTGGTACAATCTAAACATAACTAGTGTTATTGTGAACATGTTTTATATGTGTAAGTTGTTCACTGTTTTTGGAGAATATGGGCCACATATTCAGCCACATCTCCTAAAATAGGCAATTATACATGTGCATGGGTAGAAAATTTGGTTCTGACAAAAATTATTTGTTCCGAAAATAGAGAATCTTTTGGGACATCTGAATTTCAGCCGAATATGAGAAAAAGTAAAAGATGGAGGGCAAAAATAACTTAGATTTATATATTATATATATTTTAAAAAAACAGCTCATTATTGGGCTAAGCACTCTCCAATCCTACTCACTTTGTTCAAGAAAACTGATGATGCTGATGCATTTATGTCTATATATGCCAATGTATTTTGGGGGTTGGGTAAGAAAGCACTTTGTGGCAAGGTTATTGGGCATCTAATGGGAATATGGAATTGTATGGGCTTGAAGCTTGGGGACTTCAGGCCTACTCTATTTACCTCAAAACTAGAATATTTACATAAGAATTTAGAATGGCATATATGCACTATGGGAAAGATGTGGGGCCATAGAGGACGCATGAAAATGGTACCAGAAAATGTGGATTTAATGCTGATATGGAGCACTTCAAAGCTACTTAACCAGGACAACACACAGAAACATGGGTAGGAATGCCTTGAAATGTCTTGCTCAGTCCTCAGCACATTTAGCATAGTCACTGCATCTTTTTGTGATTTTCTTCAGAGAAATTACTAATTCAGGATTGTCCTACCAGATCAGAAAATAGAGGCATGCCATCACATAATGAAATAAGGAAAAGATGGGTAATAATCAGATCGTTGTTGGTTATTAGAACTGAACTGCAATTCGGCTTGAAACAGATCTCTAACAACAAAGTACTCAATTCCACTTTTTTATTTTTTTTTAGGTGTAATAGGTGCAATTTTTCCATACTGATTTACTGTGGCTTCTCAACTTTGATTTAAAAAAAAAAAAATCAGCAGCCCCAAACTAGTTGCTGCTGGCACTTAGCAGTAATAATTTTATAATTTTCACACATATTGATTTTTTTGGGGGGTGAGTTTCAAAGACTGTGAGTTCTTATTCTGCAAAGATTTGGATTCTACATCCTATGAATATTTTCATTATGGTTTTGGGACATTGTAGGATTAAATAAGAAAGCTACCAATTTCGGAATTCAGGCGTGCAATTTTACTGTGTGTGTGTCAATTTTGAGGCAAATTGTACATCCAAATAAAAATCATTTAATTATGATTTTTTGCTTACAGCAGCAGCGATATCTTTGCTTTTTTGTTTTAGTTTAGTATTTAACCCCTTCAGGACGGAGTCAATAGTGCACGTTCTGATCAAAACAAAACGTAAACAAAGAATGGAATTTGCGCTATATGTCTGTTCACCCGTAGTTCCCCTCTTTCAAATTATATGCACACACACTTATTATATATAATTTTGTTCAGGGGAAACAGGGCTTTAATCTATCATTAACTATTCATATATGGAACATCATTTATTATGAATAAAAGTAAAAAAAATGTGAGAAAATAAGATTTTTTTTTAAATTTGCATTTCCGTCTGACATTTTAACTGTGAATGTCATAATACTGTCATAATACTGCACAAAAAAAATGCACATATTTGTAATCAGCGATGTCTCACCAGTACAACAGTACCCCCCATTAACAGGTTTTATGTTGTTTTGGAAAGTTACAGGGTCAAATATAGAGCATTCCATTTTCAAATTGAAATTTGCCAGATTGGTAATGTTACCTTTGAGACGGTGTGGTAGCCCAGGAATGAGAATTACCCCCATAATGGCATACCATTTGAAAAAGTAGACAAGCCAAGGTATTGAAAGTGGGGTATGTTTAGTCATTTTTAGTAGCCACTTAGTCACAAACACTGGCCAAAGTTAGCGTTCATATTTGTTTTTGTGTGAAAAAAGCAAAAAACAAATATTTGGCCAGTGTTTGTGACTAAGTGGCTACTAAGAAAGACTGGACATACCCCACTTGCAATACCTCGGGTTGTCTACTTTTGCAAATGGTATGCCATCATGGGGGTAATTCTCATTCCTGGGCTACCATACGCTCTCAAAGGCAACATAACCAATCTGTCAAATTTCAATGTCAAAAAAATGAAATGCAAGCCTTATATGTGACTCTCTAACTTTCCAAAACACCATAAAACCTGTACATGGGGGGTACTGTTATTCTCGGGAGACTTCACTAAACACAAATATTAGTGTTTTAAAACAGTAAAACATATTACAACAATAATATAGACCATAAAAGTGAAGTTCGCTTGTAAAAAATGCAAAAAACGTCACTTTTACTTAAAATATCATCGTTGTGGGGGCGTGGCCGGACCGTTCAAGGGAATGGACGTGTGAACGATCGGCTCCGTGAGAAATACCCGCAATACAGCGATTAATCTAGCGTTTATTGAGAAAAAGACCCAACAAACCCTGCCTTGCCTAACCTGGACATTATGGCACAACGTATGTCCAAAAAAACTAAGCCCAAAGAGACTCCATCGCTGCAAAGTGCGGCCAGGGCCTCGCCACCACGCCGAACACAAGATGGCGCAGACAGGCCTAACTCCCCGGCCTCGAGTTCAGGACGGAGCGATGTCACATCTATATCCCACCGGGAGATACCGGCCACAGAATCCGCTATACAGAGAATGCTGGATAGCCTCCAGACATCTTTAAGGGCGGATTTCACTCTAATCGCAAAAGAAATTAGAGACGATGTCAGGGCGCTGGGGGAGAGAATGGACTACATCGAAACCAAGACGGAAGAGATCATAACCGCACATAATAACGTGGTAACCGCTTATGACACCATGGAAGCTAAACTATCTTCCATATATGCTAAAATAGCCGACCATGAAGACAGGGACAGGCGGAACAACATACGCATCCGAGGCATCCCAGATAATGTAGGCCCCAGCGAACTGGGCAATTATGTATGCCGCATCTTCCACCTCTTGGCGCCAGACCTGCCGATTACCGCACTGCTGCTAGACAGAACGCATAGGCTACCCCGACCCAAACATCTCCCTCAGTCCGTCCCGAAAGACACTATAACCCGTGTACACTATTACACTACCAAGGAAATCATAATGGCGGCTGCCAGGAAAAAACCCACACTCCCTGAGGAATACAGCAAAATCCAGTTATACACGGATCTATCTGCACATACATTGAATGCTCGGAGGAACTTTGCTCCCGTAACCAGCGCATTAAGAACGGCGAATATTCCTTACAAATGGGGTTTCCCTGCAAGAATTATCATCAAACGGAACGGCGTTGAGAGACACATTACCAACTTAGAGGAGGGGAAACGAACTCTAGCTGAATGGAACATCCCGTTGACTGAAAATGGGGAACCTACACCACCATCATCTACCCCACAACATGCTACCACAGTGACGACCTCGCCGATGAAAATCACTCACGACTGGACCACAAGCACGAAAATCAAATGACTTTTGCCGCATGTGCAATCTGAGACAGTGTAAGCCGGCCTTGGCGGCAAATAGCCGCGACACGAGAGAGTCAGGCTCGGTGGATAAGTACCTTATTACTTGCCTTACCTTCAGATGCATATACTACTGTATATCCTTATCTTTACTTCATTTAACCTCTATGTTTTATCTATTCTAATGTTAACACTGTTGCCTCCCCCTGTTATATACGATCCTACTATGCTGGGGCGCTGGGGTGTGTGGTGTTGGGGATGTGGAGCCGCCATTAGCACATGGCGACTCCGCACCTAATTCTCCAGCGCGCCCCAGATTATCTGAGGGGCTTTATGTATGAATGTATAGGGACTGTGGTGTGCCTCAGTCTGGTGTCAATGCTGTCACAAAGACACCGAGCACTCACCGCTCCGGCTACATTTCTGGAGTCCTAGCAGAATTACCAGTTATAATACTCTGGGAGCCTGTTTTTTTAGATGTTTATGTTATACTTTCCGTTGCACTCCTAATATTTACGTTTTCTTTTTTAAGCATGGTGTATATTTGACCCCCGGACCATTAGCCTAACCATGAATGGCTGCAATCCAAGACAATTCAGTGTTTCATGTACCAGGCTTTTTAACTACTGACCGAGGGGACGGCAGAAACTTCCCATGCGCTACCTGGATGGCCGCCTGGACACGGGAGCTCCTACATGTGGGGATTCCTGTGAGTAGCCGGCCATCACAAACTCTAGTGTAATACCTTACTCCCCTAGGGGAATCAGTTTACCTGCTCTCCAAGTTACGAACCCTTAACCAAGGTGGGGGACGATAGTGCCCTCTCGGCCTACTAGGGGCATCCTCTCTCATCCCGACTAGCGGGTTTTCTCAACCCCCATGTAAGGGCTTCAGTGCCCATGAATATTTTGAAACCCAGGTCCTACACTATGGACCCTTGTTCTGTATATAGTTGGTTAAACTCCCTTTTGTTATTCTCCCCCCCCGACTTCCCTACCCTTGCCAAGGTAATTACATATCGCTTTAAACATGTCACTATGTATAACACCAACGTACACCAGCCAGCTTATTGTACCACAGACAGCCGCCTTAATCTATCGTCCCACCATTCGACTCTAAATGACGCTTAACTTACTCTCAATAAATGCCAAAGGGCTTAATTCGCCTCACAAACGCCGTATGGCATTGCTGGAAGCACAGAAACAGAAAACGCATGTGGCGAAACCGACCTCGCCACGTGTCCTTGGAGGGGGCTAATTGCCCGCCTCTTGCCTTTGGACTATGGACCAGACTTTATGGGAATGTGATACCCCAGATAGCCATACCATGGAGCCTATTCATATAATGAAAGACTATGGGAAAGACTTTAGCTCCATGGCAATTGTACTGTGTGAGTAGGATCTGCGCGCTATTCGGTAGTTTTGTGCGTGCAGATCCCAGCTATCTGGGGATAGGTGAAATGTCTGTGTGTTATGTGTAAATGTGACTTTATGTATTTTAAAGTGTTTTATGTTGTTTTGCAACCATGTGGTTAATGGAGTCTGCCTTTAGTCCTGGGTAATTGGATTACTTCTCCAATTAACTCCAGGGCAGAAGGGAGGAAACCAGGGTGCATTGTGGGGATGTTTTTCTGCCAGCCAGAAAGGAACAAAAGATACTTTTAGTAACTTTTAAACCCCTGGTCGGATTCATGCCATTTTTTAATATGTTGTTCCCCTGAATGGATTGATTGTGGATATGTATTTTTATGTAAATGTGATGTATGGTTTTAAAGTTATGAAAGTTGTGTAAAAGTATATTTTACACTGTATGCATAATGGGATTATGTGTCACACTAAGGGGAGGGGATGTGTGGGAGGTAACATCTATGTCATTGGTTCTTTTATGCCTCCCCCTGGGTGTGGCCTGTATGTGTGAGTTGGAAATAAAAGCCAGGCTGGATGAGCCAGTCCAGAGTTCCTGTTTTACCCTCAAAGTGATGTGTCGTCTCATTATTGGGGGAAGGATTTATTGCATGCTGTTCCAGTTGACTGCTAGGAGTACAAGCCTATTCGTATGGTTCCTATTCAATGGTCTACAGCATTCATATGCTTGGGAGAATTTAAAGGTTTCTCGGATTCGGTGATTGTGGTGTCTGCCAGAGTGCTTGGAGTCCTCAGGAAGCACTAGGAGCATCCATTAACGGAGGTACCAAGTCGGGGTGCCAGGCGATCCGTTACAACGCACATAGCATTTTACCAAGAGACTCACTTCCAAACTTATAATTCCCCTAAATTCTCCTCCAGATATTTCCCAATAGGGTACCACTGCACGTACAAGAAAAAAAAAAGAGGTGCTTCTATTTTGTTCAGCAAGGACATAGCATTTCAATTGATAAAGAAAATAAGCGATAGAAAAGGTCGTTACCTCTTATTACAATGCATAATAAATAATGTTCAATACACACTGGTTAACATGTATGGCCCACCTGACAACCATCACATTTTCCTAGACCAAATTTTGTCGTTAGCAAACGCCCATAAATTCGGAAATGTCATAATTGGAGGCGACACAAACTTTATCCTAGATCAAAATTTAGACACGACTTCCTCCTCCAAGATCTCAGGCAATACCACTAAACAAAGGACACGCTCCATCTCCCTTCTGGAAAACACTCTACAAACACACGGGTTTATTGATATTTGGAGGACTCTACACCCTCTACTTAGAGACTATACTTTCCACTCCTTAGTCCACAGCTCATACTCCAGAATTGACCGATTCCTCATTCCCCCCACACTCGCACCACAAATAGCTACAGCAGACATAGGCACCATCACCTGGACTGACCATGCCCCCATCATACTGAAATTTGCAACACAACACCCTACTAGTGGGAACCGCACCTGGCGTCTGAACGACACCCTCCTGACCGACCATAAACTGGTGACACAAATCACCAAAGAAATAGACACTTACTTCAATCTAAATGACACTGGAGAAGTCGAGATAGAAACTATCTGGCAAGCCCATAAGGCGGTCCTGCGGGGCCAATTCATTAAACATGCTAGCCATAATAAGAGGCTTCGGACACAGGCGTATATCGATCTACACAAGACACTAGCTAACCTCACTCGCATTAACAAAACAGCGCCATCACATACCGTCACAAGACAGATTCATGAACTACAATCACGACTGAAAGACATGGAGCTGGAAAAAACAACCTACTTAATGTCGAAACTGAAACACAAATTCTTTAAAGACGGAAACAAAGCAGGGAAGACATTGGCAGCACAACTCAAAACTAAAACACTATCGTCCAAAATAGCATATCTCACTGCAAAACAGGGCGAAAAGATCACGGACCCACAAGCAATTGTGGAAGAATTTAGTCGCTACTACAGCGGCCTATATAACTTAGCAAAAGACCCAGACTGCCACTCCCCTACGCAAAACGACATAGACACATATCTGCAGGATATCCACCTGCCGACCCTCACCCCGGAGGACTGTCAATCCCTAACACGACCCTTTACGCCCCAGGAAATAAAAGACGTTATTAGACAGCTACCAAAACACAAATCACCTGGCCCGGATGGGTTTACAAACCTATACTACTGTACGTTCCAAGACCTTCTAGTACCCTACCTAACAGAATTGTTTAACCGCTGCTTTCAGGAAGGTGCTATGCCTACAGCTATGCTGCAAGCTTTCATCTCAACTCTACCCAAACCCGGGAAACCCCCAACCCAATGCTCCAACTTCAGACCCATATCGTTGTTAAATTGCGACACGAAGATTTATGCCAAACTTTTAGCAAATAGAATCAATCCCATCCTCACCCGCATAATCCATAATGACCAGTCAGGCTTCATTAAAGGAAGGCAAGGTACAGACAATACCAGGAAAATTCTGAACATACTATCTCATATTGATGTGACACAAACAGAAAGCCTCCTGTTAGCTTTAGATGCGGAAAAGGCATTTGACCGGCTCAATTGGAAATACATGATTTCAGTTTTACATAAATTCGGCTTCCCACGAGAACTGACCCGAGGTATTATGGCTCTCTATAAAGAACCAACAGCTCAAGTGTCCAACTCAGGTTTTACCTCACTACCATTCAGCCTCTCCAACGGTACTAGGCAAGGCTGCCCGTTATCCCCCCTCCTCTTTATCCTAGCGTTAGAACCCCTAGCACAAAAAATTAGACAAGACCCGCTTGTCTCAGGAATACAGATCGGGCAATCACAGTTCAAACTTGCCATGTTTGCTGACGACATTTTAGTCACCATTAGCAACCCAGACACCTCTCTGCCACACCTTACACATCTCCTACGAGACTATGGCAAAATTTCATACTATAAACTAAATCAAAGCAAAACGCAGGCCCTACCCATACATATCCAAACATCAAAAGTTGACAAATTAAAGAGGACATATCAATTCGACTGGAGACAGAAATACGTCACTTATCTTGGTGTCAAGCTTGCGCTACACCCGCATACCACCTTATCACTCAACTATGGACCTCTATCACATACATGCACCTCTTTCTTCCAATCATGGAAACACATCCACTTATCTTGGTTGGGGCGCATTAATGTAATTAAAATGATCTTATTACCAAAAATCCTCTATATTTTTCGGATGCTACCAATCCAAGTACCACCACAAATGCTGAGAAACATTCAATCTACACTATCCCGTTACATATGGGATAAGAAAAAACCACGTCTACCCATGTCCCTACTCCAACAAACATCGTCTGAGGGAGGGCTAGGTGCACCTAAAATATCCGCCTACTATGAGGCTGCGATATTAGAATCGGCCATTCGTATCCATGCTGATAAACACACGTTCCAATGGGCAGACATGGAACATGACAAGTCCAAACCACACTCACTATTACATATCATGTGGTCCCCTAAAGTACACCGCCCCCTAAAACTCGCACTATACCCAACCTCAGCACTAATGTTAAAGTATTGGGACAAATTATTATCAACAGTATCAGAAAAAGGCAAATACTGTGCCGAGGCTCCTATTGAGGCATTGACCCTACTGACTCCTTGGCTGTCACTGAAAACCTGGGCCAAATATGGGGCTAGGCATATTAAAGATCTGTGCTCATCCTACTCTATCGAAACATTCCCCGACTTACAGAAATGTTTGCATCTACCGAACTCCCTGATATTTCAATATCTCCAATTAAAAAGTGTAGTAACCTCCCAAGTCTCATGGCACCACTCAATGCCCCCCCAACGTGTAAACAGTACAGTTGCCATAATATCCAGGTGCCGGAACGCACCGTTAAAACCTAAATCTCTTTCGATTTGTTACAAATCTATTCTAGACTACCACACCCCCCAATCCTTCCACTTCACACGCCAGTGGGAAAAAGAAGGCATCTCTAACCTAATGGAAGGTACTTGGCTCAAAGCTACCAACGCCCTGAAAGGTATTACATCATGTTTCTCCCATATAGAAGCACACAAGAAAATGATCTATAGATGGTATCTTACCCCCCACAGACTGAGTCAAATATACCCAAACGCAAATCCCATGTGTTGGAGATGTTCGAGCGACACAGGTACTATGATGCATATTTGGTGGGAATGTATAGATATTCAGCCGCTATGGTCCAAGGTACAGCTCATATTAAACCAAATCCTACAGCATGAAACATGCATCACACCGGAGGTAGCACTATTGCTCCTCTACCCATCACACTGGGATCGAGCAGACAAGAAAATAGCCTCTATCGTGCTCTTAGCAGCACGCCACCTAATATCACAGGGTTGGAAGAGTACTACATGTCCCTCTAGAAGGGAACTAATAGAGAGGGTGAAATTATTCTACAAGTATGAGCTGCTTACTGCAGATTCATATACGAAGAGACAACGGTTAGAACTAATGTGGAGACCCTGGGTTGCCCTCTTGGAGAAGGACAACCCCTAGGATCTCCCTCATATAACTTTCACAGCCCAGAGCAGCACTCGCCTCTATTAGCCGAATGGAAGGTAGAAGGTCACACCGGTATAACACTACCCGATAGGGCTGGACGGCTGAACTGCCAACATATGATATGACAAACTATTACATGTCATTTCTTCCTAGTTTGGTAACATATCCTAAAAACGTATGGTGATGTATGAATGCCCAGTTACAACTGCTACATGTGGATCATTGAGTTTGATGTATAAGCAATTCTATACATATGATACAGAATATTATGTACGACTATGTAACGTAATGCAAACTACCGACACGTTGTATGTATATATATATGCACTGTTAAATACAATTTGCTGCCTTGGTACTTGCCCCTCATACCCCCACCCCCCCCCCTTTTTCTTCGTTCTGTATCCCATCCCCCTTAAGCACTTGAAAAATAAAAATCGTAAATTTCAAAAAAAAAAATATCATCGTTGTAATACAATTTACCAGTTTGAAACACGAATATTTGAGTTCAGCGAAGTCTCCCGAGTAAAACAGTACCCCCTATGTACAGGTTTTATGGTGTCTTGGAGAGGTACAGGGTCAAATATAGTGGTTGCGAATTAAATTCTCTGCACTTTCTCCCTGTGTTGTCAGGCATGTCAATCAAATTTTAATTAATCAAATCACATAATTACGTTAAAAGATTATTTAAATATACATGTAGAATTTTAATATATATGCATTTATAGGTATTTAAATTCTACGTGTATACTAATGTAATCTTTTATGTAATTATATGTATTTATCTATATATATATATATATTTGCGGTTATTTGTATTTTATATATAGATAGATATATATATAGAATGTCATTCTAAGTGTATTTTGTTACCGATATATATATATATATATATTAATAACAAAATACAGTTAGAATGAAATTACATATGCATATATAATTTATATTAAATTTTGTTTCAATATTTTATTTATTTATTTTATTATTTTATTTATTTATTATTTTAATTATACGTATTTATATATAATATATATATATGTACATCTATTATATATATAATATATATACATATTATATATATGTAACGTCATTCTAAGTGTATTTTAATATTAATATATATACTTATATTAATATTAAAATACACTTTGTATGACGTTACATATATATAATATGTATATATATTATATATATAATATATATACATATTATATATATATATAAAAATATATTTAATTTATTTTTACACTTGTCTTTTATTTTTTTTTTATACTTCCCACCAGCAGGGGGACTGTCTGATATTTCAAACAGATCCACAGCCAGCTATAGAGGGCCATGTGATCGCTCTTTGAGAGCGATCACATGGCCCCCGGGGGCCTGATTTGCCGTGGGAGGGCTGCCTGGGCTGTGAGGCAGTCCTCCCGAAGCGGATCGCGGCGGAGGTAAGTACATCTTACCTCCAGGGGCTGGAAGCCGTTACGGCGTGCTATGCCGTCATAACGGCTTTAAAGCCCACTTAACCCGTGACGGCATAGCACGTCGTAACGGCGTTAAGGGGTTAAGTGATGGTCTCCAATGAAGTGTCATTATCAGTGTCAACAAACTGACAGGTGTGTGTAAGTTTGATGAAGTGTCAGAAGCATTATGCCCAAACACACTTTTTTTTTTTTTATTCCATAAATAACTTCCTGAACTAATTAAATACAGATATTATTTTAACCATAGTTGTCATTTAAACCCAAAATCTAACCCTAATTTGACAACCCTAATGACAGCCCAAAACATATCCATACCTCTAGCTAATCTTAATCCGTTTTTTTTTTTTTACATCAGAATATGGTATTTGTTATTTCATACTTTGCATTGACATTATCGACATACTTTGCATTGACATTATCAAATATAAAATCATGATGTGTTATTTTTCCTCACTATATATATATATATATATATATATATATATATATATATATATATATATATACACACACACACACACACACCTTTCTGTCTTTTCTTTTTTTAACCCCTTAAGGACTGAGTCAAATGTACAAGTTGTGAGGAAAACAAAATGTAAACAAACCACACAATTTAATTATATGTCTGTTCAACAATAATTTACCTCTTTCATACTAAGTGCACCCACACTTATATATCATTTTGTTCAGGGAAAACAGAACATTTATGTCATATCAAACATTCATATATGGAACTCCATTTTATATGAATAAAATCTAAAAAAACTTTCATAAATTAAGAAATGTTGCTATGTTTCAATTTTTGCATGGCAATTTAACTGTTAATGTCAGAATACTGTTCAGTTTTCCTGAAATAAAACATACATATTTGTATTCAGAAATGTTTCACGAGTAAAACAGTACCCCCCATGTATAGGTTTTATGGTGTTTTGGAAAGTTACAGGGTCAAATATACGTCTTGTCTATTTATTTATTTTTTACATAGAAATTTCACAGATTGGTTTGCTGGGCCTAGGTTGCCTTTGAGACCGTATGGCAGCCCAGAAATTAAAAATTACCCCCATTATGGCATACCATGTGAAAAAGTAGACATCCCAGGTTATTCAAAATGGGGTATGCCCAGTCTTCTGTAGTTGTTTTGCATTTTTCACATAAAAACTGTACTTTCACTGATAATATTATTGTTAGTATATAGTTTACTGCCCTGAAACACTCCTAGTTCTGTTCAGTGATGTCTTACAAGCACCATGGTACCCCCCATGTATAGGTTTTATGTTTTTTTGGAAAATTACAGGGTCATATATGCGGCTTATTCATTTATGCTTTTTCACATTGAAAGATTAGTTTGCTGTGTCTAGGCTGCCTTTGAGACCATATGGCAGCCAAAAAAGGAAAATTACCCCCATCATGGCATACTATTTGAAAACATAGACATCCTAGGGTATTCCAAATGGGGTATGTCCAGTCTTTTGTAGTAGCCCCTTGGGCACAAACCCTAACCAAAAGGTAGTGTTCGTTTTTTTGTTGTTGCATTTTTCACATAAAAACTGTACTTTTACTGATAATATTATTGTCAGTATAAAGTTTACTGCCCTGAAACACTCCTAGTTCTGTTCAGTGATGTCTCACGAGCACCACGGTACCCCCCATGTATAGGTTTTATGGGGTTTTGGAAAGTTACAGGGTCATATATACAGCTTATCCATTTATGCTTTTTTTCATTGAAATTTGGCATTGATTTTCTGGGCCTATCTTGCCTTTGAGAGAGCATGGCAGCCTGGGTAATAACATTTCCCATATTATGGCATACCATTTTCAAAAGTAGGCAACCCAAAGTATAACAAATGGCATAATTTAAGATGTTTGGTCTAACCACTTTATCAGAAATGAAGGGCCCACATAGCAGCAACATAATTTCATTTGTGCTTTTTCACACACGTACTCACTTTTCACAGGACATTTCATATTCCTGATATGAGTTATTGCAAAAAAAGCCTCACTATTTTTATTTAACATTGTCTCCTGAATATAACAGTACCCCCATGTACCAGATTTTCTGTTTTTTGGGGAAGTCACAGGGCGAAATATATTAGATGCCCTTTCAGCTTGTAAGTTTGTCAAAGTGATTTTCAGATAGTATGGCAGCCTGAGTAATAACATTTCCACTGTTATGGCATACTATTTTGAAAAGTAGGCAACCCAGAGTATAACAAATGGCATAATTTTAGATGTTTGGTCTAGCCATTTTAACCAGAAATGCTGGGCCCATGTAGCGATTTCTACTTTTATTTTTGTCTTTTTAATCAGATAAATTGCATTTTCACTGGAAATGTCATAATCCTGATATTAGTGCAATAGATACTTGGTATTTTGATTTAACACTGTCTTCTGAATATAACAGTACCCACATGTACCATGTTTTTATTATATCACAGGAATAGAACAGTACCCCCACATACACTTTGATCTGAAGGCAGAGATAGATCTTTGATCTCACATAGAGTTACTGTGTGAAAAGTTTGAGAAGTAAAAAAAAAAAAAAAAAAAACAACCTATTTTTTAACCCTAGTAATGCAGAAAAACCTAGTGATTGAATCACTAGGAGTCACTTTGCTATACTGATCTTAGCAGTATCCTCTGGTAGAACCAATAGTGGGGTCTTTTTCGTCTCCTATATTCCTGATTGGTACTTCTAAACCGGAGGTTTTTCTGCATTACTAGTCAGTGTCTGAGTGTCTCTTTAGCACTAGCTATTATTACCTACAGATGTCACCCTCTGTGGGGAGCCTGTCCAATTGGCACTTACTAATCAATAGGAGTTAACTTGTAACACTATTTGTTGCAGTCCCCTCCAGTGTAGCCATTTTTGAGGCTTGAATGTCTCCATACTTGTAATTGGCAACATTGTATTGAGGCTTTGTTACTGCACACTAGTATACTATACGTTAACCCTGATCATTAGAGTAAGTGCCTATTTATACACCAGCTGCTATCACTAATAGACTGGTCTCTCCCATCCATATTCTATTTGGCGAGGCACACACTTATACAGCTATATATATACTCATGGTTATACTCTTCCCGTAGCTCCCTGAGCCCCTTTACAATTCCTCTCTCCCTCTTGGAGTGGGTTATTCATTTATTTATTTGTTAATATTTCTTTTTTTTCATTATCCTTCCTTCATGTTGATGATTTTGTATACCTAATTAAAGATAATCGATTTTAACAGACAACTGAGATTTGTATCTCACCAGTGTGGCCTGGACATTTGGTCCTTGGTTTACACTATCATTTTTCTCTTCTTATATACAGTTTAAGGGTTATCCCCTACTGAGATATGATCTGGACACACTGAATTTATCTCCGCAAGGGGGTTATTTTTCTTTCTTGTTGTTTGATGTAGCAACTTTAGAATGGCTAGCGTAAACAGGGACAGGCCAAGGTCAGGGGAATCCAGAAGACAGAGAAGTCGGTAAAACAAGCCAATGGGTCGGTGCAGGCAGCTAACAAAGCGTAGTCAGGACAAGCCGAGGTCAGAAATCCAGTGAAATCAAGCAAACTGCCAAAGTCCCATACAGAGTGATTCAGAAGTTCAGCTCTGTATAGTAGACTTTGAAACAGTCTGTTATGCAGAGGGCGGGTAGAGATGGGCAGGTTGGGCAATAATAACTGGAGTTCTTTCGGACTCCTTTCTTGTAGCAAACATGGCACTTTTTTGGGAGCTTTTTTACTGGGGGGGGGGGGGGGGGAGTCTTTGGAGATCTCCTGACAGAGTCTTTGGAGATCTCCTGATTCCAAAGTGGGATTGGTGGGCTGGGTAAATAGCATAAGGGACAAAAGACTTAGTGTGAATTTGACGAAAGGGCAGGGCTTACCTATTACCTCTTTTATAGGAGGTCATAGGCATTGAAAATTGCAATCTGGCTCACGTAGATTGCAATTTTCTTGTACCAGGTCCTAGTTTTTTGGTTCACCAGATAGGGCTGTATGCATTGGTCAGCCAAGTCTACTCCCCCCATAAACTTTCTGTAGTCTACAATGCACTTTCGACTTTTCCAGATGCTCAGTGCTACCTCTCACAGACACTGGCACTGTACTTTCGTCATGCATCGTAGACAGCTTGTATACATCCTACCTATCTCTGAAGCGAAGGGCAAGGAACTCATCCTGGCGGAGAGCTGAAGAGGAACCTCTACTGCTTCTGCCTCTTACCAGGGTTTGGAGGAAACCCCTGCGATTCTTCCTCACTGTGCCACAGGCTAGGGTTTCAAATCAATATACATTTTTAAATAATTGTATACTGGTATATTAATTGTCAACCCATAGCCTATATCCCTTATTTAACAAGGGAAGGATTAGATCTCAAACAATCTTGCCACTTGTAAAAAAAGGGGGGTATACCAGCGCTAAAAATTCCCAAAACAGTGAACGTATGTTATAAATAACAATAAAAGCTGCTATCACACCTAGTTCTTATCTTAAGGAATAGAGACCCAAAAACCTTGTAGGTGAAGTGCTATATTCAAATAGTAAAGGTGAAAATAGAAGAAGACTGAAATCTAGGTGATAATACCTTGAATGTTCCTTATGTCTTTATACACACACTGGGATATGATTTCTATAAGACATAAAAAACAAACAGACCAAACATAGTGCAAACTGAATAATATAATCCGTTGTGAAAAGTAAAGAAGGGAAAATTTCCCACTCACAATTTTTGGAGCTGATATAAAATAGCTCAATATCAGCGCTCTTGGGGTCCGTAAAGGCGACCCTCACCCTTCTTGTGTATAGATGTCCTAATTTTCCTATAAAGATGCAAAACACGTATATGGTATATATCTCTACACATTAGAATTGAAGAGCATAGCCATAACATTTTGAAGTGTTTTGAAAAACATAGTGTCTCTTTGCACTATAAAATTGCACATAAATGTGACATGAAAGATACCACGTTTCTAGGATTTATAAAAGTAAAAAAGCATTGGAGAGGAGGTAATTTTGACAGCAAAATGAGCAAAATTGAGATGGAGTGGATTTTCAAATTAAATACTTTAATCCCTAATGGCTTAAATGCAGACTTTGAGATGTCATTTTTAAAAATAAAATTATATGTTTTCTAAATGTTTCTTAAATATCCTCTCCCATGGAATCAAGATCGTATTTTCGGATTGTTGGTGATATTTTTCTTTTCCTTTTATTGGTATGTCAGTTGCTACTGGGGAATTTTTCTGGTTGCTACTCTTCTCTATTGCATGCACAATTGAAATTATGAGAGAGTTGAGACTCAAATTATATATACTCTATAATGGTTCTATATTTGATGTTATAAGTTTTTTATCTGGTATATTTTATCTAAAAGCCACTTTGTTATGATTGTCTTAAATATTTATATATCGGTAGAATTTTTATATTTTTCATAAGTCTATCCCTTTAAGAAGGTTAACAGTAATATGCATTAATTACTGATTCACTATAGTATGCTATCAAATTTTAGATATTTCTGCAACTATTTTATTACCTTTCCCCATTAATATAACCTTGAAATCTAAAGTACCGTATTTATTGGCGTATAACACGCACTTTTTCTCCCTGAAAATAGGGGGCAAATGATTTGTGCGTGTTATACGTCGATATACATATTTTTCGCTCCATAAGACGCACTTTTTTCCCCTCAAAAGTGAGGGAAATGTCTGTGCGTCTTATGGAGCGAATGTGAAGGTTTACTTACCTGTCTTGAAGCGTGGGCCGGTGTTCAGCGCGCACCGCTGTACTGGAACTTCAATTTCAGGTTCCGGTTTCCGGCGGGACTGAAAGGAAGTGCGCACTCAGTGTGCACACTTCCTTTCAGTCCCGCCGGAAACCGGAACCTGAAATTTAAGTTCCTGTACCGCGGTGCGCGCTGTGAAGCCGGCCCACGCTTCAAGACATGTAAGTAATTATGGGACAAGGGGAGGGAAAGTGCACTATGGGACAAGGGGAGGGGGGGGGAGAACACTATGGGATGAGGGGGGGGAACACTATGGGAGGGGGTGGAAAATACTATGGGAGGAGGGGGGAGAATACTTTGGAAAGGGGGAGAACACTATGGGATGAGGGGGGGAACACTATGGGAGGGGGTGGAAAATACTATGGGAGGAGGGGGGAGAATACTATGGAAAGGGGGGAACACTATGGGATGAGGGTGGGGGAACACTATGAGAGGGGGGGAAATTTCCTTCTTAAAATGAGGTGCGTGTTATACGCCGGGGCTTATAAGTGTAAATACAAATACAAGATGAGGAGCAAATTTTAAATAGTATTTTAATAGGTTCTATTTTTATTCTATAATAATGTGGAAATATCCTGATTTTGAAGTAATTTTTACTTGTTTTCCGTTTCTTATATGTATTTATAACTATGCATAATGGTATTCCTCTTCGAAAAACGCCGGTCCGGAAATCCTGTTGAAAGAAATAGTAAACCGCACGGTGAACCGCATGGTGAACCGTATGGTGAAACTCAAGGAAGTGACGTATCGGCGAAACCGGAAATGACTTGACGGACTACAAACCCGGAAGTAAATAGAAAAAATGGCTTGAAACGCAGGGCATCACCATTTCTATGGTGATTGCCCGTGAAAATACAAGCCTGGACACCTATTATTTCATCCCTTAGAGGGGTACATATAGCAGGGAGAATACATTAGAAGATTGCATCACTACATCCAGTTGAGGAAGCCTGCACGGCGAAACGCGTTCTGGAGAGACTGTGAGACTATTGGATTTAATGCTAATTTAATACTGTTTTTATATATATATATATATATATATATATATATATATAAAGACAA
This sequence comes from Pelobates fuscus, assembly GCF_036172605.1. Taxonomy (NCBI): domain Eukaryota; kingdom Metazoa; phylum Chordata; class Amphibia; order Anura; family Pelobatidae; genus Pelobates; species Pelobates fuscus. The sequence continues at coordinate 113,653,847 of NC_086326.1, forward strand.
AATATGAGGGAAGGCTGCTCTCCGGACTTTAAAACTTCAAATTTTTATTCAGAAAATAGTTAAAAACGACCAACGTTTCGGTCCCCGCTCGGGACCTTCCTCAGGGTCAAATAGAACAGCAAACACCACCTATTTGACCCTGAGGAAGGTCCCGAGCGGGGACCGAAACGTTGGTCGTTTTTAACTATTTTCTGAATAAAAATTTGAAGTTTTAAAGTCCGGAGAGCAGCCTTCCCTCATATTTTGTCTTTACATGATTTGGAGCTCTGGTGGTGCGCCCGGCATTGGACTATCTTTAAGCGTGAGTGCAAGGGATATTTCTATTTTATATATATATATATATATATATATATATATATACAGGGAGTGCAGAATTATTAGGCAAGTTGTATTTTTGAGGATTCATTTTATTATTGAACAACAACCATGTTCTCAATGAACCCAAAAAACTCATTAATATCAAAGCTGAATATTTTTGGAAGTAGTTTTTAGTTTGTTTTTAGTTATAGCTATTTTAGGGGGATATCTGTGTGTGCAGGTGACTATTACTGTGCATAATTATTAGGCAACTTAACAAAAAACAAATATATACCCATTTCAATTATTTATTTTTACCAGTGAAACCAATATAACATCTCAACATTCACAAATATACATTTCTGACATTCAAAAACATAACAAAAACAAATCAGTGACCAATATAGCCACCTTTCTTTGCAAGGACACTCAAAAGCCTGCCATCCATGGATTCTGTCAGTGTTTTGATCTGTTCACCATCAACATTGCGTGCAGCAGCAACCACAGCCTCCCAGACACTGTTCAGAGAGGTGTACTGTTTTCCCTCCTTGTAAATCTCACATTTGATGATGGACCACAGGTTCTCAATGGGGTTCAGATCAGGTGAACAAGGAGGCCATGTAATTAGATTTTCTTCTTTTATACCCTTTCTTGCCAGCCACGCTGTGGAGTACTTGGACGCGTGTGATGGAGCATTGTCCTGCATGAAAATCATGTTTTTCTTGAAGGATGCAGACTTCTTCCTGTACTACTGCTTGAAGAAGGTGTCTTCCAGAAACTGGGAGTTGAGCTTGACTCCATTCTCAACCCGAAAAGGCCCCACAAGCTCATCTTTGATGATACCAGCCCAAACCAGTACTCCACCTCCACCTTGCTGGCGTCTGAGTCGGACTGGAGCTCTCTGCCCTTTACCAATCCATCCATCTGGCCCATCAAGACTCACTCTCATTTCATCAGTCCATAAAACCTTAGAAAAATCAGTCTTGAGATATTTCTTGGCCCAGTCTTGACGTTTCAGCTTGTGTGTCTTGTTCAGTGGTGGTCGTCTTTCAGCCTTTCTTACCTTGGCCATGTCTCTGAGTATTGCACACCTTGTGCTTTCGGGCACTCCAGTGATGTTGCAGCTCTGAAATATGGCCAAACTGGTGGCAAGTGGCATCTTGGCAGCTGCACGCTTGACTTTTCTCAGTTCATGGGCAGTTATTTTGCGCCTTGGTTTCTCCACACGCTTCTTGCGACCCTGTTGACTATTTTGAATGAAACGCTTGATTGTTCGATGATCATGCTTCAGAAGCTTTGCAATTTTAAGAGTGCTGCATCCCTCTGCAAGATATCTCACTATTTTTGACTTTTCTGAGCCTGTCAAGTCCTTCTTTTGATCCATTTTGCCAAAGGAAAGGAGGTTGCCTAATAATTATGCACACCTGATATAGGGTGTTGATGTCATTAGACCACACCCCTTCTCATTACAGAGATGCACATCACCTAATATGCTTAATTGGTAGTAGGCTTTCGAGCCTATACAGCTTGGAGTAAGACAACATGCATAAAGAGGATGATCTGGTCAAAATACTCATTTGCCTAATAATTCTGCACGCAGTGTATATATATATATATATATATATATTTATACATTTACTGTTATAATAAAGTTATTATATTTTTATATTACATATTATTGGCATTTTCCCTGCTATTTTTAAAAGAAGGTGTGTGGTCCTTAACCACAAAGGCGTTTGGATTAGAGCCGATCTGGATGGCACTAATTTTGTGAGTATTTTATCTTGAATTTATCTCACATCAAAGAATTACGGTATTGCACCATGTACGTTTTTTCCATCTTTATAGGAAAATAAGGACATCTATACACAAGAAAGGTGAGGGTCGCTTTTACGGACCCCAAGAGCGCTGATATTGAGCTATTTTATATTAGCTCCAAAAATTGTGAGTGGGACATTTTCCCTTCTCTACTTTTCACAACAGATTATATTATTCAGTTTGCACTATGTTTGGTCTGTTTGTTTTTTATGTCTTATAGAAATCATATCCTAGTGTGTGTATAAAGACATAAGGAACATTCAAGGTATTATCACCTAGATTTCAGTCTTCTACTATTTCCACCTTTACTATTTAAATATAGCGTTCACCTACAAGGTTTTTGAATCTTGCCACTTGTACCCACAGAATCAGGGCATCCTAGTGGGTCAAGATCGCTATCCTTTCCCTGGTTTATGCAAAACACCCATGTGTAACCAGTACAGGATTCACAAAATTTATAAAATTTAACGCCATATCGGGACCGCTTAGATGGAATACATTGCTTATATAGCAGTCGACCTTTCAATTTCATAAGGGTCTCATCAATTGAAATATCTTTATCGGGGACATAATTTTAAGAAAATTTGTCTGGCAGGAGTTGGATAAAGGGCCGAATTTTATAGAGCCTGTCAAACAGTGGGTCGTTTCTAGGGGGACACAGTGAGTTATCATTAAAATGAAGGAATCGCAGCAGTTGCAGGTAGCGATCCCTCTGCATAACCTTAGGGAAAAGAGAGGTAGCCAGGATGCGTTGCTTGCTCCAGTAGGACCTGATACTGGGCTTTTTAACTTTACCCATCATTAGGGTTAAAGTCCAAAACCGCTTCATCTCTGGGACATCCGTGGGTCTCCACATATTCCTGTGACTATGATGGGACCCGGATGTGCAGAGAGATATTGCATGGCAAACAAATTCATTTGCTGAGCCATGAGCTCAAATACATCGTCCGACATAAAGAGTTTAAAAAAAAAACGAATTGGCTCGCAGTAGTCTACTGTTACAGTGATGCCAGGTGTAACAGTGAACGGCGGTATTTCTGGGGTCATCATGTTTGGAGGCACCCAGTTTCCGTCTGGCATTGGGCATTCTGAGCGTCCTCTTGTGAGCGGTGGTGGGGCACCATCACTTGAGGTCTCACTCAGAGGCTCAATGTCAGAGGCAGTGATAGTGTCACTATCACTGCCTTGCAGAATGGCATATGCCTCCTCGGCTGAGTAGCGACTTTCATTCTAGGGGGACAAATTAATTAAGTGAAATACTAAGGGGGTAATTAATTATTATCTACCTGCCTAACACCCACTACCTGCCCTCAAAAAATAATATAAATGTACTGATCACAGTATAGGTGTAACGGATCGACGGGCACCCCGACTGGGTACCTCCATTGAAGGATGCTCCTAGCGCTTCCTGAGGACTCCAAGCACTGCAGCAGACACCATAACCACCGTAGACTCCTCCAGAGAGCAAAACAGGAACCAGCTATTCCAAAAGCTTAGCAGTGATTTAGCAAGGGAATATGACAAGCATAGCAATCCCTTGTAGCAGATTCCCCCAATAAGAGACGACACTCCAAATTGAGGGTAAAGAAGAACTCGGGTTTAATGGCAGGTACTCTGCTTTTATGCAGTGCTCCCCTGCAAGGGAGACGCCCTAGGCATTAACTAATCAAATATCGGTTACATCCCACATATTCCCTCCCCTCTGCTTGGGAGATAATTGAGTTTCTTACTGTATCTCCTCAATTATCTCCAAGTTAAAACTTATACATTTTTATAACTTTAAAACTATACATTCAATCTTAATAAAAATATTATTAATCAGCACACTAGAAATATGACCATACCCAAAAATCATGCAAATCCTTCCATTAGTTCAAAAGTTAGTCGGAAGTCCTTAGTGACCGACCGCAGGTACATTTCCATGCCCAAAACAGTTCCACAGATTCAGGCTGTGCGGTCGGTCTATTTCTGCCCTGAAAATAACAAAGTCCCATCTGAAGGCGGCGTTCGAATCGTCGAACGCACTTCGACTTCTGTCGAAGTGTCGAAGTGACACCGGTGTGGTGTTTCCGTGGTGTTATATTGTCTACCAGAGGTCTGTTTTACACCCAGAAATGACAAAGTCCCGTTCGAACGTGTGTTCGAATCTTCGAACGGGACTTAGTTTCCAGCCGCAGTGTCGAAGGGTAGGGGAAGGTACAGCTCACCGCGTTCGACTAGATTAAAATGGCCACCGCCACGTGTTCGACTTCGACGACTTCGGCACTTCGACTGCATCTGAAGTGCCAGTTTAAAAGTTGTAATACTGCTCCACAGTATTTAAAGGGGCACGAACAGCATATAAACATCCATTGTGCCCAAATACCCTTCTTTCAGGGTTAATACACCCCAGGGCCATAGTCACAGGGCAGGAGGCTAGCAACCAAGCTTCTCTAGTTCACAGTGGCGAGGTTGGTTCCGCCACAATAGGCAGCTGCGATCAGTACTGATGTATAAAAATAACCCTAAAAAAAAGTGTCATCAGTGATCAGAGAGCCCTCTGATCACTGATACAGTACAGTGATCACGGCAGCGGGGAAAGGGTTAAGGGAGATTTGGGTTGCTGCGACTGACACAAAGGGTAAAAAAAATAAAAATGTTTTGACCCCCCAAAAATATATATAAATATAGTACAAAAGTACTAAATGCCCTAATCAGGTTGATGACAGTAATATGCTGTGATCAGCACCAAATGGGTTAAATAAATATATATAAATATATGCTGCAGGGGAATGGCGCCGGCTACGTGTGTCAGCCGATTTCAAATCGGCTGACACATCGTAAATACTGATCGCAGTTACAGCCTGTCACTGCGATCGGTGGCTGCAGACCGCGGGCACTGGGCAGGCATGCTCCCTGACTGTGATCTGCAGCGGGCTATTGGCGCCGGCTATGTGGGCGGCAAGAACGGCTAGGACGTCCTATGCCGCCCGCCAGCATTTAGAGCCAGCCCCTTAAGGACGGCATAGAACACCCGCCGTCCTTAAGGGGTTAATTATCTGATGTTGCTTCAATTTTATTTGACAACCAAATACACATACAAACTAACTTAGACAAACATTTGCTTGGTTCGCAGTGTGCCAAAAAAGAAAATAGAGAAAAGATTGATAAGACGCTCGGGGGGAGGGGGGGGAGCAAAGTTAGTAATAGCCCTTTTCATTTCACATTGCATGATACTGAGAATGAATCTTAGACCAGTTATCCACCTTGGAAGATTTCCAGTTTCTGGCTCTTGATGTTTTAACAGCCATTAGGATGTGAAAAGTAATTGGTCTAAATTCTTTATTAATCATCCCCATGTCCATATGTTATAGAGCCATACTTGGAGTCAGTTTAAACTTTGTTTCCAGTAAAGATTGTAAATATTGGTTTAACTTCTCCCAAAGAAGTCTAATTATCGGACAGTCCCACCAAATATGTTTAAAATCTGCAGTTGGTTCATTGCATCTCCAACAGTTAGGTGGAGCTGCAGGATACATTTTTACTATTTTTTTTTAGGCGTTCTATACCATCTATTTAGTATTTTGTAGTGAGTTTCATGTATATTTAAGCAGTGGCAGGCTTTATATAATGTATTGAGGGAATTATTCCATTATTTCATAGTTATATACTTTTTAAAATAATTTTTCCATTTAATAATTGCCGAGGGAGTTGATTTGATCTGAGTCTTGTAAATTAGTTTTTGGCATTTATTGGCCAAATGAGTGTAGTCTGTTTGCTCATATATTTCTGATAGAAACTAAACTGGTGATTCGAGAGGGTTAAATCTTAAGAATGTATTTAATAAAAATGTTACCCTTATATAGTTAAACCATTCGGTAGAAGGTAAACCGTATTCAGTTTGGAGTTGTTCAAAAGATTTTAATATATTTCCTATCAGGAGATTAGATATATGTTTTATATCCCTAAGGGTCCATATTTCTACATTTATGTCTGTCTGATAGTATATTTAAATTTATAGCGGGAATTATCTTCATTTTTAGACCAATTTTTTTATATAGTGATTTGTTTCTTTATCTATGGACCATAAGAGGGTGTGAAAGTCCCTATCTCCCGAGGTCAGGATCTGTTCTCTTTCATACCAATTTTCATTTATAGAATCTTCCTTGTTTACCGTTAAAACATGTGCTATTAAATTGGCTGATGCAATGTCTTGGATGATTGGAATACTCATACCTCCTTCATCTTTTTTCCTAGACATGATATCTTTTTTTTATTCTGTTTTTTTTTTTACCTGACCAAATACATTTAGTAGATGATGATTGGATTAATTCTAACCAACTATCAGGGATCATTCTCATACTATACACAAACAATTTTCCATTAATAACTTCCTGAACTAATTAAATACAGATATTACTTTAACCATAATTGTCATTTAAACCCAAAATCTAACCCTAATTTGACAACCCTAACGTCAGCCCAAAACATATCCATACCTCTAGCCAATCTTAATCCTAGTTCTAGCTATCCTAACTCTTTCTAATTTAAACTCTTACCATTAACTGGGCTCAGACAGGGAATCCAGGTCTGTATAGGCATCTGAATCATCAGGATCTGAGAGGGTTGGAACATTTTGCAGGTTGCTATTCTTTGAGAAGGCAGTGGAGGCAAGGAGGCGAGAAGGGGATGCAGCTCTGACCTTAAGAGCCTGCTCAAAGACCTTTAGATCTTGCCTGCAGATCATAGTTCCATTGGAGGCAATTACACAGTCTGGGGACAGAGCCTCTGTGGTAGAGCAGGAAACGTTAGGGGAGACAGAAGCTGAGTATTGGAAGGTTTTTTTAAAACTCTGGAACAGGAGCAGGGTTAGCCAGGGCTGTGATGGTGCCATTGGTCTGGTTAGGTGGTATTTTGGTCCATTAGCATGCAGAGTTGAACAAAAAAGAGGCCATGATGGACTTGTAGGATGGTGACACAGAGTCCCCACATGGCTATGTTTAGGGCGAGGAGGACGTATCGGGCAATAGCTGATGTAGTGGCCTCCCTTGCCACAATAGAAGCAAAGGCCTTTGGCTCTCCTTCTGGTTTTTTCATTTACCGTGAGCATGGTATTCAGTGTTTGATGGGGCAAAAAGCTGGTGTCAAATTGCTCCTGCTTTCTTTCTCTGAACTGGTGATCTAGCTGGGTGACCAGAAGGAACAGATCTTCCAATAAAGTGGGTACCCCAACTCTGGATAGTTCATCTTTTAATGCCTCAGACAGGTCTAATAGAGCAATCTGTATTGCTCTAATAGACCAGTCTCATTATAACTGCTGTCAGCAGCTAGCTCCCGGAAATCTGTAGTATAATCCTCCACTGGTCTTCTGCCTTGCTGGAGGGAACAGAATGCAGTGCGTGTAGCAGAGGGTCTCAGGGTGTCATGGTATAGTGTTACGCATTGCTGCAGCAAAGGAGTCCCATGAGTCCAGTATTGGACTGTTGGAGTACAGGAGTTGGTGTGCCCAGGTTTGGGGTTTAACCGACAGCAGGGTAATTGTAGTGTGAACCTTCACATAATCATTGGGATATGTGCGTGGTTTTAAAGTGAAGAGCAGTTCACAGGCTGTGATAAATGATTGCAATTCAGTCTTTTTCCCAGTGAACTTGTCAGGTAATGCAATATCAGGTTCAGGAGCATGGTGTGTGTTCCCCTTTAACTCAGCAAAACCACGCCGAAATTCACTTACGGTTTGGGACAGGAGGGTCACTTGCTGTGTGAGGGTAGTCAGGACATTCAACATCTCTGCGGGCTCCATGGTAATGTTCTGGTCATTATCTAACAGTCACCAGGGGACTTATGGAAAAGTTTACCAGGAGTTGGAGCCCGGTTGCAGGAGATGGCACAGGAAGCAGGCAAAATCCAAAACACAGTACAGATTAAGGGAAAATTTTGTGGAATATTGAGGTCCTGGATATTTATAGAGGCTATTTTAATCCTAACAGTTTCTCTTTTTATAACAATGTAAGCCTGCGGACTTCCAAGGACCAATTTGTTTACCCATACTGATTTTGAAGTACATACCGTACATAAAAAATAAAAAATTGTTATAGTACAAAATACATATACAAACTACTCTAATTAGAAATGCCTTCTCTCTGTCTTTCCCATTGTGTGTAGTTATTTTACACACACTAAGTTCTTCTAAGAACTTAAGGCGGATAAGTTTTAGTACGGCAAATAATTATCCTTATACTTTTAACTATATATTTCCTTTCCTTTCTCTTTTTCCTTCTCATTCGTTCTCTCCTTCTTTCCCTTATCCATAGCTTGTATAACTTCATTAGTAGAGAAACCAAAGAGCAAGAGGTTAACCTATACAGAAAAAAACAAAACATTCCCACATATATATTTATCTTAATGTTGGGGGTTGTTTAACTACTTACATCCTTCCTTCCTTCCCTTTTCCTTTATTTTCCCTTGATCTTATATTTTTTTATCTTACCAAAAAACAATGTCTAAATAAGCTTCGGACCTTATTTCTTAGGTAAACCATAAAGTGCACTACTTGAAAACAATGTAACGCTTTGGCATTTATTTATTAGTAATTGTCTCAGTAGATACAGCAAACACAGACTCAAAGGAATCCATGTTTAAAATGGAATGAGGCAAAAATATGATTCTTTGTTGAACTAATTTGCATATACCCACCCAGCATCCTTTGTAGTAGTAACATCACTGCAAATTAGTGATTCCTGTGGGAAAAGCGAGTCTTATGGCGTTTTTCTTAAACATTGTAACTCCTTATCAGTAGTGTTTAATCCTTATGTCATAAAAGTGATCCTTTAAGGAGAAGCACTTTTCATATAGTGTCATTTAGGGACTTTAGCAAAAGTTTAGAAACAATTTTGCTAGGCATTTAGTACTTATGATGCCTTCAACTATCAAGTATAACATTTCAACAGTTCACCCTCAATGTGGAACTATTATGTCTGAGGCATAAACTATAAAAAACTAAATTCTCCTTTTTCTTCCTGTCCTAAATCTTTACGTCTTGCAAAAAAATAATATCTGGTTAGGATTCGGACCTAGTTTTCTAGTTAACTGTAAAAATGTACCTTTTGAAAAGGCATTTATCCTTAACCAAGATTATTGAATTATTGATTGTCTCTGTAGATATAAATATGGTTACCTCCTACTTCTTAAACACTTTAGCTCTTTACCATTAGTGTTAAGTCCTTATGTTCTAAGTGTGATGCTTTGAGAACATGCAGGTTTCATGGAATGTCTTTTGAGGACATTAACAAAATTTTAGAAAAAGACTCAATAGACTTTTAAGTAGTTATGATACCTTCAGCTATCAAGTAAACACTTTCACAGTTAACCATCAATATAGAACCATTATGTCTAAAGAATAACATATAATATATATATATATATGAAAAAAAGAAAGTATTTATCTCTCCTCTTTATCTCCTCACCCTCTTCGGCTAAAAGATAATCTTTTCTATTGTATCCAAACATTTGCTTCTTCTACAGAGTTTAACGTAAGAGAGTAGCCATCTGAAAGAATCCATATCGCAGTCGGGAAACTCCAAGAGTACTTAATATTATTTTTTCGCAATGTATTCGTTATTGACTAGAATATTTTCCTTTGGGATCTGGTGAAGAAGGAAAAATCTTGTAGTAGTATTATATTTTTAACTTCATCTTCTTTAAGAGGCTTTATTCTGCTTGTGCAAAGAATGATTTCCTTAAACTGAAAGGACTGGAAGTTGATAATTATGTCCCCTGGCAGATTATTTTGTTGTGCACGGTCTTCTATATCTCCAATTTTTATTTCTAGATTTTTTAATGGCTTACTCAGTGAGGAATTCTTTTCTTCTAACCAGTTTTCCTGAAATTCTAGATTCTCTAGTTTTTCTTTCACTGTCTTAACTCTGTTTGCCAAGCCTCCAATCTGCTGCTTTATATCTGCTGTATTTTTATTTGTTTGGTTGTAGCTTCTAGTTTTTCTTGTAGACAGTTTTTGAGGAATTCTGCGGTAATATGTATATCATTAGAGCTATTTGTACTAAATCATCTATACCAGACATTGATATAGATTGTCCATCTTTTTTTCTTTTGGTGGTTTATTGACTGGTGAGAAAAAGTTAGATGCTCCTTTATCCCCTTTAGGATCTTTTTTCTTATCTTATTTTTGCCTGAGTTTTAGATGCCATACCTCAATTGTATACACTTTTATCATCCCTCTTTCCTCTTTTTAGCCTCCTTTATTTATATAGAATCATAATAATTATTAAATAGCGTTTCAGGTGGCCCATTATATATATCCTTTTCTGTATATTGCATTGATTATTTTTCAAATGTTTTTACCTTTTTTCTCCTTCCTTTTTTTTCCCTTTCCCCATCTTCTTCCCCTTTCTTACTTTATACAGAATTGGGGGCTGGTTTCAATCACTATTAAATTATAATATAATATTTATTGAGGTTGTGCAGTGCAGTTTAAATGTAATTTAGTTTTAACCAGCTTACTTGCTCTGCTCTAACCACTTTTTCCATTTAAAGGAACTTTCATCCATTTTGAACATTGCGTCTTCAAAAATTGCTATATGAACTTATCGTTGAGCTCTATTTTATATAGAAAGATGAGACTGCTCTGCAGCACATTAGTATAGCACTGCTTTCTACCACTTCGAGTAAAACTCTCACCCAGTGCTTCACAGCTTATTCAAAGCCCCTTCCCTTTTCCTATAAATTGTTTATTACAGAGTGTGGACAGGGGTAAATACAGGCACCTGGATTTACTGCGGTCTCCTTCCTTCAGCTTATAGTCCCTTGTAGGTCCCCTCCGCTCCACGTATTTTCCTAATCTGTTAGAAGAATGTACATAGTTAAGTCGCCCAAACTGTGTATCAGCCATTCTCTCACAAAACATGCTGCGGCGTTCACAGGTTTCTCCTCGCCAGATTTCCGTGTCTCCGCCCCTGGATGCGTACAGGAGTGTCACCTATGCCATCCCATCGCAACCTCCCACGTTTTGCATTCCTCAATGGGCTTTTATTTTAATGTATATTTTTCATGTATTCGATTTTGTGCTTACATATATTTAAAAATCCTATTGTTTGCCTTATAAAACATTTATGGGCATGGCTTGTGGATAGATAAAGTCAATGTATTTTATGATGAGAATGGGTCCCCCTGGTACTGTTCTTTCTTTTTGAGGAATTGGGACTTTTTTGTTCAAGAAAAGTGTAATGTTGAATGTATTATTATATTGTAATATTTTCCCTGCACTTGGTTTGACACAGTTGATATCATTCTTTAAATACTACAATAATATAGCAAGTCATAGCATAAATACATATTTATATATAAAGACAAAACGACCACCAAGATCAGCCTGTATCCTTTCAAATGAGTTGATAAACCCAATATGAAGCAATTCTCAATAGTGCCACAAAAAAGGGGATACAATCCAAGGTAATTAGATTTCTCTTTATGGCACTGTGTCTTCTGCTTTACCAAAATTCACCCATACATTTTTTTTTTTCAATATACACTAAGTTGCTGTAGTCATAACAAAATGGACTCTATTTGTTCATGGGACTCATTAAAAGTTTGTCCTCATCTGAGTGAGCAAAGGTTTGTACTTCAGCTTGTAAAGACACAGTACACGTGTAAAAGTAACATATGATCAAATTTATAGCCATATCACCTAGTCAGCAATGAGATCCAGGAGTGGAAGTTGCCAAGTTCTTTCAGTAACTGCAACAATTTACAAAAGGCTGTCTTCACCCTTGCTCGTGTGCTCGTGATTTAGAAATGGCAATGCCATTTGTACTAGATTGTGTCAAGTTAAAAAGGCAATAATATATTTAGCATACTCTCACATGTTTTGTTTTGCCAGCTTAATGTGGTTGCTATGGTAATTCCCCTGCCAACATTGCTAGTGCTGGATAGGGAGTATAGGAACGTTCAGATGTCAACATGCCAGAAATGTGTCACAAAAGAAGTTTGCCCTTCTATGTAAAGTGTCCACTGCAGAGCAAATCAAGGAAGGCAACAGGCAAAATACGACCAAAAAGTGGCACCCACCTCTAGTGAGGTGAGTCCATGTCAGGTTCACATTAAATTTGTAAATATGATATAGAACAGAGAATAATCCCTGTAAAAGAAAAATACTGCCACTCCCAAACATTAAGGGGGAAGACACAGCAGAAAAATGCATACTTGGTATAATGCCCTTGCTTGCCAGATAAAATCATGGTGCTTTCATCTTGGTGCTGGACTGATCCTAAACAAAACATGTGTTGTACACCAATATTTCCATTAAAGTCTGCACACGGTAGTAGCTCCAAAATAATACAACAATTGGTAATGAAAAAGTGCACAATTTATTAAAAAAAATAGATAGAGGTAAAGATATTAAAAAAATGGCAGCAACTAGTAGTCCACCTAATACGATGTTACCTCCAATATGTGTACCAAAAAGAAAAAGGAAAAAGGGGGGAGCAGGGAAAGGCAAAAGGCAGCTGGAGATAGCAAAATCTACTAGGAGTATGATTTTGTTTTGTGTCTGTCTTGGCACTTTTTTAGCATCCATGCTGAGAAAGTACCAAGACAGGCACAAAGCGTGTCCCAGGTCTCATTGAAGGTTTCCTGAGACCCTCTCCAGTGTCTCTCCCGCTTCCCCCCTAGTAGATTTTTCTATATCCAGCTGTTTTTTGCATTTCCCTGCTACCCCCTTTTTGATTTTGTTTTTGGTACACATATTGGAGGTAACATTTTATTAGGTGGGTTACTAGTTGCTGCCATTTTTGTTATTTTTTTCCTTTATCTATTTTTCAATAAATTGAGCACTTTGTTGCATTATTTTGGATCTACTACCATGTGCAGACTTTAATGGACATACACTTTAATGAGTGTTTCATTTCCATCTACTTGAATGTGTATATCAGTTGCACACTGGGCTTTGGTACACATATTGGAAGTAACATCTTGTAGGTGAGCTACTGGGACACTCCACTGCTCAAATGGGGAAAAAAAGTACAATTCTCTATGTATACCACTCAAGATGAACACCCCTCCCACCATGGGCGTCCGCAGGAATTTTTCCGGGGGGGGGGGGGGCATAATTGTAATGACATCCATGCTTGGCCCCTTTTTGACAGTGTCATGAAAGGGAAGGAGCATAGTCATTTTCACATAAAGCCAGGGTGAACAGCTTTTTTACAACTATGATGTCAGGAATATATGTTTGTATTCCTGACACTATAGTGTCCCTTTAATCAAACTAAAGGAACATTCTGGTCACCATAACAACTAAATGAAAATGCTATGATGCAAGGAGGCCCCTGGGCGCTCTCTTTCCTTTAAGGGGTGAAACCACTCTCAAATGGTTTACCCCCAAAGGCTTCCTCCAGCTCCAGATCTCCAGATCGCTCAGTGGTATTCAGCTTCTTAAACGGAGTGTCAGGAAGTGCAGATTGACGTCAGGCATGGGTGCAGCTGATTGGCTAGAATGGTCAGCTGACGCTCTAAGCCAATTTCTAGTTCCCGATTCATAAAACATTTTTACGTTTTCATGAATGGGGAGCTACTGATTGGCTTAGAGTGCCAGCTGACCCTCTAGCCAATCAGTGGCACCCCTACCCAGCGGCACTCTGTGCTTCCTGACACTCAGTCAATTAAAGTGAACACATTAACACTGATATTTTTTTTTTACCTGGGGAGATGAGAAGTTCCAAAGTTTCCCTGCCAGGCCCAGGTACCAAAGCCTTATGGTGTGGTGTCCATAATGAAGTGCTCCAATCTTCTTTTCTTCTCCTTCATTTGACACGGTCTTCTTTTTCTTCTGAGGCTCCTTCTGCAGAGGTGGTACTAGACTTTATGAGGCCTTAGGCAAAACTCAAACATGAGGCCCCACTAACAAAAAAGTGAAAAAATAGAGTTGCAATACATGCACACTGTCACATATACACATTGATGCACAGTTTACCTGTGTATGTGTCGGAGAGTGTGTCTGACAGAGAGTATCCGTGTGTGTGTGTGTGTGTGTGTGTGTGTGTGTTAATGTATGTCTCTGTGAGGATGTTTGCGTTTTTTAGCTGCTTGAAGTGTGTTGTGTGATGTGAGAGGGAGGAGGGTGATGGTGAGAGGGAGGAGGGGGGTGATTGTGAGAGGGAGAGGGGGGTGATGGTGAGAGGGAGAGGGGGGTGATGGTGAGAGGGGATAATGGTGGGGGAGGTGATGCTGAGGGGGGGAGTGATGGTGAGGGGACGTAATGCTGAGGGAGGGGGTAATGCTGCTGAGGTAGGGGGTGATGGGGGTAATGCTGTGGGTGGTGAGGGGGGTGATGCTGAGGGAGGGAGTGATGGTGAGGGGGTGATGCTGAGGGAGGGGGGTAATGCTGAGGGTGGTAATGGGGGATGATAGTGAGGGGAAGATGCCGAGCAAGGGGGTGATGGTGAGGGGGTAATGCTGATGGTGGTGGGGGGGGTAATGCTGAGGGTGGTGGGGGGGTGATACTGAGGGTAGGGAGGGGGGATGCTGAGGGTGGTGAGGGGGTAATAGTGAGGGGGTGATAGTGAGGGGGTGTGATGCTGAGGGAGGGGGTAATGCTGAGGGTGTGAGAGGGGGTGATGCTGAGGGGGTGATAGTGAGGGGGATGATGCTGAATGTGGTTATGGGGGTAATAGTGAGGGGGTGATGCTGAGGGTGGTGAGTGGGTGATAGTGGGGGGGTGATGCTGAGAGTGGTGAGGGGGTGTGCTAGTGAGGCGGGTAATGCTGAGGGTGGTTAGGGGGGTGATGCTGAGAGAGGGGGTAGTGCTGAGGGTGTGAGGGGGGGTGATGCTGAGGGTGTAAGGGGGTAATAGAGAGGGGGGTAATGCTGAGGGTATGAGAGGAGGTGCTAGTGAGGGGGTTGATGCTGAGGGTGTGAGAAGGGGTGATAGTGGGGGAGGATGATGCTGAGGGTGGTGATGGGGGTGATGCTGAGGGTGGTGAGGGGGTGATAGTGGGGGGAGTGATGCTGAGGGTGGTGATGGGGGTAATAGTGAGGGGGTGATGCTGAGGGTTGTGAGGGGGGTGATAGTGAGGGGGTGATGCTGAGTGAGGGGGTAATGTTGAGGGTGTGAAGAGGGGTGATGCTGAGGGTTGTGAGGGGAGTAATAGTGAGGGGGTGATAAGGAGGGTGTGAGAGGGGGTGATAAGGAGGGGGGATGATGCTGAGGGTGTGAGAGGGGGTGATAGTGAGGGGTAGTGTTGTCGCGAACCCGGAATTTTCGGTTCGTGAACGGCGAACGCGAACTTCCGCAAATGTTCGCGAACCGGCGAACCGCGCGAACCGCCATTGACTTCAATGGGCAGGCGAATTTTAAAAACAACAGGGACTCTTTCTGGCCACAATAGTGATGGAAAAGTTGTTTCAAGGGGACTAACACCTGGACTGTGGCATGCCAGAGGGGGATCCATGACAAAACTCCCATGGAAAATTGCACAGTTTATGCAGAGTCTGCTTTTAATCCATAAAGGGCAGACATCACCTAACATTGACACCTGTCCTCAAAGCCCAGCCCTGATACACACTGACACAGAGCAGAATAGAGACTGTTCCCCCTACATAGGGTCACTTGGCAGATATGGATTGACACCTGTCCTCAAAACCCCTGATACACACTGACACAGAGCAGAATAGAGACTGTTCCCCCTACATAGGGTCACTTGGCAGATATGGATTGACACCTGTCCTCAATACCCCTGATACACACTGACACAGAGCAGAATAGAGACTGTTCCTTGTCCACAGAGACCATGATACACACTGACACAGAGCAGAATAGGGACTGTTCCCCCTACATAGGGTCACTTGGCAGATATGGATTGACACCTATCCTAATGATCCCTGATACACACTGACACAGAGCAGAATAGAGACCGTTCCCCCTACATAGGGTCACTTGGCAGATATGGATTGACACCTATCCTAATGATCCCTGATACACACTGACACAGAGCAGAATAGGGACTGTTCCTCCTACATAGGGTCACTTGGCAGATATGGATTGACACCTATCCTAATGATCCCTGATACACACTGACACAGAGCAGAATAGAGACTGTTCCCCCTACATAGGGTCACTTGGCAGATATGGATTGACACCTGTCCTAATGATCCCTGATACACTGACACAGAGCAGAATAGAGACTGTTCCCCCTACATAGGGTCACTTGGCAGATATGGATTGACACCTGTCCTCAAAACCCCTGATACACACTGACACAGAGCAGAATAGAGACTGTTCCTTGTCCACAGAGACCATGATACACACTGACACAGAGCAGAATAGGGACTGTTCCCCCTACATAGGGTCACTTGGCAGATATGGATTGACAAATCCCTGACAAACAGCTACCACATGCAAGGAAGGCAGCAGGGGCGCAAATGACCCACTCCCGACGCGGGAAGGTAGTGACGACAAATAACAATACAGGACTCTTTAGAGGCCCTGTAATAGTAATCAGTCCACTGTACACATGCCTGAAAAATTTGGTATTGTTGCAGCCGCTGCTGTAGCAGCGTCCAGAAAAAATGATGTTTGTTTCACAGGCAGAAAGTGCCCTAAAACATGGCGGCTTGAACCCTAGTTGGTGGCGGATAAGTCACGCAAGTCAAACGTCATTCAGAGCTAAAATACAGCAGCGTGTGGACAATTTTTAGCCCAAGGCAGCTCATCTCATCAGGCCTTTTTTAATCGAATGTATCGCCCAGTGTCAGTCCCTTCGGGATCCATCCCTCATTCATCTTAATAAAGGTGAGGTAATCTAGACTTTTTTGACCTAGGCGACTTCTCTTCTCAGTGACAATACCTCCTGCTGCACTGAAGGTCCTTTCTGACAGGACACTTGAAGCGGGGCAGGCCAGAAGTACTATCGCAAATTGGGATAGCTCAGGCCACAGGTCAAGCCTGCACACCCAGTGGTCAAGTGGTTCATCGCTCCTCAGAGTGTCGATATCTGCAGTTAAGGCGAGGTAGTCTGCTACCTGTCGGTCGAGTCGCTCTCTGAGGGTGGATCCCGAAGGGCTGTGGCGATGCATAGGACTTAAAAAGGTCCGCATGTCCTCCATCAACAACACGTCTTTAAAGCGTCCTGTCCTTGCCGGCGTGGTCGTGGGAGGAGGAGGAGGAGGAGGATGACTTCCACCTCTCCCCCTGTTAGATTCCCGTTGTGCTGTGACATCACCCTTATACGCTGTGTAAAGCATACTTTTTAATTTATTTTGCAAATGCTGCATCCTTTCCGACTTGTTGTAATTGGGTAACATTTCCGCCACTTTCTGCTTATACCGGGGGTCTAGTAGCGTGGACACCCAGTACAGGTCGTTCTCCTTCAGCCTTTTTATACGAGGGTCCCTCAACAGGCAGGACAGCATGAAAGACCCCATTTGCACAAGGTTGGATGCCGAGCTACTCATTTCCCGTTCCTCCTCCTCACTGATGTCATTGAAGGTATGTTCTTCCCCCCAGCCACGTACAACACCACGGGTACCAGATAGGTGACAACGAGCACCCTGGGATGCCTGTTGTGTTTGGTCTTGCTCCTCCTCCTCCTCCTCAAAGCTACAATCCTCCTCTGACTCCTCTTCCTCACAATCCTCTTCCAGCGTTGCCGCAGGTCCAGCAAGCGATGCTGATAAGGCTGTTTCTGGTGGTGATGGTGACCACAACTCTTCCTCTTCCTCTTCACGCTCATCTACAGCCTGATCCAGCACTCTTCGCAGGGCACGCTCCATGAAGAAAACAAATGGTATGATGTCGCTGATGGTGCCTTCGGTGCGACTGACTAGGTTTGTCACCTCCTCAAAAGGACGCATGAGCCTACAGGCATTGCACATGAGCGTCCAGTAACGTGGCAAAAAAATTCCCAGCTCCCCAGAGGCTGTCCTAGCACCCCGGTCATACAAATATTCATTAACAGCTTTTTCTTGTTGGAGCAGGCGGTCGAACATTAGGAGTGTTGAATTCCAACGTGTAGGGCTGTCGCAAATCAAGCGCCTCACTGGCATGTTGTTTCGCCGCTGGATATCGGCAAAGTGAGCCATGGCCGTGTAGGAACGCCTGAAATGGCCACACACCTTCCTGGCCTGCTTCAGGACATCCTGTAAGCCTGTGTACTTATGCACAAAGCGTTGTACGATCAGATTACACACATGTGCCATGCACGGCACATGTGTCAACTTGCCCAACTTCAATGCCGCTATCAATTTTTTTCCGTTGTCACACACCACTTTGCCGATATCCAGTTGCTGCGGAGTCAGCCACTTTTCCACCTGTGCGTTCAGGGCGGACAGGAGTGCTTGTCCGGTGTGACTCTCTGCTTTCAAGCAAGTCAAACCCAAGACGGCGTTACACTGCCGTATCCGGGATGTGGAATAGTACCTGGGGAGCTGGGGGTGTGCCGTTGATGTGGAGCAAAAAGCAGCGGCACAAGAGGACTCAGCCGAGGAGGTTATGGAAGAGGATGGAGTAGGAGGAGTAGAGGAGGTGGCAGCAGGACTGCCTGCAATTCGTGGCGGTGTCACCAACTCCTCTGCAATGCCACGCATTCCTTGCTTGTCAGCCGTCAGCAGGTTTACCCAATGCGCAGTGTAGGTGATATACCTGCCCTGACCATGCTTTGCAGACCAGGTATCAGTGGTCAGATGGACCCTTGCCCCAACACTGTGTGCCAGACATGCCATGACTTCCTTTTGCACAATCGAGTACAAGTTGGGGATTGCCTTTTGTGAAAAGAAATTCCGGCCGGGTACCTTCCACTGCGGTGTCCCAATAGCTACAAATTTTTTGAACGCCTCAGACTCAACCAGATTGTATGGTAAAAGCTGGCGGGCTAATAGTTCGGACAAGCCAGCTGTCAGACGCTGGGCAAGGGGGTGACTTGGTGACATTGGCTTCTTACGCTCAAACATGTCCTTGACAGACACATGACTGTGGGCAGATGAGCGGGAACTGCTCAAGGCGGGAGACGGAGTGGCGGATGGTTGAGAGGGGGCAAGAAGGACAGCAGTGGTTGACGTGGCTGAAGATGCTGGACCAGGAGGAGGATGGCGGCTTAGAGTAGGCGTGCTGCTTGTACTCATGTGTTGATCCCATAGGCGTTTGTGATGTGAGATCATGTGCCTACGCAAAGCAGTTGTACCTAGGTGGGTGTTGGACCTCCCACGACTCAGTTTCCTTTGGCACAGGTTGCAAATGGCATCGCTGTTGTCAGAGGCAGACACACAAAAAAAATGCCACACTGCTGAGCTCTGCAATGACGGCATTCTGGTGGTGGACACAGCATGCGTTGATTGGCGTGCTGTCGGGCTGACCCCGGGTGCCGATGCATGCTGTCTGACTGTGCCACTAGCTCCTTGCGACGACCCCACCCTGCTTCCAACTGGTCTCCTCCTCCTCCTCTCTGTCTCCCCATCTGAACTTTCGCCCTGTTCTTCTTCTCTTCTAGCGGGCACCCACGTGACATCCATGGACGCATCGTCATCATCAACCGCTTCGCTTGTATCTGACAATTCAGAAAAGGAAGCAGCAGCGGGTACAACATCATCATCATCACACCGTACCTCCATGTGTTTAATGCTGCCTGCCTGAGACATATCCCTGTTATCTACATCCTCTAGCAATAATGGTTGCGCATCACTCATTTCTTCAAACGGGTGTGTGAATAACTCCTCTGACATACCAAGTAAAGCGGCTGTGGTGCTAGTTTTGGTGGTGGCGGCAGGCGGGTGAGTGCTATCTTGAGAGGTGCCTGAAGCTAAGCTGGAGGAGGATGGTGCGTCAAGGTTCCGAGCGGAGGCTGTACAAGATTGGGTGTCCTGTGTTAGCCAGTCAACTATGTCCTCAGAACTTTTCAAGTTCAGGGTACGTGGCTTCTGAAAACTGGGCATTATTCTAGGGCAAAAGGGAATCACAGCACCACGACCACGACGGCCCCTGCGGGGTGGCCTGCCTCTGCCTGTCATTTTTTGGGGGATTAGTGGTACTATGCGTGCAAGCTACTGTGAGACCAGATATGATTGGCAATGTGAACTGTAACAGTTCTGCAGAGCACACACTGTAGGCCTGAGACACCCGCTTGAAGACAAGTAACTGCTATTCAATCTATAACAGTGAACAACAAATTTTGGTTGTAAAAGCATGCTATAGAGACACAAGATATGAGTGGCAACTGTCAAAGCACACTGGCACAGGTCTGCAGAGCACACGCTGAAGTAGGCCTGAGACACCCGCTTGAAGACAAGTAACTGCTATTCAATCTATAACAGTGAAAAACTAATTTTGTTTTTAAAAGCACGCTATAGAGACACCAGATATGATTGGCAATGTGCACTGGAACAGTGCTGCAGAGCACACGCTGAAGTAGGCCTGACAGAGCCGCTTGAAGGACACTGACTGGCTGCTATTAGCTTACACTGGAAACCTTTTTTCTTTGTAAAAGCACGCTATAGAGACACCAGATATGATTGGCAACTGTCAAAGCACGCTGGCAGGGTTGTGCAGGGCACACGCTGATGGAAGGCCTGACAGAGCCGCTTGAAGGACACTGACTGGCTGCTATTAGCTTACACTGGAAACCTTTTTTCTTTGTAAAAGCACGCTAAAGAGACACCAGATATGATTGGCAACTGTCAAAGCACGCTGGCAGGGTTGTGCAGGGCATACGCTGAAGGAAGGCCTGACAGAGCCGCTTGAAGGACACTGGCTGGCTGCTATTAGCTTACACTGGAAACCTTTTTTCTTTGTAAAAGCACGCTAAAGAGACACCAGATATGATTGGCGACTGTCAAAGCACGCTGGCAGGGTTGTGCAGGGCACACGCTCAAGGAAGGCCTGACAGAGCCGCTTGAAGGACACTGACTGGCTGCTATTAGCTTACACTGGAAACCTTTTTTCTTTGTAAAAGCACGCTAAAGAGACAGCAGATATGATTGGCAACTGTCAAAGCACGCTGGCAGGGTTGTGCAGGGCACACGCTGAAGGAAGGCCTGACAGAGCCGCTTGAAGGACACTGACTGGCTGCTATTAGCTTACACTGGAAACCTTTTTTCTTTGTAAAAGCACGCTAAAGAGACACCAGATATGATTGGCAACTGTCAAAGCACGCTGGCAGGGTTGTGCAGGGCACACGCTGAAGGAAGGCCTGACAGAGCCGCTTGAAGGACACTGACTGGCTGCTATTAGCTTACACTGGAAACCTTTTTTCTTTGTAAAAGCACGCTAAAGAGACACCAGATATGATTGGCAACTGTCAAAGCACGCTGGCAGGGTTGTGCAGGGCACACGCTGAAGGAAGGCCTGACAGAGCCGCTTGAAGGACACTGACTGGCTGCTATAAGCTTACACTGGAAACCTTTTTTTCTTTGTAAAAGCACGCTATAGAGACACCAGATATGATTGGCAACTGTCAAAGTACGCTGGCAGGGTTGTGCAGGGCACACGCTGAAGGAAGGCCTGACAGAGCCGCTTGAAGGACACTGACTGGCTGCTATTAGCTTACACTGGAAACCTTTTTTCTTTGTAAAAGCACGCTAAAGAGACAGCAGATATGATTGGCAACTGTCAAAGCACGCTGGCAGGGTTGTGCAGGGCACACGCTGAAGTAGGCCTGACACCCAGATGCTTGCAGACAACTAACTGCTCTTCTATTACAGTGAAAAAAAATTATTTATTTTAAATCTAAAGCTTAACCCGATTGTTAAAACAGATATGAGTGGTGGCACTGACTGTGCAAATGGGCAAGGCATCCAACCTCACACAGAAGCTGGCAGGCAGGCAACTGCTCTTCTATTACAGTGAAAAAAAAAATTATTTTAAATGTAAAGCTTAACCGATTGTTAAAACAGATATGAGTGGTGGCACTGGGCAAGTGGGCACAGTATATGCTGTGAGCCTGACACACAGGCTGGCAGGCAGGCACCTGCAATTACATTACACAGGAAAAAAAAAAAAAAAAAGCAGCCTGATGTTCTAGCCCTAAAAAGGGCTTTTTGGGGTGCTGTCCTTACAGCAGAGATCAGATGAGTCCTTCAGGATTGTAGTGGACACTGAATACCCTAGCCTAGCTATCAATTTCCCTATGTAATCAGCAGCAGCTAAACTTTCCCTCCTCTCACTAAGCATGCATCTTCCGAATGAATCGAAAATGGATGCTGGGAGGGAGGTTGGAGGGTGTGGAAGGGAGGGAGTGCTGCTGATTGGCTGTAATGTGTCTGCTGACCGAGAGGCACAGGGTCAAAGTTTGCCCAATGATGACGAATAGGGGGCGGATCGAACTGCGCATGTGTCCGCCCGCCGCGGCGAACGCGAACAAGCTAATTTCGCCGGGAACTGTCCGCCGGCGGACAGTTCGGTACATCACTAGTGAGGGGGGATGATGCTGAGGGTGGTGATGGGGGTAATAGTGAGGGGGTGGTTCTGAGGGTGGTGAGGGGATGATAGTGGGGGGTGATGCTGAGGGTGGTGAGGGGGTGATAGTAAGGGGGTGATGCTGAGGGTGGTGAGGGGGTAATGCTGAAGGTGGTGAGGGGGGTAATGCTGAGGGTGGTGAGGGGGTGATAGTGGGGGTTGATGCTGAGGGTGGTGGGAGGGTGATAATGGGGGGTGTGATGCTCAGGGTGGTGAGGGGGGTAATGCTGAGGGTGGTGAGGGGGTGATAGTGGGGGGTGATGCTGAGGGTGGTGAGGGGGGTGATAGTGGGGGGTGATGCTGAATGAGGGGGTAATGCTGAGGATATGAGGGGGTGATAGTGAGGGGGGTGATAGTGAGGGGGGTGATACTGAGGGTGTGAGGGGGTAATAGTGAGGAGGGTAATGCTGAGAGTGTGAGGGTGGTAATAGTGACGGGGTAATGCTAAGGGTGTGAGAGGGGGTAATAGTGAGGGGGTAATGCTGAGGGTGGTAAGGGGGGTGATAGTGAAGGGGGTGATACTGAGTGAGGAGGTAATGCTGAGGGTGTGAGGGGGTAATAGTGAGGGAGGCAATGGTGAGGGTGTGAGGAGGGGTAATGCTGAGGGTGGTGAGGGGGCGTGATAGTAAAGGGGGTGATGCTGAGTAAGGGGGTGATGCTGAGGGTGTGAGGGGGGGTAATAGTGAGGGGGTAATGCTGATGTTGTGAGGGGGGTAATAGTGCCCCATCCCTCACTTACCTGTGCTGTAGGCTGCCTCTGTGCTGCTCCCCTGCGGTTTCAGTCATGAGCGAGAGTCAGGGATAAGCTGTAGCTTCCTACCGTTCAACATTCACAGCGCCACCTACTGGCCGGCGCCAGTATTGCAGTGTATTCTCACACAAACCAAAAATAGCAGCACAAGCTGAAAAATCCAGGGGGGGGGGGGCAAGTGCCCCCTCTTGCCCCCCCCCCTGCGGACGCCCATGCCTCCCACTTCCGTTCATTCAGGTAAGCTAATGGAAACTGGAACAAAGATTTAGCAAAGAAATCGTCAGTTTCTAAAATGCCATTGAAATGGGACACTCCTCACTTATTACGCATTTCAGCAAGCTGGTCATTTAAGAAAAATAAATTAGAGATCAATATTTTACGTAAGTATTTATTGATATATTTCATGGGTGAGGGCTGGGGGGAAGCATTAGGTCTCCCAGTTTATTAATAAGATCACCCACGTGCTGACCATGGGGGATTGCCAGGGGGGGCTCTTAGTCCCTCCCATTCATTTTAATTATAGGCCCCACCTGCTGACCACACATGGGTGGGGACACTGCTGTTGTCAGGTTCCAAAACTGACACGTAAGACTTTTTCATTTATTTCTGCCCCTTTAATTTCACTTCCTTATTTTCACCTCTAGTGGCCTCCCTTGCCACTAATCTCTTCACTCACTTTAACATCCTTACCCGTATTAAATAATCAGGAGGCTTCATTAGTCTACACCCTGCACACAACAGTGCCTTGACATTGAAGTCAGTGTTCTGACATAGAACTTCTGATCCTGGCTCCTGAAAACATCCTGTGTTTATCTTCATTATTTAAATCCGAAGAGACTTACCTGCTTGATCTACCATATTGAAGATCTTTAACTGCTTCAACTGCTGCAACACTGCATGATCCTGTAAGCAACATGTATTACTTTATACTGGAATCTACTTACCTGTCTCAACTACTGAAACTCTGCATAATCCTGTAAGCAACCTGAACTATATTATACTGAAACTATTTACCAGCTTTAACTATTTCAACCATGTATCATCCTGAACCTGACTGCAGTGGTGACATTACACAAACTACTAATCTCCTTGGAATCACTTCAAACATACTTGTATATAAAATACTTTAATTAATTTACATTCAAGATATCCCATTTGTGGCATATTGCCTTTCTTCTGTGTTTCTTACAAAGTATCCTGTTTGTGGCAGATTGCCTTCATTCTTTATTTCAAGTAAATTGTTATGTCTAAAAAGACAAATAAAGTTTCAACCAATAACCCTGGCAATCGTCTCCTCTCTGACCTACTCAAGAACATGACAGCTGGACATATCATTTATTTAGAGCCCTACCATGAAGGCACAGGGGCACCCTATGCCCCCCCACTTAATTTTTTTTAATTGATAAAAAAAAAAAAAACATGGTACAGGGAGATGGGCAGTGAACTGTTCATAACTGTTCTTTAAATCGAAGCCCCCACCTTATGCACATGAGTGGGGATGTGGGGGAGCCACTGGCTGCTTGCTGTTTATTAGACATTGCACCTCCCCCAGACAACGTTTAACTATTTGGTGCTAGTGCCGCCAGCACTATTTAACCACAAATCCCATTGCAACCGAAATGGCTCAGTCATTGGTAATTTTGGATGCTTTGGGATTAGGCGATGTGCAGCTTGGAATTCTGCTCGAATAGCTGTTTGGCCCAAATTCGACCGAATCATGATCATTACGAAACCGAATGAATACATCTAATTTGCATATCTTTTGCTTTCCACCTCGATATGTACAGAAAAATAATGACTATTAAACAGTTCTAAAAAAAGGTACTCTATATAAGTGTGGGTATCCAGGAGCTAAAAATTAAGTAAAATTGATATAGAATTCAAATAATGAGAATAATGAAAATTAGATAATAAACCGTAAATGCATATAGTATACCAAATAGTGTCTGTAACTCTTAATAAAATGTCCTTAGTTTGATAAAAAAAAAGTCCAAAATAAAATATAGAACCAAAATTGCAAAGTGTATATAATGACCATAACCCTGCTTAGGAAAACAATACAGGGCTATTGGTATCCATGCCTTATAATATACTTTTATATATATAAAAGATATTTAGAGTCCATGACTGGGCATATTAGTATGAGGAACTAATTGTCCAAAATAGAATTTCTAGTAATGCCCAAGTGCAAAATTGAAGAGTGACTTGACATATAAAACAGATCAATTTATTGGTAAAAGAATAGAAAATATAGTTCAAGATATAAGAAATGGCAATCAAAATCAGAGGTTGGCATATGGTCCAATCTATAGAGAATGAGAAAGATAAGTAAACCTGTAGTCCAGACCCTGATGGATTAGGATTGTGGAAGTTGATGTTCCTTCTGGAGCCTGGCAGCCGGTGAGGACAGCGTGCGTGTCAACTTGCGTTTCACCTCCGACCTCACATCGAGAGGTGAACTCCGGTCTCGCTGAAAGATATTGATGTCAGGTCCGGAATCCTAGGTTGTCAGGGTTGCTCACTGTTCAATCTCTTCTCGGCAAATGCTTCCTCTTAGTTAGATCGCGTGAAATGCCTTACGCGTTTCGTAGGGTACAGCCCTACTTCATAAGAGGCTTCTGATCTGCATATTATATGGCAGTTTATATATGCTTATGCTCAAGTCACTAATTACATTTGTGGGGGTATTCATTTAGAAAAGTGTTACATACAATTACGATTAAGAGTATAAATAAAAAATAAGTAACATAAGTAACATATGTATAGTTCTTCACATATTGTTCCCTCATTTCATTTGCATATAAATATGTGATTTAACTGTTTAAGGAAATAGTGAGTCTCGTCATTCTTATTTATTGATTGGCACTGTGGATCATGTCCTGCATTGAATTAATAAACCACATATTAGAAAATAGTTAAAACGTCATTTAAAAAGTTTTTTCAGCTTTAGGACTACTTGTCCAACTCTTTATAACATTCAATGAGAACTAAATGTAACATAATTTCGAAAAGGTTCATTAGTGTATTGAAATTCATTAGAAATCCATTTGGAATACATTGCTTAGTTGTGTTCATATAATACACAATATCCTTCTTGTATTGGTATACACAGTAATTCCGGCAGAATACATAGTTGTTATATCAGAATGTTACACAAAGAAGATTAATGCTAAGTAGAAAATTGATACTAAATAGCCACCTTAATAGTGTTACATATGAGTGGATATATTAGAATATCACTAAAGTGAGAATGAAAGAATACAGAAATATAAAGATGTCCATGAACTGGAATGAGACAGGTCCGCCCCTACTTAAGTTGAGGGAAGATAGGGATAACGTGATAGTTTCAAAATGTGTGTAGATATTGTATTAAGTAGAGGACATGATGAGAGAATTAGTGATGCCAGTGAGAGGGTAAATGGTGCAATCAAATTTTAGGCGCTAAAGTGTATAGTGCAAAGACGAAATATAGTATATAGATTTGATGAATATATATATATATATATATATATATATATATATATATATATATGTGAGAATTTTTACTAAGTGGTAAATCAGAACTAGTGTTGCCACTAGGAGTTATAGGATAATTACATATGAAGATCACTCATTCAGTGGCATAAAGAGTGGAAAGAGGCTAAAAGTACCGATATAGGTAGTACAAAAACTAATTAATAAATAAAAATGAATAAAGAATGAAAAATAAAAAATGAAAAATAAATAATAGATAATAAATAGATAATTGAAAATCAATAATTATTGGTTGAAGAGTAATGAAAAATAGAAGATAGAATAAAAATGGAGGATGGAAAGTTAGATAGAGAATTGAATATAATAATATTAAAATTAAATAAGATAAAGTGACATAAAATGGATAGGGAACGGGAATAATAGTAGATGTATATGTAGGAATGGAGTTGGAATATCAGATAAGTAGGAATATGGTATATTACGTGAAAGTGCTTAGACACTTAAATTACTATGAGTTAATACAATGAATTAGTAGAGATAAATATATAGAACTTTAGTGTAAAACATGATAGGATCATAGTGGACATAAAATCATCTCTATAATAACATAAAATGTACAAAAATAAGTGAGGGATTTTTCAAGGAATAAAACACTACAGGAGTTAAAAAGTTCTTTATAGAAAGGCATTTAATTCAAAGTCCACATTGAGACCTTTTGGAACTAAAGTGTTGAGGGTGAAAATCCATTTTGCCTCTGTTTGGGATGTTCCTTTCTAAATCTCCTCCTCTCCAGTGTATATTCACTTTTTCTATCAGTAAGAATTCCAAACCAGTTGGATCTCTGCCATGTATTTGTCACTGTTCTCACCATGACATCCAGATGGCCAGATGTGGTTGCCCCAGAGGTGCCCAACAAGGGAACTTTGCAGTACTTTGCAGTCCTGGGCTTGCTGTTTTTCCTCTGAGCCACTATACAGCTCAAGTATTAGCCTGAAGTCTGATCCTGCCTTACATCCAGCACTGTGGGCTGGAATTTACCTGAGACTGCGCCTGTCAATTATGGTCCACCTGTAGCTTATGCCTCATTAGCCAAGTATAAGACATTGCCTCTCCCTTAGGGCAGTGTCAGATCATTGATTCTGGTTCCTGTGTTGGTGTTCTCCAGTTGGCTCCTGACCTTGGCTTTTTATTCGTATATCCTGACTTCTGGCACCCTCTGACCTTTGGCTTACCCACGACGATTCTCCTGCTTGTGTCTGTACCTGTACTGCGACTTGGAGCATTATCCTGCACAGCCCCGTGCACAGACTCACAGGCCAGGTGAATTCTTACCTGACCACCTTGGTCTGTGTTTAATTGCAAGGGTGAGCACATATCTCTGCATACCGGACTCCCATTAAGGTCAGCCGTGACATAATTAACTGACCATTATGGAGTCCGCAGAGATCTGTAAGCTGCTCAGCTCTCTTGCTCAGCAAGTATCCAGCCTGGCCCAGACTGTTTTGGAGCTGCAGTGTGAAGTTCTGACCCTTAAAGACACAGTACACCCACCCCCGGAACCTGCTTATCCTGAGCCATTTGTTGTGATGCCTGAAGATTTGATGGTTCCCGTTCCTTCTACACAGCATTTAGACTAGATTGCAAACTCATGTTTGCCCTTAAGTCTAAGACCTACAACAGCGACTTTGTCAAGGTCCATTCTGCTATTAATTTACTTTCTGGATGGATTAAGGAGTGGGCATACCAGAATCTGCAGAAGAAAAGGACTGTCTTGGACAGCTGGGAGTCGTTCATGACCTCAATGGACTCTCAGTGCGTTTGCCTCCAGGAAAGCAACTCCCAAGCTTGCTCCAGGTACCTGCAGATCTCGGTTACCTAGATAAAAAGACTTAATACACACATACAAAGTCCTCATCCTGTTGCAGCGTGAACTCACCTTGTAACCCTGATTGTACTCAAGCAAGCTGTGAATCTCCAGTGGACAGGGAGAAACCCATGGAGATCGGATTTACCCAAACTAGTTTGCCTCCTAAGGAAAGAGACCGTAGGAGAGTCCATGACCTGTGTTTATACTGTGAAGAAAGAGGGCATTTCATCTCTCTGCCCAATTCATCCCCCTAGGCCAAAAACTCTCCTATTGGGTACCCTACGGACTCGTCCTTTCATCCCGGTAACACAGCCTGGAAACTGCCAAGGTTGCTGCCAGACCTGTCCACGCTCCAGGACACAAAAGGGTACTCAGATTATGGTAAACAGCATCCTGTACCCCTGAGAAGTTTCTACCTTCTGCTCCTGAGGCATATGCACCCTCTCCTGAAGATACTTCTGTTAATACCACTTCTTCCTGCCAGCTTAACCCCTTAAGGACCAAACTTCTGGAATAAAAGGGAATCATGACATGTCATGTGTCCTTAAGGGGTTAGAGAAGAATTACCTTCGGACTGTACCTATGCCTTTAATGGTACCATAGTCCAAAAAGAGGACTTACAAAGGTTCGAGATGGCATTGCAAGCCACGAACTCCACTCCTGTTATGGTAATAAAAGTACTTACCGCCTGTAACCGGATCATCGAAGACCTTGACCTATCTCCAACGGTACCAGAAGCTGGTACTATGGAGTCCCATACTGGTCAGAGACTCCGCTCTGGGGACTTCGATTTCTTGATTCTGATTTTGAAACCGATGAGGTGTTTGAAAAAGACAAAGAGCTAGTTCACGCCCGGTGGGCGTTCTTAAAAGGGGGGTCCTGTCACAGTTCTCACCATGACAGCCAGTTGCGGTCGCCCCAGCAGTGCCCAACAAGGGATTTGAACATGGGTACTTTCCAGTCCTGGACCTGCTGTTTCTCCTCTGAGCCACTATACAGCTCGAATATCAGCCTGAAGTCTGATCTTGCCTTGTTTCCAGCACTGGGGGCTGGAATTTACCTGAGACTGCTCCTGTCAATTATGGTCCACCTGTAGCTTATGCCTCATTAGCCAGGTATAAGACACTGCCTCTCCCTGAGGCCATTGTCAGTTCATTGACTCTGGTTCCTGTGTTGGTGTTCCAGTGTTCTCCAGGTGGCTCCTGACCTTGGCTTTCTATTCGTGTATCCTGACTTCTGGCATCCTCTGACTTTGGCTTACCCTCGTTTATCCTGACTTCTGGCACCCTCTGACCTTTGGCTTACCCACGACGATTCTCCTGCTTGTGTCCGTACCTGTACTGTGACTTGGAGCATTATCCTGCACAGCCACACAGGCCAGGTAAATTCTTATCTGACCACCTTGGCCTGTGTTTAATTGCAAGGGTGAGCACATATTTCTGCATACTAAGGTAAGCCGTGACAGTATTTCCTTGAAGTGCCTAGATAAATTATGTGTGGGTAGACCTCTTCTAATCTTGTGGATATGTTCTGCAATCATTATCTTGAGAGGTCTTTTTGTTCTTCCCACATATTGTTTGGGGCATGTGCACGTAATGAGGTAGTATACACCTGAAGTACTACAATTCATGGTGAGTTTAATTTGTATTCTTTGCAGTCATCCAAAGATGTGAACTTCAAACTTTCTGTAAATATATATATATATATATATATATATATATATATATATATATATATACATGCACACACAGTTGCAAGAAAAAGTATGTGAACCCTTTAGAATGATATGGATTTCTGCACAAATTGGTCATAAAATGTGATCTGATCATCTAAGTCACAACAATAGACAATTAGACAATCACAGTCTGCTTAAACTAATAACACACAAAGAATGAAATGTTGCCATGTTTTTATTGACCATCACATTTTATGAGCAATTTGTGCAGAAATCCATATCATTCCAAAGGGTTCACATACTTTTAACTGCTTGAACCTCCTTTGGCAGCAATAACTTCAACCAAACATTTCCTGTAGTTGCAGATCAGACGTGCACAACGGTCAGGAGTAATTCTTGACCATTCCTCTTTACAGAACTGTTTCAGTTTAGCAATATTCTTGGGATGTCTGGTGTGAATCGCTTTCTTGAGGTCATGCCACAACATCTCAATCAGGTTGAGGTCAGGACTCTGACTGGGCCACTTCAGAAGGCATATTTTCTTCTGTTTAAGCCATTCTGTTGTTGATTTACTTCTATGCTCTGGGTCATTGTCCTGTTGCAACACCCATCTTCTGTTGAGCTTCAGCTGGTAGACAGATGGCCTTAAGTTCTCCTGCAAAATGTCTTGATAAACTTGGGAATTCATTCATGATAACAATCCGTCCAGGCCCTGATGCAGCAAAGCAGCCCCAAACCCTGATGCCCCCACCACCATACTTCACAGTTGGTATGAGGTTTTGATGTTGGTGTGCTGTGCCTCTCTTTCGCCACACATAGTGTTGTGTGTTTCTTCCAAACAACTCAACTTTGGTTTCATCTGTCCACAGAATATTTTGCCAGTACTGCTGTGGAACATCCAGGTGCTCTTGTGCAAACTGTAAACGTGCAGCAATGTTTTGTTTGGTCAGCAGTGGCTTCCTCTGTGGTATCCTCCCATGAAATCCATTCTGGTTTAGTGTTTTACGTATTGTAGATTCGCTACCAGGGATGTTAGCATTTGCCAGTGACTTTTGTAAGTCTTTAGCTGACACTCTCGGATTCTTCTTCACCTCATTGAGCAGTCTGCGCTGTGCTCTTGCAGTCATCTTTACAGGATGGCCACTCCTAGGGAGAGTAGCAGCAGTGCTGAACTTTCTCCATTTATAGACAATTTGTCTTACCGTGGACTGATGAACAGCTAGGTTTTTGGAGATACTTTTATAACCCTTTCCAGCTTTATGCAAGTCAATAATTCTTAATCGTAGCTCTTTTGTGCGAGGCATCATTCACATCAGGCAATGCTTCTTGTGAAAAGCAAACTCAGAACTGGTGTGTGTTTTTATAGGGCCGGGCAGCTGTAGCTACTTACAAGCTCTTCCCTCTCTGTAACTCCCGCGAGACGTGCGGCCGTTAGAGCGTTGTCATGGGTTACCATGGCAACGCTCCGCGCGGCACGCACGCCGCGCTCGCGGGAGTTACAGAGAGGGAAGAGCTTGCAAGTACACTTGCACTCCGCTGGGCCCCCTCTGCAAGTGTACGGAGCCGGGAGGCCCACAATGCCACCAGACCACCAGGGATCTTGGTATCTCCCCCCTCCCTGGACCAGGTAAGAACCAGGGAGGGGGGAAATAACTTTTTTGGAATGCTCCATTTACACTACACACACACGCCATACACATATTACACTAAAACACACACTGCATTCATTACACTAGCATACACATACACTGTGTTCACTACACTAACACACACACACACTCTGCATATACTACA
The DNA here is from genome assembly GCF_036172605.1 of Pelobates fuscus. NCBI lineage: Eukaryota > Metazoa > Chordata > Amphibia > Anura > Pelobatidae > Pelobates > Pelobates fuscus. The sequence continues at coordinate 113,685,954 of NC_086326.1, forward strand.
CTGACACACACACTCTGCATTCACTACACTCACACACACACACACACACACACACTCTGCATACACTACACTGACACACACTCTGCATCCACTACACTAACACACACTCTGCATACACTACACTGACACACACTCTGCATCCACTACACTAACACACACACACACACTGCATTCATTACACTGACACACACTCTGCATTAACTATACACATAGCATCCACTACACAAACATCCTGAATTCACAGTACACACACTACATTCAAACACTCTGCATTCACTATACAGAGACACTGCGTCTAATAAACACACTACATCCACTACAGACACTGCATCCACTAAACACATTGCATCTAGTACACACAAACACTACATCCACTACTTAAACACACTCTGCGTTCACTATACACACTGCATCCGCTTCACAAACACACTCTGCATTCACTGCACAAACAGTATCTAATACACACAAACACTACATCCACTACACACATTCTAATTCACTTCCACTATACACACGACATTCAGTCCTGCATTATTTGAAGCACTCAGTAGGAGTCCTGTGGGCGGGCTGGGCGGGGGGGAGAGGGAGGCGGGTGGGCCCAGACCTTGTGCTTTGTCAGGGCCCCCAAAATTTCTGGTGAAGGCCCTGGTACTAGTGTCTACAGTCTGCTCTGGAACCATTGTAGATACTAGTGATACTGGCAATACTATTTTGTAGGCTCTCCCCTGTCATCTTCTGAGGCTTGTTAACCAGTTCCTTGAGTAATAGAGGGGGGAAGGGGAAAGGTGTGTGTATATATATATGTGTGTGTGTGTGTGTGTGTGTGTGTGTGTGTATATGTATATGTGTGTGTGTGTATATATATATATATATATATATATATTAAAAAAAAAAAGCACCCTGTAATATATGCATGTTTAGGCGAGTGCAGCCCTCCTGACTTTGTATATATATATATATATATATATATAAATAATATATATATACACACACACACACACACCCTGGCTGCAGAGAGTAAGATTATAAGTAAGCCTTATATCGGAATTACCAAAAGCATAGACTGGACATTTACTCAATGCTCTCTTTTTCTCCCTGACTGCTTGAGTAATAGAGGGGGGGGGAAAGGGATCTGTGTGTGTTAGTGTGTGTGTGTATATATATGTATGTATGTGTATGTGTGTATATACACACACACTAGGCTGTTAGTGTAGGACCTGCCAAAGATGGGGTACATTGACGTTGTGGCATGCTTATGCAATGTATGATCATATAATGTAACTAAACCCCCATTATTTTTGCCTAGATTAGATGTTTTTAAAACAACAAATAAAATCTTTCAACATTGAAGTTGATCTTTAGTGGATAGGTGAGTGTGCTGGATCTTGTGTTAAAATATGTTTGTGTGTGTATATCTATATCTATATCTCTCTCTATCCAAAATTTCTGGCACTCTTCCCCTAAACGTTCAAATCAATTCAAAATTTTACCAGGGTGCTTCTCTGTGCAAATATGTAATCCGAAAAAATGAGAGCACTCACTGGATTTGATATAAATCTTATATTAAATCAAACAAATCTCTCTCTCTCTCTCTCTCTCTCTCTCTCTCTCTCTCTTTTTTTTCTGTATAGCTTAGCTACCAGAGCACCGGGTATCATTATTTTTTGAGTTGGATTGCAAGGGCTTATTACTTTTATATTTATATCATTTTATATGGATTAGTAGCTAGTCCAGTAGACAAGATGTCAAAATACTAGACTAACATAAGGCCTGAGAAAGAGAGGAAAACTCTTGAAAGCTTGTCTTTGAAATATTATGTTAGCCCAATAAAAAAAGGTATCATTACATACCGCAATACTCTGGTATTTTGGCATTATATATAGTCGTGTGTTTTTTTTGTTCTACAATGATGGCTGTACTATGTTAAGATTGGACAGAGGAAGCTAGAACCATGAATGGACAGACCTCCTGTGTATACAGTTGCAAGAAAAAGTATGTGAACCCTTTGGAATGATATGGATTTCTGCACAAATTGCTCATAAAATGTGATGGTCAATAAAAACATGGCAACATTTCACTCTTTGTGTGTTATTAGTTTAAGCAGACTGTGATTGTCTATTGTTGTGACTTAAATGATGATCAGATCACATTTTATGACCAATTTGTGCAGAAATCCATATCATTCCAAAGGGTTCACATACTTTTTCTTGCAACTGTATAACTGCAGATGGAGGATTGGATTAGAAAATCAGTTAGTCAACATTTTCTCTCCTTTTTACAGTCAAGCATTCAGAACCAGTGGATTTGTTTGTCACCATTTGTGTTTTCATTTTTTTATATATTTTTTTTAATCCACAAATAACTGAAAATTTAGACGAATCATTGTTCATCCAAAATGAATGCACCTATCATTAAGTATTGTTTCCCCCTTTCACGGTTAATGATATAGGTAGAGCAAGGTAGTAGAGCAAAAGAGTATGGCAGGGGAACATTTACATTTACATGAAATGTAAAAAACATGACATGCAGGAATTTCACGAACAAATGATGAATCAGACTCTCTTCAAAACAAAGAATAATCAACGCCAAAATCGGGCAGGTGGAGGAAGAGAAAGCGGACAGCACACCGCACACAGAAACGCCACAATGACGGCAGCCTTCACACACCTGGACCTCAATCCAACCGGGGACAAACCCCAAGGGACAGCCCACATCCTTGGAATACAGGGACTCAGCGTGCAAAGCAGGATACAGGCAGCAGACCCGGAGACCAAGTCTGGGTAGCAGGCCATGACCGGACCAGAGGGCAAGGTACACTGGGCTGTGCTGAAGCCAGGGACAGGTGGGACACCGTTATGTGGGACTTGAGCAACAAAATGCTGCCGGGTCCACCGCAGTGCCAGAAGGGCATAGGATAAGACGTGCAAAACCTCGAGCCTGTGCCTGGAGATCCCTCTCTCCTTCCTTCAACGGGCCCTTGACCTTACCTGAGGCATATGTTTGCATACATCTGCTCTCTGCATAACAGCACTCCAGTTAGCACCAGTGATAATGTCTCTCCTGTTTCATATACTTACCTAACTATTACCATGTTTGAAAGATCATGCCTCTAGATAGCATGTTTAGCTTGTATGTTTTATATAAAGACAGGCATAATAACACGAAGATAAAGCCTAGAGTTAACATGAATCCTGTCAGTTTTACTGCACTACACCGGCTGATCTGTTAGAACCGCTGAAATATTCTTCATACCCAAACGCAGTCTTACTAGATATGTAGGGCAAGCCACAGCTATTTTACTAAACATGAGCCGTTTAACCCAATGCCCCTACGACTTGTTCAGCAACTGTTATACTTAACCTGCCATATTATGTATACTTATGCAGAGTAGTTTAACCAACTATTAATCTATATAAAAATTGTGCAGTAGATTCCACATGCCAACCAACTGTTAAATGTCTGTTTGTATGATTGTCAAAGCTGTTGGGGCATGACGAGCCCACTTGTTATATTTTCATGCACGCTAAAAATAAAGAATTAAAAAAAAAAAAAAAAAAAAACTGCTTGGTAAGAATTCTAAAACAATGTTGCAATAAAAAAAGTCTGCAAAGTTAAAAAACCAAAAAAAAAAAAAAAAAAAAAAAAAAAAAAATATTTTATACATATAACTTACACTACTTGATTTGGTAATTTTATGAAATTCTAATAGCGCATTCTATCCATTTGTATAAATATATGTAGGGTATATTACTGTTAGCAAGATCATAAGTAAAAGCTGTTTTCAAGTTATATAATCGAGTAACAATTTTACTAAAGTTTGCACTACATGTCAGCAATAGTTGTTTGATTTTAATCTTACAGATGTTCACGGAGGACTCCCCTTCTAGTGCTAAAGTCCATTTTCCCCATCTTGGATTGGCTACCAAAATACAGATGGAAGGAATGGATAATACATGATATCATCTCAGGAGTGAGCACTGGTCTTGTTTCAACATTGCAGGGTAAGTTTGTGCTTATAATGATAACACGAAAATTCCCCTTTATGCAAATTTGAGAATAGTTGGCCGACTGTTTAAGTACTCAAGTTGTAACACATTTTAGCACTTGGGGTCTAAAACTGAACTAATGAGCATGAAAAAGCATAGTTAAAAAGGTGTATATTCTGGAGTGCTAGCTTCTTTCTTCATCTTCCCTACATCGATTATTGGATGTAGAAACAAATGAATGGGGTAAGGATACCCTTCTTTTATACCACCCTACACAAAGGGCAATAAATAAATTGATCATATTTTTTTTTTTTTATTATTGATTCATTATGCACTTCCAACGTTTTGGGGTTCATACTCCACTGAAAAGGCTTTATACAAAATTCCTGAATTCAGAAATTTGAAAAGACACTGAATTGAAGTACATTTCCATGGTCAAGGAAATTAAATCTATGGAAATTTTAGTGACTTCAACAAACAATAGACTTGATGAGATGGCCAGAATGTTGTATGCCTGGGATAACTTCCTAGTATCTGTACTTTTAACTTATTTGAGCCTGAATATGATTAACACCATTTAAATTGCTAACTGTAGGGAACTCCCTTTGCCAGAGAAGTGCTCAAAGAAGTGCTCAAAGAAGTGCTCAAAGAAGTGCTCAAAGTGCACAGAAGTGCTCAAAGTGCACAGAAGTGCTCAAATCTACTTGACCTGGTATCGCCCAAATAATTACACTCTCCATTAATAATTAGTCTTCCTTATTCTGCTATTCACTCTTGTGTATTTGACTAGCATTTTCATTTTTTATTTGTTTTTCAGATCCCCTCTTCTCATTTGTGCATACATAAACTGCCACTACTCTCTTTTGTAGGATGTTTTTATACGTTATTGTTACAATGTTAGGTATGATACACTGTTCTTGAAAATTGATCTTTAAGTAAAGGTTCTTTGAAAATATTTCATGCTTCACAGAACACTGTAATGGGACAAAGGAGTCATGAAATTATTTTTTAGAAAGAGAATTTAAGCATAATAGCTAGACTTGAACATTCATTTTAAACTTAATTGTAACCAGGCCAAATTTGGGTCTACAAGCGGCAAAATTATGTATCTCTACAGCACCGGACAGACATAAACCCAAGCAAGGGACAAGGTAATGGCCAAATATGTCTGGATGTTTAGGGATTAGGGTTTTCACACATGGCACCAATAATTGATGGAATTAAGTTGTGTGCGTTTTTTGTTTTGTTTTTTTTGTTTGTTTTTTTTAAAGGGACAAATAGTAGCCCTGTTTGACAACATGGGCAAGGTTCTGCCCAAATGATGTTGGCTGCATCTCCTGTCCAATCAAGAGGAGGAATTGATACTTAGAGGAAACATACTAAAATGCTGATTTAATTAACATATACAGTATATGGGCAGGGAGGAACAGGAAAGGTAATAATTTAAACCATAAGGTTAATTCTGATTGTTAATTCTGATTGGAAATTATCCAATCACACCTGGGAGATATCTAAACCTCCCACTGTGATTGAGGCACTGTGCCTTTAACGCCGGGTCAGGTGACTGACCCCGGCGTGTAATATCTTGGGCGGTCTTCCAGCGTGCAGCGTCATGCATGCTGCCGCTGGGGGACGTGGAGGAAGACGCGGGCGGCATCCGAGGACGGAAGGATGCCGCTCGCCGAGCCCAGGAAGAGGCGGGGACCGCGGACGGCTGGAGGGTGAGTACTGTGAGCGGAGTGCAGCCTCCCCTCGCAGCCGCCCGCGGGATCCCGACAATAAGAGGAGCATCCTTTTTTCTTTGGTTGCTCAGTAAAATAAATAAATGTTTTTCTTGCCTAGCTAATGACAGTGCCCCTTACACCAGCTTTGAATGGTAGATAGCCATTTATTTACACAAACGTTGAATTGGGGAGGTGTGTGTGTGATTTTTCTCACCCCTCCTGAGTGGTATGTTTTATTCCTCATTCTCGTGTCCTCTACCAGAGGCGTGGGAGTTTGAGAGTTCTGCGCAGTATCTTAGCCATTCCTAGAACTGCAGTCTTCTGGAGAGCGATCTCAGATGTCCCACCTGGAATCTGTTGAAGCCACTCCCCCAACTTGGGAGTCACAGCCCCGAGTGCTCCTATCACAAATGGGACTACTACTGCCTTCACTTTCCACATCCTTTCTAGTTCTTCTTTCAGTCCTTCATATTTGTCCACCTTCTCATGTTCCTTCTTGCTGATGTTATAGTCACTGGGTATTGCCAGATCCACCAAGACTGCAGTCTTTTGTTCTATGTCTACCACCACGATGTCAGGTTGATTGGCCAGCACTTGCTTGTCTGTCTGGATCTTGAAGTCCCACAGGATCTTAGCCCTGTCATTCTCACTACCCTTTGTGGCAGGTCCAGTCCATATTCTGTGAATATGTTTCGGTACACAAGCCCAGCAACTTGGTTGTGTCTCTCCATGTATGCTGTTCCTGCTAACATCTTGCATCTGGCTACTAGGTGCTGGACTGTCTCAGAGGCCTTATTGCACAGTGTGCACCTTGGGTCTTGCTTTGTGTGGTAGACTCCAGCTTCTATTGATCTGGTGATGAGTGCCTGCTCCTGTGCTGCTAGGATTAGTACCTCAGTGCTGCCCTTTTCCAACTACGGGTAGGATTTTGTCATGTGAGTCGCATCCACTATCTGCCGCTGATACACTACATGGAGAGGTTTGTCTTGCCAAGGAAGCTCCTCTTTTACAGCATCCTTGATCTGTGGAAGTCTCAGGCATTCCCTTAGCAGTTCATCTTTGGGAGCCATCTTCATGATGTACTTGTGGATGCTCTGTGTTTCAACCAGGAATGTGACCTTGACACTCATCAGGCCCCAACATCCTTCCTTCTGGCAGGCGTACAGTCTCTGGGTGCTGGATTTAATGTAGAATCCTCCATTCATATTGAGTAGTTTCCTGGTCTTGATATCCATGGTGACCAGTTCTTCTCTTGGCCCAGTTATTATTCCAGCTGGGTACCTGATGACCGTTAGGGCATATGTGTTGATGGCTTGGATCTTGTTCTTGCCATTGAGCTGGGACTTCAGGACCTGTCTGACTCTTTGGAGATACTTGTATGTTGCTATCCTCCTTGCCTCTTCCTCATGGTACCATGCATTTGTGGTACCCCCAGGTACTTGTAGCTGTTCTCTACATCTTCTATTTGGCCTTCTGGAACTTCAACTCCTTCTGTCCTGATCATCCCCTGTTTTTGCTATCATCCACCTGCACTTTTCTAGTCCAAATGGCTGATGTCCTTGCTGTATATCCTAGTTAGGTGGATCAGTGAGTCAATGTCTCGCTCATTCTTGGCATACAACTTGATATCTTATATAGGCTAGTATATATGTCTTAATAGTTCAATAAATCCTAGTGTGAGACTGGTGGTTACTAGACTTGTGTAGGATGGAATAATTTGATTCAGAACCACTTCAGCAGATTTATTGTTATTTTGTTTGTTTTCAGGACATCAGTATTTATCTCTTGCAGTTGTTGCTTCATACAGGCACTAGTTAGATGACCTTTCATTTGCCCCCTACTCACTTCATTACCACACAATTAGCACTTTTCAGGTTGGTTGGACACAAAGTGGTGCCAAAATTTGCTTTAATGCAATCCATTTACACCCACCTCTGCCTTCTGAGTGATGAAGATGCCGGTAGATTTGCATCTATGGCAGTGAAACCTGTCTGTACACTAATGTTTGGTTGATTAATGCTAATGGAAATATTGATGGTGATTGTACTGGTGTTGATGGTGGTGGAGGCAGTGGTGGTAATGGTGGCGCTTATGGCAACATTGACAGTGGGTAAGCTACTTTTTCCCTTCAGATTGTGCTTTACGACCGGGATTTCATCTGGAGGGATAAAACAGGCAGGCAATCCTAAAACTTTTCAAGGACCTCCCCCAATTAACCTTTGGCCTTATAAATTGCTTCCTATCCAAGACATCCCCAGTTCTTTGCCTGCCTCCGGCAGAGGAGGGTGTCAGGTCAGGTTTTCTCCTAGAAGTATGGTGAGAGGGCTGAGGCTCTACTTCTTTTAAATACATTTTTCAGAGATCAGCCAGGGTTTACACTCCAGACAGCTGTAGCTCCCCGGGTTGTATTAATTCCGTCTATACCGAGCCAGGTGCCGGGCAGACGATGGTGCGCTTTTGGGCACTAGCTGGGAAGTCCTGGCGGTCGAACACTCGTACAGATTATGTTTATTTCCACCGTGGAATCGCGAAATGCAGGACATGCGTAATGTGATTTAAAATTCAGGCGCCAATATCTTTGTTTTTTCTCTCCGGGGTCAAGATATTGGTTTCCAGGACTTAGAGAGGCTGTTTACCCAGCAGGAACTAACTGTTGCCAGGTGCACTCAGAATCTGTTGCAAGTGTGTTCTCACCAACCTCCAACACACTCTGAGGACATTTAAGGTAAGCCTTTTTGCTTTATCTAAAATGACTCTAGCCTGAATAAGTTAATTATCAGTGCTGCAACGTCGATAATGTTTCTAAGTAGGATGGTTTTTAATTTCTCTTCATTTAACCCCTTAAGGTCCAAACTTCTGGAATAAAAGGGGAATCATGACATGTCATACATGTCATGTGTCCTTAAGGGGTTAAGGATTATTACTAAAGTCTTCAATCATATAGCGCTTTGCAGGGGTAAGCACTTAGTAGATCGGGTCCAAAATAGATTATTCTTTGAGTAAAGCCTATAAAGGGTATTAGCATATACTTTTACATAATTCTATTGGGAAACTTTAAGTTTCTTTTCTGGCTCAAATTAGCTGCTGCTCGGTGATTAGTTAATATGGGTTTCAATAATCACTAATTGCTGCAACAGGGTCAGCAATTAAAGTGAAGTGATATATATTCACAAGAGCATGACCCGTATGACTATTGGAGGATTATCCTCGCTAGGTTATGCTTAGGAGGCTGATATTTAAAATCTGGTTTTGGTTAAGTTAATATACTGTTGTAGCAGATGGATTCTTTAAATGCCAGGATCCTAGCTGCAGTGTTTATTTGCTTAACCCCTTAAGGACCAAACTTCTGGAATAAAAGGGAATCATGACATGTCACACATGTCATGTGTCCTTAAGGGGTTAAACATGCAGTAGGCTTTTAGCAATTGCTGTAGACAAAGCTATGTTGCAATTAGCATTCTAGCCACCTCAACTAGTTTCACCTGATATCAGTTTCTAAAAAGGCAGTCTGTTTTTCAGCTGAGGCAGAACTTTTCCTGTGCTTCACTCCATGGTTGCACATTTTATGTTTTATCTTAAATTCCAAGTCAGATAGGTTTCAGCTGACTGTTGGAATGGAAAATTCAAGAAAATGCTTCCTAATTTTGGTTACTGCAGGGTTTGCATCAAACAGGTTTTAAATGCAGTTGCAGCTATTCTGTCTGCTCTAGCCTCTGTTTCCCAATTACGACTAAGGAAAGCCTCTATCAGGTAAGGCTGTTGGTTGGAATTGCAATTTTAACGAATTCCTTCTGCTATTAATTCCAGCAGAGTCGGCATCAAACAGGTTTTGTAATGCAGTTGCAGATATTCTGTCTGCTCTAGCTTCTGCTTCCCAAATACAGCTAAGGAAAGCCTCTATCAGGTAAGGCTGTTGGTTGGTATTCCAATTTTAAAGAATTAATTCTGCTATTGATTCCTGCAGAGTCTGCATCAAACAGGTTTTGAAGTACAGTTTGCAGATATTATTTCTGCTCTAGCCTCTGCTTCCCAATTACGGCTAAGGAAAGCCTGGATCATGGGTATTGTCTTATTCTGACTGTAAATCTATGTAATCAGTCTCGCTTCCGCCAATAAAGATGGTAACCTGTATGAACAAGTCTTCATGGAAAATTATTTCTTCCTCATGTTACTGGTCTTGAAGCAAATTCTAGTACAGCTGCAAACCTATGGATCATGGTGTAGTTCCACCAGGTTCAATTTGTTCCCTGCAAATAGATATGATATGACTGAGATGGTTGTCTGCCTAGGTTTGTCTGCACTTATTTTTAAGAAAAGGTTTATGGCAATTGCCGCTTGAGATTCTCTCACTATGCAAAATATTGCCATCCATAAATTTGTTGAATCTCTACAATTCTGCTTCCTCAGGGGCATCTAATTAATTTTTGTACACCAGCCCCTAAAGGTTAGGGTGTTTCTACAGCATACAGGTGGATGCTAATCAATCTTCTGATAAATAATTCCCTTTTCATGAAGTGTGCAGTTTTGGTGTTTGTCAAGGAACAGTTCAGGTGTAAATATTTTGACAAGGGTTTTTGACTCTCAGAGAATGGTAATTCCCTGAAGAAAAAAAAAAACAAAGTGGTTCTCTCTGTCATTATCACCTGAAATCTCTCTCTTCTACTTCAGTAGACAGATACTTGGGAAATAATATTGGTTCCCGTCTTGTAAGAACCTGCTTGGTCTCTTCAGCGTCTTTAGGTATAGCACTGTTTACAGGTCATTCAGTGGCCAGATACAGTTGCTAATAAGATTTTGCAGTAAAATCCTATACTTCGGTCATTCCTTTCTGTCACAATTCGGGGAACCCAACACGCTAACACACACACACACACAGAAAAGGTGCAGTACCAGACCTTAGAGTGGCCAGGCTAAGCACACAAAGAATAGTCAGGAGACAAGCCGAGTAAGGGGAACCAGACGACAGGATAACGAGAAACAAGCCGAGGTCAAAGGGTAGGAGAAAGTCACAAAGTCAGATAAACAAGCCAGAGAGTACGTAACCAGAAACACAAGTTCAGTAGCAATATTATCAAGCAAAGACCACAACAGGGCAGGGAGGAACAGGAAAGGTAAGTATTTATACCAAAAGGTTATATCTGATTGGAAAATTTCCAATCAGAATTAACAATCACACCTGGGAGATATCTAAACCTCCCACTGTGATTGAGGCACTGTGCCTTTAACGCCGGGTCAGGTGACTGACCCCGGCGTGTGATATATTGGGCGGTCTCCCAGCGTGCAGCGTCATGCATGCTGCCGCTAGGGGACATGGAGGAAGTCGCGGGCGGCATCCGAGGCCGGAAGGATGCTGCTCACCGAACCCACGAGGAGGAGGGGACCGCGGACGGCTGGAGGGTGAGTACTGCGAGCGGAGTGCAGCCTCCCCTTGCAGCCGCCCGCGGGAACGCGACACTTTCTGAACCAGGCAGAAATAAAGGATGCCAGATGGTTCTTACTTTTTGTTCTAGTTCTCAAATCGATCGTTCAGAATTTTACGACTGATGCTTCAGGTCTCAGCTAGGTTCTCATAGGGATGATGGGAAATTAGCTGACAAGAACAAACAGAACTATAATTCCTGGAGAACCAGGAAAAAATAGATGGGTAGATTGGCGCTATTAATGAGAGAAGCAACTACTCCCAAGTGCTGCAGAATCACCAAAAAGCACTATGAACATACATCCCAAAAACAAAGATAAACGTTTAGGGAGGTTATAAAGGTGAATCTTTCTATCAACCTAAAAATAAAAAGAAATGCATAGCATAATACTGTAACACTTTGGAGATAGAATAAATCAGAGGTAATGGGTCACTCACGATCTGTAGAGCCTTAGAAAGCAGGCTTTAACTGTAGAAGCATGTGAATAATAAGCTTATTCAAGCTGTCTCCACTGGTATCTTGTAATAAGGCACTTTTCCCACACCATAAGAAACCACAGCGGAATAGAATTAAGTAGAAAAGTTTTTACTTGCTTAAAAACAATAAAAATGAAAGCACAACGCGTTTCAACCGTAACAGGTCTTCCTCAGGTGCATAATCTATAAAATACATTTCAATCTGATTTATACATACAAATTAATTAGACAATCAAAAACATATGTTAGTTCAAGGACAGTATATGGTCCTTCCGACTTGTCTCCGCCATATTGGGAAGGTCAAATTTTTCATTTCTTATATGTTCTCCTAAAATACACATATTTCTAACATTCTAAACATAATTAAACATTGTATTACACGTGGACCTTCTTGTCAGTATTAAATGTTCACTCAATTCTCTCATTCTTCCTCCGACTTTATTTTGGCTTTTTTTCTCCGTCCGGGGCTCCAAGATGGCGGTCGGGTGCCTTCCGGTTATTCTGACGTCATGACGCCGACGTGATTCGTCCCGGCATTCAGACGCACCATATGATCGGGAGGTTCTTCGTTTCACCTTTTTTGATGTCTCTATAGAGAAAAGTGCCATTTTGGAATCTGGCATAAAGTCCACTTAGTATTTATTATTAAAAGGGAAACTGATGAATAGAAAATAAGTATCAAATATTTAATTCCCAAAAGGTAACTGAATAAAACTGAATTTCATACACATACACATGGTACTGACCTAAAACCTCTCTCTTCCTTTTACCCTATTCATCTAAAGTCCAACTCTATGAAAGTTTTTGAACGAGCATGCATTAATGATATTAAAAAGATTAAGCTCAATAAGAAAAAGAATTTGACTAAATCAGAAATATCAGCAATACAAAGTCTAAAAGAAGATGCCCAGATAGTCATAAAACCTGCAGATAAGGGGGGAGGAGTAGTGGTTATGGATAGAGATAATTATGTCCTGGAAATGTATCGACAACTAGGAGATAAAGAGACCTATTTAAAACTTAACAAAAATTCCCAAGCTGATATCCAGAAGAACTTTATTGATCTTCTGGATAAAGGCTTTTCAAAAGGTGTTCTAAATAAAAAAGAATATGATTTATTTAAATATTAAATCTCCAAAAATACCAGTTGTATATACACTACCTAAGTTGTACAAGGATATCCATAATCCCCCAGGGAGACCTATAGTCTCCGGGGTGGGATCCCTCTTGTCCAACTTATCGAAATACATCGATACTCTTCTCCAACCACTAGTCAAAGATAGCCCCTCGTATCTAAAAGATTCTATGAGTCTGCTTCATATATTAAAATACTTTAAGTGGAAAAGTGATTTTCTATTTGTCACGTGTGACGTCACTAGTCTTTATACATGCATCGAACATGATATTGGATGTATAGCCACACGTTTTTTCTTAGAAAGTTCTATGTTATATCCAACTGATCAAGTAGACTTTGTAATGGAAGGTATTTCATTTATCCTTCGGAACAATTTTTTTGGGTTCGAGGGAGATTTCTTTTTACAGTGCAGAGGGACTGCTATGGGGACCAGGTTCGCGCCCAGCTATGCCAACCTGTTTATGGCATATTGGGAAAAACATTTTGTTTATTCCCAGCATAGCTGGAGCGCGAACCTGGCCCTATACAAACGTTATATTGTTTATAATGTTTATTATTTGGAGAGGAGATTCCAATTCCTTTTTTAATTTTTTAAATTTTTTTGAATTCTAATCGGTGGAATATTCTTTTGACTCAAGAGTCTAGCCAACAGAGTATTCATTTTCTTAACTTGGAAATCTCAATCAAAGATTCCAACATCATTACACGTACTTTTTTTAAGCCAGTGGATGTAAATGGATATATTCATAAAGAAAGTTGCCATTTCCATCCCTGGCTTAATAATATACCTAGAGGGCAATTTCTCCATATGAGACGCAACTGTACTAAATTGGAGTCTTTTGATTTCCATAGATCGAGGTTATTGTACTGATGATTTGGATCGGGAAATCCGGAAAATCAGGGCAATGGATAGAGATCCCTTATTAAAATACCAACAGAAAAATCCAGTAGAAAATAAAGATAAAATACCCTTTATCTTTAATTACAATCAGGAACATAAAGCATTAAAAAGGGTCTTAGGAAGAAATTGGCATATCCTCCAGCAGGATTGAGAGATCCTACCATATCTGGAGAATAGACCGAAATTAATATTTAGGGGAGCAAAAAATCTAAAACAAAAATTAACATCAAGCTATCTAGATATGCCTAAACAAAAGGATAATTTTCTGAGTAATTATAAATCATTAAAGAAGGGTTTTCATTATTGTGGAGTATGTATGGGTTGCAAAAATTTTAAAAATAGACCCAAACAGATGAATTCAAGTCTAGAATAGGGTCCAAGATTTTTAAAATCAATTCGTTTATCACCTGTCACCCCAAAAATGTGGTGTATTTGCTCACGTGTCCTTGTGGGCTACAGTATGTAGGGAGGACGTCTAGGAGCCTTAAAACAAGGATACGTGAGCATGTATATAATATAAGGAGAGGTTTTCTTAAACATAATATGTCTTCTCATTTTCTCAATGTTCATGGAGGAGACCCTACTGGGCTCACTTTTCATGCTATCCAACAAATTAACTGCCATTGGAGAGGAGGCCATGTTGAGTCCGCCCTAAATCGTTGTGAGATGAGATGGATTTTTAATTTGGAGACTTTGTCTCCGGGTGGACTCAATTTGGACTTCGAAATGGCAGCTCTGATTTAATTCTAATTATTTTTTCAAATAATTTAGTCCATTTATATGATATTTTTTTAATTTATATATCATATTTAACCTCTCCTTATAATGGGATGTTTGTGTATGAAATTCAGTTTTATTCAGTTACCTTTTGGTCATTAAATATTTGATACTTATTTTCTATTCATTAGTTTCCCTTTTAATAATGAATACTAAGTGGACTTTATGCCAGGTTCCAAAATGGCACTTTTCTCTATAGAGGACTTCTTTTTCTACATCAAAAAATGTGAAACTAAGAACCTCCCGATCATATGGTGCGTCTGAATGCCGGGACAAATCACGTCGGCGTCATGACGTCAGAATAACCGGAAGGCACCCAACCGCCATCTTGGAGTCCCGGACGGAGAAAAAAAGCCGAAATAAAGTCGGAGGAAGAATGAGAGAATTGAGTGAACATTTAATACTGACAAGAAGGTCCACGTGTAATACAATGTTTAATTATGTTTAGAATGTTAGAAATATGTGTATTTTAGGAGAACATATAAGAAATGAAAAATTTGACCTTCCCAATATGGCGGAGGCAAGTCGGAAGGACCATATATGGTCCTTGAATTAACATGTGTTTTTGATTGTCTAATTAATTTGTATGTATAAATCAGATTGAAATGTATTTTATAGATTATGTACCTGAGGAAGACCTGTTACGGTTGAAACGCGTTTTGCTTTCATTTTTATTGTTTTTAAGCAAGTAAAAACTTTTCTACTTAATTCTATTCCGCTGTGGTTTCTTATGGTGTGGGAAAAGTGCCTTATTACCAGATACCAGTAGAGACAGCTTGAATAAGCTTATTATTCACATGCTTCTACAGTTAAAGCCTGCTTTCTAAGGCTCTACAGATCGTGAGTGACCCATTACCTCTGATTTATTCTATCTCCAAAGTGTTACAGTATTATGCTATGCATTTCTTTTTATTTTTAGGTTGATAGAAAGATTCACCTAATATAAGTATACACTTGTCTATTATTTATTATCCTTTGCACCTCCCTAAACTTTTATCTTTGTTTTTGGGAAATTAGCTGAGGTAATTTGTAAAAACTTATCCGACTACATAGGACCGAAGGCTATCTGGATAGCTCTTTGCCTTTCAGATAAAGACCAGATATTATATTATCCAGATCTGGTCAGATAGTTCTACATCGGTAGCAATTATGTACAAACAAGGTCATCTTGTTTGAAAAATCTTGTTCCAGGATTTGCTTGGGTTAGTTTTTCTTAGATCTTTTCACTTATGCATAGAACTTAATATTCCTCTGTTTAGCTGTAGCATTGAGTAGTCAACATTTAATACAAAGCAGATTGAGTGAAGATCAAGGAGTATGAACCAAGCGATAGTAAGAATTAGATTTTCCAGTTATGGAACTGGGACTTCTAGATCAAACAGCATGAAGTGTTTCATTGGACAAGCTTGGACAGAGCTGTAAGCTTTGGTTTCCTTTTCTTTCTTGGGAATTCCAGTCTAACCTATAGTTTCCTCCTGGTTCCCTATTCCCCAAGATCCTATAGGATGGGAAAGGTGAGAATGATAGTCTTCCTCCCTTGGTGGCAAGTAGCTGTTTCACCATTCATCAAAAATGTTCCGCAGGAATCTTTGGGGACCTTAACTGTAAATAGGCATCCTGGAATTCTCAAGGGTACCGCTTCTCAAAATTGTTGTAATTCAAGCTGACGACCTGGTTTATGTATACCAGATACTGAAGGATAAGGTTTTGTCTCAGGAAATTATTGACAATTTTTTACTATAAATGGATCTTGTTCCAAGATTTATTCCAAGTATGGAAGGTGTTGTTTTTTAAGATATTGGTTCTTAGAAAAACAGACATCTGCTTCAACATTTTAACCTCTTCTTTTTTTCTTCGGATGGGTTTTGCGGATGGTTTAAAGCCAGAGCTCCTCAAGGTCAAATTTCAGTTGATTTTCAGAGGTTGGTCTCCAAATCACTGGTATCTGCTAGGCTCTTTCGTGGTTAGTTCATATCTTCAGGGAATCTTTTCCGCAGGGGATCTTCTTTTTGGGTTTTTTTACTCTGCTAATTTGAGTCTTCAGTCTAGGTCTTTGGGGGTAGTCGCCCAAAATATTTTTGGAAAGGACTTCAAGTTTCTGTTTTCAGCAGGAGAAAGTGGAGTTAAGTTGGATTCTTTAATTCTTCTCAATCTTCTATCTAACACTATTTTTCTAACTTTTCCCAACCGTGTTCTAGGGTCTTGGAATTCTAATTCCACTGCCTGGGCGTTTAGTTCTCGTCTACGTTACCTTAAAGGTCTGCATTCGTTAGTTTTTCTCATCTAACACCTATCTCCATTGAAGCTCCTTCGATCAGTTATGTTCAGATCGGTTGCCTGAGGGCTTCTGCTATACATTCTCTCGATTTCATAACAGCCACGAGGTGATCTCTTCACTCACTTTGGTCTGTTGATCTTAGAAGATACAACTTTGGTTGCAGATTTTTTGTAGTGAGACTTGAGTTCGCCCTAAGGGATTGCTTTTGGAGATCCCAGTCGTAAAGCACTGCCTCTAATCTGAAGGGAAAACCAAAAATTTTTACTTACCGTAAATTTCTTTCTCCAGAAGATTAGAGGCAGTGCTTACTTCCCCCCCCCCCCCCCCTAATTTGTTCATAGTCGGAGTGGTACGGTTATTCGGCTTTTGTAATTTCTGGGGATGTCTTGTATAGGAAGCAATTTATAAGGCCAAAGGTTAATTGGGGGAGGTCCTTGAAAAGTTTTGGAGTTTGCCTGCCTGTTTTATCCCTCCAGATGAAATCCCGGTCGTAAAGCACTGCCTCTAGTCTTCTGGAAAAATAAATTTACGGTAAATAAAAATTTTTGTTTTGTGAGTGGCAAAAAGTGCAATTGATGTTGCATCTGCATCCACTGGATAAGGCAATTCTTATTCCAATTTAAAAGCCAGTCTGGAGTATTGCAGAGTGTTGCTATAGTATACATTTGATGCAAGTGCACCCAACACTGGAAGACTGCAAGGCAATGCTATTGCTTGGAAAGTGAGGATCTCACCAAGAATCCCGGGTGGGGATTATTCCACCCAAACTGAATATAATGGGCAGGTTATCTAAATCAGTAAATTGTGAGTTCATTTTATATATTTCTCCTGGCTTATTATTTTGATACAGTAAGCACTATTGTCGCCTTTTATTTGTTTTTTGGTCCTGTACATTATTTGCTGCTATGGTACCTTTTATTGATATTCTATACGGGGGGATCAATACCACTGCATGCGCATCATACTAGAGCTGGTTTGAGCTCTATTACTTATGAGTAATAAATTGGTATTCTTTGTACTTTGTTTTAGACTTATTGTACTATTGGAGTCCCTTTTCCTCGCTCTGTGCATATCTACAGACCCTGAGCATCCTGGTGATTAGCAAGCCTAAGGAAGGATAACATCTTCATAGGTGTTTTAAGAACTTTCACGCATACCTACTACTAAGACTGTATTTTGAGACTGCTGCTATTACCTATTGTGTACCTGTTTTATTGGTTTTATAGGTTTTACTTACCTGCTTTTATTCATTTATTTATGCCTGTGATTGTCTTCCTCATATTAGCGTATTTGATCTCTTGGTGCACCCTATTACCTTGAATTCTAAAGCAGATACCGATATACTTGAAGATGGTTTGAGAAAGAGATGAGTGCATACTGGCTGACAGAGAAAATACTAGTCTTCTGCCCATATTCTCCATTCTACTTTTCTAATTCCTCTGGTTCATCATACTTAGAGTTGAGTATCTTCTCTTCCTGGTAAAGTGCCATTTTTGCACTGGTGGGGAGAAACTGAATTCTCATCACAGTATTCATCATTCAGCCACCAAGAACAAACATTAAAGGCACTACTTTGGTCTTCACTAAAGAGTGGCTTTGAAGGCTTTCACAAAGTAGACTCTGTGGTGCTCTCCCTTAATTGCTTCTTGGGTGGAGCTTCAAGAAGATATAAAGCTTGAATAAGCTGTGGTAGACGGAGCTGCAGTGGCAGAGTCCACATATGTTAGTGCATTAAAAGCATAGGGAAAAAACAATTGCCTCATGGGTGTTTTATCACATGTAACAGAAATGCTGCCAAACCCATTATTAACAACTTTATTCACCTAAATAAGGTATTTGTGTTGAAAATGGATTGATAATTAGTGGATGTATTACTGTAATGTTGTTGTGTGTGTGGATTTAAGAAAAATTGCACAGTACTTGCACAGCACATAGTGGACTGGACATGCTCGTGGGAAAAAAAATAGCATTTTTCTTTCCACAAATAGTTAAACAAAAATGTTAACAACTGTATATTGGTGATTCCTATTTTTTTAAGTGACAGAAGTCAC
Organism: Pelobates fuscus; assembly: GCF_036172605.1. Lineage (NCBI taxonomy): Eukaryota > Metazoa > Chordata > Amphibia > Anura > Pelobatidae > Pelobates > Pelobates fuscus. Next base: position 113,704,702 of record NC_086326.1, read on the forward strand.
TACAATCACTTAATCAAAAGTAAAATAAAAAAAGAAGTATGACTAAATTGGTGGTTGCAGGTTGGTATTAACTTGCAGTGCATCCTTTCACTAAGCATTAACAACATTGTCACCAGTGGCGGATCTGCAGGGGAGGGGGGGGGGGGATAGGGAGGGGAGCAACTGGGCAATTGCCCCCCTCGAGAAAATATTCTGCCAAACTATTTCACTTGTAATGTGCCTAGCAAACTTGGGCTCCTTACATACACACGGACCCGGTGAGGGAGATCAAAGATCTCCCTCACCAGGTCTTTGCAGAGCTGTGCAGCAGGAAGGGAGGCAGGAGGCTCTCAGGCTCTCAGTCACCGAGTCCCGGCTGTCACCATGGCAATGCTCTAATCCACGTGGTGCTGGGACTAGTGGGAAGTGCCTTCACCTGGGGAAGCCACAGAGGTGAAGACTGAGACTCCCTAAAGCACCAAGGGACCCCCAGGACATACAGTGCCACCGGACAACCAGGGAATATGCTGCCCCACTCCCTGGAAGCAGGTAAGAAACAGGGAGGGGACATTAAAACAAATATTAGATTAAAATAGAAAAAAGTGTGTGTCTATATATATATATATATATATATATATATATATATATATATATATATATATTACAATTAAAAATGTTTCCTTCTCAGACCCTGCAAAACACAGCCATAAACTTCAGTCTCAAGCTGTTGTATACAGCAAACACAGATTAAAAGGAATCTGTTTAAAATGGAATGAGGAAAAAAATTGATTCTTTGTTAAACTAATTTGCATATGCCCACCCAGAATCCTTTGTGGTTGTAACATCGCTGCAGTTATGGGATTTCTGTGGGAAAAGCAAGTCTCATGGCTTGACTGGTGTGCAGATTTTTGTTTAACATTGTATTAATTATCCACAGACTTCAGGTGGAAGGGGTTTTCAATCACAATTTTTCCCCACCATAATCTTTTTGGATTTTGATATCTATATCTATTTAAATCTATCTCTTAAAGGAATTTAGGCTGGGTGTAAATTTTAAAGTGATCGGGAGGTCCTTCCATAATTGCGGTGCTCTGAAGGAAAAGGAGTATCGAGACTTTCTTTTTTGTATTGTGGCAGATGGTTATAGCAGGTGAGAACTACCGGGGAGATCATTATGCTCAAGTAGGGTGGGAACTTCCCAGAAAAACTTAAATACAAGGCTGGAATAATGAAGGCTGCATCTGAATTCCACTGAAAGCTAGTTTAGTTCTTTTAACATGTCACAATGGTGGGTTATGTAATTACATTCAGGGGTGGCTCTAGACTTTGCGAGGCCTTAGGCGAAACTCCAACATGAGGCCCCCTCTCCTAACACCATTAGGGGGGGAAAAAAAGGACTGCTTGCAGTTTTGGATACAGAGATGTAAACTCTGTATTCATCTTTGCATTGTCACAGCTCCCTATGCTGCTGTGTTGTGAGCACTTTGACTGTAGATATGGCATAATTTGCTAATCATTTATACACGATTGCTGGGTATGGTTGTATAGCCGGGCAATTGTGTATACATAAGTGCCAGTGTGAAGGTGTTATTTGAAAAAGTAACATTTTGATTGGGCTTAAAAAAAATATATATATATATATATTTTCACAATAATAAAGTTACAGATAAGAAAACAAATGTCATAGACATTTCCGTACATATTCTAAATTCCTTTACATGTATATTATCATATGTGTTTTCCCATGTATTCTATATGTATGTATGCATATCATATACAATTGTATGTATGTGTAAAGGCAGAACCTGGAGTTGTGGGAGGGACTAGTGCTGATATAAATACTCCCCATCGGCACTAAACGCCTCCTAGGCATCGTTCTGTTTTGAGCGTTTGACGTCACTTCCGGGTAAATAGTGAGTGAGGAGACACAAGTGTCACATATTCATACGCACATAAAAATGTGGTTAATGGCATTTACTGTATGTAACGGACCGTTTCACTCACAAGAGGATAAAAACCGTTTAGGCGATAATCCCCTTCCTGATAGACCAGCAGCTACTGCAATCACCAATCTCCCGAACTGCAAACCGCATGAATTCACCAACTCCCGAACAAGAGATGCACGAACACTGGAAGCAGCCGAACAGGAAAAGTCATACGAACAGCTTACACTCCTGGCAATCGGCATACAATCAACCCCCCCCCAAGAATGAGACGACACTTCACTTTGAGGGTTAAGCAGGAACAACGTTTATTAACACAACTGGCTTATAAAGGATTCTCCCATGCAAGGGAGGGATTTACAGTCACATCTCCTCCCCTCAGCATGACCCATAATCCCCTTAATCATGTACATTATTTCCCCACTTTCTGGATGTACCCCAAATACCTAGAGTACACTCCGAAATAGGGGATCCCCTGATAGCCCTGATCTGGTTGAGCAACATACTCAAAAATCAGACTAGGGGTTCGGGAGCTATGGAGGTTTAAAGTTTTGACCGACCGCACAGGCAAAGTAACCGAAAATAGTTCCATAAGGTTTGGACTTGCGGTCGGTCTCTGATAACGTATTAAAAAGTCCCAAACGGCTTGCCATCCGTGGGTTTCCTTGTGTTCTTTGGACTCCCCATGTGAACATTAGTCTTTCTACCGAACGGCGGCTCGTTCGGTAGTTGCGGCACAAATCCACGGAAGTCTGGAGGTCTCAGCGGTGTTTGCCTAGTCGAGTGTCCGATTTTTAGTTCCAGACACTTGACGGCAAAACACCGCTGTTCGGGAGTTTAAGATGGCCGCCGCCACGTGTTCGTTTGATGAACAAAGGCCACCCAGCGTTCATCAATTAAGCTGCGGTTAACCGCATCTTCTGGGCGGTTAATTGACGGCACACTCCAGCTCCTAGGTGGTCCCTCGTACGGTAGTTTGTTCGGTAGCTGGAATCTACCGAACACCCCGGCAGAAAGGCACGAACCAGCCTTTCTGCAGGGCATATAAAAGCTTGAACCTGCAGGACCATAGTCCAAAGGGAGCAGGCGAGCAACCAGGCTCCTCCAGTGCACAGTGGCGAGGTTGGTTTCGCCATACTGTAACTGCCTTTTGGGGTCAAAGGCCGGTTACAGCCAATCAGATCCACAGGAGTGGTATTTAGGCCCAGTTCTCCTCTTGCTCAGTGCCCTGTTGTGCTTTCATGTGTATGGTTATCCAAGAGTGCAATCCTGATCTTGATTTTCTGGTATTTGGCTTTGTTTTGACTTCCCTGATGTCTGGTATCCTTGACTTTTGGTTTTTCATTATCTTTCTGTCTGATTCTGTGTCCCTGACCTCTAGCTAGTATATTGACTATTCTTGGATACGTTAAGTCCAGCCATTCTAAGGTTCTAATTCTAAGTTATATGTTATCCTTATTCCTAGGTGTGACACAGTTCTGTGTCCTGGATCAACTTGTAATCCATGGCCATAGATTCTGCAGAATTGTGTCAGCACATAGCAGCTTGTGAGAGAAAGCTAGAGGAGAATGATTACCGTATGGATCAATTTGCCTAGGCTCCTTACTAGGATGGCTCACTTACAACATGAGGCTTCTCCAGTTATGTCACCACTTCCTAATGTACCTCCACCTTATCTCATCTCCTCCACCGCATTTTGCTGGTAATATCCAGGAATGTAGGGGATTTCTCAATCAGATTGAGCACCACTTTGAGGCCTGGTTCATTTCCTTCAGATAGAGCTAAGATTGGGTATCTGATGAACCAACTTAAAGGTAAGGCCTTAACCTGGGCTAATCCATTTGTGGGAAAGTAATAGGAGTATCGCTTATTGTTACCAGGAATTCCTGGCATAATTCAAACTGATTTTTGAACCATTAGGCAGAGAGGAAGACGCCTCCACTGCCCTAATGCGTATCAAACAAGGGAACCGGTCTATCTCAGATTATGCCATAGAATTTCATATTTTGGCATCTGAGGTAGACTGGACTAAACAGATTAATCGCTGCTTTTAAAAAAGGATTATCCGAAGTTATACTTGACGAAATTGCTGCCTATGTGATGCAGATCGATAATAGACTCAAGACCAGGGAAATTACTAGAAACAGAACTAAACTTTTGACTATGTCACTAGCACCTCGATTCTCCAAGCCTGTTGTCCCTGACCATGACGCTGTCAGATCCCAAACTGTCGGACTGTCGGAGGCAGAGAAACAGTATAGGAGAAGAGAGGGTCTGGGCTTATATTGTGGGCATATGAGAGATGTTTGTCCTATACGTCTGGAAAACCTCTGCACCTAAGAACCTTAAGGGGACAGGTCTTAGGTGTAATGGATACGTCCTCTAGTAATTTACTGTCATGACTGTCATCGTGCCTTCCACATTTATTGTGGGTTTGGTCCTGACTGGGTTCGAACCTGAGTCTCCTGCATCCCAGCCAGTGGCCTTATCCTTGGCTCCATGTGTCTGTGTATTATCTGCTTGTTCCAGGTATCCAGTAGCCTGAACCTGCACTCTTGGACTGACTCACCTGTTCCTAATACCTGCTGATACCAGCCTATATAAACCCCTCCTTGGCTAGTGATCTTTGTCAGATTGTTGTTCCTGTTTGGGTATCCTGTTATTCCTCTGACTCCTGATTTTGAACTTTTGCTTGACCTTCGTTTCCGCCTGTCTGCTGCCTGTCCTGACCTCGGTTCTGTCCCTGACCACTTTGGCTTCTCCTTGTCTGCACCTGGAAGCACTGGTTGTTATCAGCCCCAGTGCACTGGTTCACAGCCTTGGGGATTTCTGCCTTGAGTCCCCTTGGCTTGTGTATAATTGCAAGGGGAGCTTTAACTCTGTGTGTGGGACTCATCATCAAGGTAAGATCCCTACAGAATGATCTGACCATGGAGTCTGCAGAGTTAAAGCAAACCCTAGCTGCCTTGACCCAGCAGGTTTCCCAACTTACCCAAGCGTTACAGGGAGTAAGGCATGAACTGGCTTCACTTAAAGGGAAAGTACCCTGTGTCCCTGAACATGAAGTACCGCTGGTGAACTTGCCTGAGAGATATTCTGGGATTCGGTCAAAGTTTGCTACGTTCAAGATGGACTGTGAGCTTCTGTTCTCCCTGAAACCTATGACATATGCTACGGATTTTGATAAGGTGAGAGCAGCCATCACCCTACTGTCAGGGCAACCTAAGATGTGGGCACACCAATTGCTGCTCACCGAAGATCCGGTCGTGGATTCTTGGGGATCTTTCATTCGCTCACTGGAAACACAAAGCACTAATACACGTAATATGTGTCTCAATAGACCACCCAAGTGCAGCAATATATAATAAAGATAAAAATAAAGATAACTTCCCTTGCATTCTAGGATGTAACAAAGGATTCCTCAAATCCTCACAAATGAGCACAAAATATATAAGATACACCTAGAAAAAGTAAAAGCAGAGAACATACATAGTGAAACACCATTAAGTAGAGTGGTCCCTGCTAAAAGTATTGCACTCACAAAATAGAAGTGTGTTTCAAGCCCATCAAGGTATATTTGAAGATCTTGTAAAGGAATTCCTTATTTCTCAGGCGTACATGCAAAAAAAGAACTGAACATAGTATAGGACTGTAGATGTGATAAAAAATACAATTTATTTCAAACACTTACAATAAGTGAACAGTAAAAATGCCCATCAGATATCTGTGTCCCTCCTTCAAAATGGTAAATGGAAGCAGCAGGTAACAGGAATCAAAGGTAGTAAAACAAAATAGCTCTACACGTTTCATCTATATATAATGACTTCCTCAGGAGCAATTGAATAAAAGCAAATAATACAAACAAATCAAATAAATCACAATAACAAGTCCCATATGTTCAGTCTTCTTTTAAATGTCCCTCTCGTCGTATTCCGCTTTTCATCAGCCAATCTGGGCGCTTGATGTCAGGTGTTCTGTGTAATCTGTAATCCATGTCCATATAGGGACTTCCGCCTAACGTCCGTGGAACGCATATGCGCTCCGCCAACCCAGAAGACCGGTCTCCTTCTCATTGCGTCATTTCCCGGCGGCTGGAACGCATATGCGTTCCACCCGATCAACCCGCGGCAAGGGGGACCGGACAGGGAAGAGAAAATCAAATAAAGAAAAAATTGAAAAAGCACATTTCGAGTTGACAAACTAACTTATATATTAATATAATATCCTATATACAATAAGATCGTGAATATTCAGGAGGTCAAAACATGTAATACATTGATGTATATATAGATCCACCAGCACCATAAGATGTTACAAAATATAAACAGTTGTGGTTACACTCATAATCATAATAAAAGAGATCCTTGAGTACACAAAATAAAACACTTGTAATGAAAAAAAAATAATAATCATTTGTAAAAAAACAAATAATAATGATAATAATAGAACAAATAATAATAATAATAATAATAATAATAATAAAAATTAGAAATAATAATGATAATAATACAATAATAAATATCAAAAAATAAAAATAATAAAAATGAAAAAAAAATATATAAAAATAAAAAGATAAAAAAGATGAAGAAAAACAGACTAAAGAAAACAAATTAAATCAAACTCTACATTCAACCCATAAGGTTTAATGGTTTTTAGTTTGTGAATCCAGAATCCCTCTGAGGGGAGCAAACCGGGGCGCCCAAAATTTCCTACCCAGGGCGCCCAAAATTTCCTACCCAGGGCGCCCAAAATAGATCTGACCAACCGGTTTGCTCCCCTCAGAGATCAGAATACTCCGACCAAAAAGAGGAGACTGAATACAAAGAGAGAATCTTTATTAAAAGCACATGAAGAGGAGAATTCTATGGGTATATTTAACATATCTAATGTATCTTTCACGAAAGAAGAAAGTTTAATATTAAACAAAGGCATGAAATTCACTCCCAATCTCCCCCCCCCCCCCCCCCCCCCAATTCTTTTCAGGTATATATAGACATGCTAAAATTCACCAGAAAGCTAAGTTTAAAAAGATTTTTTACTAAGAAATCACTAAATGAACCTTCTAAACGAGATCTTAATTCTACATTCAATCAGGCTAATTTCAAACAATTTAGGCCTAGTTCCACCTTTTGTCCATATGAAAAGGGAGGACAAATTGAAACATTTCATAAGATGGTCATGGCAGACCTTGAGAAATTGACCAATAAGAAAGAATTTTGCAATAATTTGTCTAGACTAGAAATGCGAACTCTTAATTCATTAAAAAAGAGGGACGACATTATCATAAAAAAATGCAGATAAAGGGGGGGGGGGGTATTGTCGTTTTGACTAGGGAATTCTATCTTAATGAATCATTTAGGCTATTGGGAGACACCAACACATATGTCCGGCTTCTAAATAATCCTAATGAGAACTTTAAACATGAATTGAAGATCCTTTTAGAGAAAGCAGTACAAGACAAGGTCATGGATACTGGCACTTATCGTTTCCTTTATCAGGAGAATCCGAGGATTCCAACATTTTATTTTTTACTAAAAGTCCACAAGTGTCAAGTTAATCCACCTGGTAGACCCATCATAAGTGGTATCAATTCACTCACCTCCAATTTATCTCAGTTCGTTGATCACTTTTTACAATCTTATGCTCAATCATCTTTATCTTATTTAAAAGATTCCAAACATCTTCTCCATGAATTAGATTCTATTGAGTGGCAGGAAGGATATATGTGGGCATCTTTAGATGTAGGATCCCTGTATACAGTTATTGATCATCAACTCGGCTTATCAGCCATTAAGAATAACATGGACAGTGATACCACACTCAATCAGGGATTTGTCCAGTTTTTACTTGAGGCGATCCAATTCATTTTAACCCAAAACTTATTTATGTTCCATGATGAATACTTCCTGCAGATCAAGGGCACTGCCATGGGTACCAGGTTTGCCCCAAGTTATGCCAACATCTTTATGGATTTTTGGGAATGCCAGTTCGTCTGGAACCATAATCCATATGGGGCGGACCTGGTCCTCTGGCGTTGTTATATAGACGATATCCTTGTAATTTGGAAGGGGTCTGAAGAATATCTGCTAGACTTCTTCAGGTATCTCAATAATAACACCTTTTCTCTTGTTTTTTCCCCCACATATAGCACTATTTCCATAGATTTTTTGGACTTGACTATTTCAGCACAAGGGGGTTACATTGATACTAAGACGTACTTTAAACCCACCGATACTAACAGCTATATCGAATCTACCAGTGGACACCATCCTAGATGGTTGTCGGGAGTACCTAAAAGTCAGTACACCCGACTCAGACGTAACTGCTCTAGTAAGGATATTTACCTAGAACAAGCTGATATTTTAACAAAAAAAAATTAATTGAGAAGGGTTATAAAAGAGAATTTCTAGATAGAGAGGTAGAGAGAACGAAAAACATTAAAAGAGGAGATCTTTTGGTTGATAAAATGAAACCTATTACAAATCCCAGTAAATCTTTTGAGTTCTCATTCCATACCCAATATAATTCTAAGGCCTTTGCTATTAACAAAACCTTTAGAAAACATTGGGACATCTTGAGACATGATGAATTTATAGGCCCTCAATTACCTATACATCCACAAATTGTATATAGGAAAGGGAAGAATTTATCTTCCTATTTGGTACCCAGTCATTTTTCAAGTATGAATATGAATAAACCTGAAGGGAGTAGAGGATTCTATACTTGTGGAACTTGTAAAGCGTGTAGGGGACTACGGTCCCATACAAGTGCTTTTTCAATTTCCATTACCAAAGAAACCTTCCAGATTCAAAGACGGGTTACCTGCTCCTCCTCGCATGTAGTGTACCTCATCACGTGTGGGTGTGGTGCACAATTTGTGGGGAGAACAGGGAGAAAAGCTAAAAACCAGTTTTTTAGAACACAAAAACAACATTAGACAGAATTTTAAGAATCACTCTATTCCAGTGCATTGCAATAAGTGCCCCCAATTTCACATTCACAATCTTTCATGGGTGATTATAGAACAAGTATCCCTTGATGCAAGGGGAGGAGATATTGTTATGAGACTCAGACAAAGAGAGGGATTCTGGATTCACAAACTAAAAACCCTTCAACCTTATGGGTTGAATGTAGAGTTTGATTTAATTTGTTTTCTTTAGTCTGTTGTTCTTCATCTTTTTTATCTTTTTATTTTTATATATTTTATTTTTATTTTCATTTTTTATTATTTATATTTTTTATTTTTACTTTTTGATATTTATTATTTTTATTATCATCATTATTTCTCATTTTTATTATTATTTGTTCTATTATTATCATTATTATTTTTGTTTTTTACAATTTATTATAATTTTTTCATTACAAGTGTTTTATTTTGTGTACTCCAGGATCTCTCTCTTTTATTATGATTATGAGTGTAACCACAACTGTTTATATTTTGTAACATCTTGTGGTGCTGTAAAATGACCAATCACAGGCATACAGGGTTTAAATACTCCCACAGTACATACAATCCCTCCCCTCTATCCTGGAGATAATTGGGAAGTAATCCAATTATATCCATGGACAGAGGCAAAACTCCATTAACCAACCATGTGGTTGGTTAAAAACACTAAAATACATATTACATTTGTCACATAAAATATATACATGTAACCCATCCCCAGATAGCTGGGATCTGAGCGCACAAAAGTACCGAAAAGTACCAAAAAGTGTTCACAAAGTCTGTTCTCCATATGAATAGACTCCACGGGATGGCTATCTGGGGAAATGCTGTTCATACGGTTTATACTACCGAATGAACAGGCATCCGGTTAAATGACCGACTGTAGAAGCAAGGAGGCTGACAGCTCAGCCGTGTTCGCGCAAATAAGTGTCGGTTTCCAGTTCCATAGTTTGGGCCTGGAACACCGCTGGCCGTTCGGGACTTTAAAATGGCCGCCGCCATGTGTTTGGCAAACTAACAAAGGCCACCCAGTATTCGTCAATTAAGCTGTGGTTAACCACAGCTTCTGGGGGGTCAATTGATGGCACACTCCAGCTCCCAGGTGGTCCAGTCATTCGTGCGTTAGTTCGGTAGATTGAATCTACCGACTGCTGGGCAGAAATGCACGAACAAGCCTTTTCTGCAGGGGAAAAGAAGGCTTATTAACATGGGGCCATAGTCCAGAGGCAACCAGGCTCCTCCAATGCTATGTAGCAAGATTGGTCTCGTCACAATCACCAATTCCCAAGTTTTTAAGTTGTTACAATAGAATCCTGTGGTCTACTATTTCAAAGGACTTGGCAAAATCAAGGCAAATAGCTCCAGTTAGGTCTCCATGTTCCATGCCAGTTTGGATGTCATTGAAAACATTTAAGGGCAGTTGTAGCTGAGTGATTTGGGCGAAAGCCTGATTGATCAGGGGTTAGATATTGATTGTTGGTAATACTCACATAGTTACATGTGAACTAATTTTTCCAAAATATTTGACAATACAGAGAGCAATGATACAGTGCGGTAGTTAGAAACCAAAGTAATATCACCACTTTTATAGATGGGTACTACTCTTGCAATCTTCTAAAGTTTTTATATATATCTATACACCAAGTATTCATTTATTAGGGTTGCAACAAGTTGTCGATGCACTGAGGTTCAGCAACATTGCCAGGATTTGATCAAGTCCACACTAGGTTTTCATTTTGAAATTATCAAGGTGTTTATTAATTACACTAACAAGCACCGTTCTAAAACTGAACTTCTCTATATGGGGTGTTTGCAAATTTAGTGGGGCCTAATCCACTTTTGTGATTTCAGAATGCATGTTATTATTTAGTTTAGCAATCAGGGTGGTGGAACACCTAACAAAATAATTAAAGGCATTTAAGGGGGATTAAGAGGTGTTGAAGGGTTGGGGGATTGTTTTTTTGTTTTTTTTAAATAGAATTAAAAGGAATTAATTACTAATGGTTAACACAACTTTTAACAACTCTATATTAGTGATTGCAATTTGTTGTAAAGTGAGACAAGCTAGAAATGCAACACTGCACTAGACAAACAAGCATTACAGCTTGGTTGGGAACTCTCAGTCCTCCACCCACCCAGGACCCAAGACCAGGATTCAGCTTCCAGTGCATAGTGATGTCCCGAACGGTTCGCCGGCTAATAGTTCCTGGCGAACATGGCATGTTCGCGTTCGCCACCGCTGACGAACACATGCGATGTTCGGTCTGCCCCCTATTATTTATCATTGAGTAAACTTTGACCCTGTACCTCACAGTCAGCAGACACATTCCAGCCAATCAGTGCACACCCTCCCTAGCAGACCCTCCCACCTACTGGACAGCATCCATTTTAGATTCATTAGGAAGCTGCAACCATTTTTTTGTGTGCATATTAATGTTACAAGCAGATACTCCCCCCCAGACACCCTGTGTTACTGCAGATACTCCCTCTAGACACCCTGTGTTACTGCAGATACTCCCCCCAGACACCCTGTGTTACTGCAGATACTCCCCCCAGACACCCTGTGTTACTGCAGATACTCCCCCCAGACACCCTGTGTTACTGCAGATACTCCCCCCAGACACCCTGTGTTACTGCAGATACTCCCCCCAGACACCCTGTGTTACTGCAGATACTCCCCCCAGACACCCTGTGTTACTGCAGATACTCCCCCCAGACACCCTGTGTTACTGCAGATACTCCCTCCAGACACCCTGTGTTACTGCAGATACTCCCTCCAGACACTCTGTATTACTGCAGATACTCCCTCCAGACACTCTGTATTACTGCAAATACTCCCCCCAGACACTGACACAGAGCAGAATAGGGACTGTTCCCCCTACATAGGGTCACTTGGCAGATATGGATTGACACCTGTCCTCAAAACCCCTGATACACACTGACACAGAGCAGAATAGGGACTGTTCCCCCTACATAGGGTCACTTGGCAGATATGGATTGACACCTTTTCTCAGGGACCCTGATACACACTGGGGGGGGACACCTACTGTCCCCCCCCCCCCCGACACCACCCCTGCGTGGTGGGTGGGGGCCATAAAAATAATGAGGGGAATAGCAGAGCAGAATAGGGACTGTTCCCCCTACATAGGGTCACTTGGCAGATATGGATTGACACCTATACTAAGGATCCCTGATACACACTGACAGAGCAGAATAGGAACTGTTCCCCCTACATAGGGTCACTTGGCAGATATGGATTGACACCTGTTCTCAGGGACCCTGATACACACTGGGGGGGACACCTACTGTCCTCCCCCCGCCCCCACCCCTGCGTGGTGGGTGGGGGCCATAAATCACAATGGGGGGGACCTACTGTCTCCCCCCGCCACCACCCCTGCGTGGTGGGTGGGGGCCATAAAAATAATGAGGGGAATAGCAGAGCAGAATAGGGACTGTTCCCCCTACATAGGGTCACTTGGCAGATATGGATTGACACCTATCCTAAGGATCCCTGATACACACTGACACAGAGTAGAATAGGGACTATCCCCCTACAAAGGGTCACTTGGCAGATATGGATTGACACCTGTTCTCAGGGACCCTGATACACACTGGGGGGGCACCTACTGTCCTCCACCCTCCCCCACCCCTGCGCGGTGGGTAGGGGCCATAAATCACAAATTCAGGGACCTACTGTCCTCCCTCCACCCCCACCCCTGCGCAGTGGATGGGGGCCATAAAAATAATGAGGGGGATAAACCAACTAACCTGTGAAGAAAAATTCAACTTGCCATTTGATGTCTTCTTTTTTCAGCCCCAAAAAAGGGCAAATAAAAAGCCATAAGAACCGACACAATTTAAAAAAAAAAAAAGCGCAAAAAAAATAATCCATCTTCACCCATGGTGGGCTCCGCGCAGACTGAGCTCTGCAGGGCGGGGTAGGCTTATAAAGCCTTGCCAAGCCCTGCAATTAGGCTAAGAAAACTCTGATTGGCTGGTTTAAGCCAATCAGATTTCTCTTTGTCATTTTACACAGCGTGGGAAAATATCAAAGAACTTTCCCACGCTGTGTAAAATGACACAGAACACTCTGATTGGTTAGATTCCAAGCCCACCAAACAGAGTTCTTTGTCATTTTACACAGCGTTGGAAAATTCCAAAGAACTTTCCCCTGCTGTGTAAAATGACACAGAACACTGTGATTGGTGGGCTTGGAATCAGAGGGCTCTGTCATTTTAAGTTCTTTGGAATTTTCCCACGCTGTGTAAAATGACAAAGAGCACTCTAATTGGCTTAAAGCAGCCAATCAGAGTGTTCTTAGCCTAATTGCTGGGCGTGGCAAGGCTTTACAAGCCTTCCCCCGCCCTGCAGAGCTCAGTCTGCGCGGAGCCCTCCATGGGTGAAGATGTTTTTTTTTTTGCGCTGTTTTTTTTTTTTTTTTATTGGGTCGGTTCTTATGGCTTTTTATTTGGCCTTTTTTGGGGTTGAAAAAAGAAGACGTCAAATGGTAAGCTGAATTTTTCTTTACAGGTTAGTTATTTTATTCCCCCTTCACTTTTTTTTTAGTGTGAGGGGGGTAGGTAGGGGGTAACTTTTTTGGAGGGGGGGGCTGGGTGACTAGGGGCTTGGGGACCCCTAGTCACCTTTGATTGGGGGGATTTTTATTTAGGGCCTCCACCCACCACTTAGGGGTGGGGGCTGGAGGGGGACAGAAGGTTCCCCCTTATTGTTTTTTATGGCCCCCACCCACCGCGCAGGGGTGGGGGCCGGGGGGAGGACAGTAGATCACCCCCTCCTTATTTTTATGGCCCCCACCCACCACGCAGGGGTGGGGGCGGGCGGAGGACACAAGGTCCTCCCCCCATTGTGACTTATGGCCCCCACCCACCGCGCAGGGGTGGGGGCCATGACAGTAGGTCCCCCCTCATTATTTTTATGGCCCCCACCCACCGCGCAGGGGTGGGGGCCGGGGGGAGGACAGTAGGTCCCTCCCTCATTATTTTTATGGCCCCCATCCACTGCGCAGGGGTGGGGGCGGGGGGAGGACAGTAGGTCCCTGTATTTGTGATTTATGGCCCCTGTAGGTCCCCCCCACAGTGTGTATCAGGGTCCATGAGGACAGGTGTCAATCCATATCTGCCAAGTTACCCTATGTAGGGGTAACAGTCCCTATTCTGCTCTGTGTTAGTGTGTATCAGGGATCCTTAGGATAGGTGTCAATCCATATCTGCAAAGTGACCCTATGTAGGGGGAACAGTCCCTTTTCTTCTCTGTGTCAGTGTGTATCAGGGTCTCTGAGGACAGGTGTCAATCCATATGTCAAGGTGTCAATATGTCATATGTCAGGTGTCAATCCATATCCATTATGATTTAGGAATGTTAGGTGATTTATGCCTTCTTGGATTAAAACCAGACTCTGCATTAACTGTGTAATTGTCCGTGGGAGTTTTGCCATGGATCCCTCTCCGGCATGCCACAGTCCAGGTGTTAGTCCCCTTGAAACAACTTTTCCATCAATATTGTGACCAGAAAGAGTCCCCGTGGGTTTTAAAATTCGCCTGCCCATTGAAGTCTATGGCGGTTCGCCGGTTCGCGAACATTTGCGGAAGTTCGCGTTCGCCATTCGCAAACCGAAAATGTTGTGTTCGCGACATCACAACCAGTGGATGAACCTCTCCTCTCTGCAGGAACAACTCTCTTATAAGGGCTAGTGATTATAATCCCAGGGGAGTATAGTGATATAGCAATCTCCAGGGTAGATACGGCCGCTTCCCACACACATGAGAAGAGGCTCCATGTTGAGGGTAAGCAGGAACTGATTTTATTGGTGCCACACTTGGCCTTTTATGACAATCCCCAAGCAAGGGGCACTCCCTCATGGAACTTGTGTGGAACTACGGTACAAAGTCAGACCAATAATAACAGTGTTACAATGTATGACACTCCCACACATAGCATACAATCCCTCCCCTCGGCCTGGGAGATAATTGAGTCAGATACTGTATTAACACAATTATGTCCAGGCAGAAAAAACTTTTGGCAGAAAAAAATGTTTTTATAAAACTCCCAAAAACACATAATATCCCCACAAATAAAATCCCCCAAATTACCTAGATCAGTTCAGTAGTTCAGGAATTCTATGGAAGTCACATTGTGACCGACCGCTCGCATGGTCCCATGCCCATGCACAAAACTGTTACAGAGAATCAGGCTGTGTGGTCGGTCTATTTCGGGGATCCATAAAACAGTTCAAATGCCGAATGTAAGAGTTCGTATGGCAGTTCATCTATTTTTCTGGTTTGGGAGTTCCCACCGAACGCCGTTCGACTCCCATTCAAATAGCCAAACATCTGTGGCAGATGTGTTTTAGTGGTGTTAGCGCCGCTGAGTGTCCAATTTGAGTTCAATATCCACGACGACCAAACAATTCTGCTCGCAGCTTAAGATGACCACCGCCACATTTTCGAATGCTTCGTATCAGCACTTCGAACTCCCGAAGCGGTTCAAACTGCTGCATGAGTTTGAAGTGCTGCTTCACCAACAGTTTATTGCAGGAGGCTGGCAAACCAGCTCCTCCAAAAGCCAGTGGCAATGTTACTTTAGCCACAGATTAATACAGGAGTATTACTTTAAACATAGTCTTACAGTAGGATCAATTATGGCAATTTCCTATCTCCAACTCACAGTAGTTATACTGTTGGGTATATACAGCAGTACCATAAACCTAATCTCCAAACTGATTTGATTCAGATTTGTGAAATTTTTTTGATCAGAAGAATTTGGTCAAACAATTTTCATTTTGGTTTCAAAATTTTGGTTCAGTTTGGAAAAAGCAAAAAATACTCACACTGTAAATGAGTGATTTTAAGTTGGTGTTACGTTTTTAAGTGAATACCTTAAAAATTTATTAATACAATCCGAAAGACAAATGACCTAAAGGTTTAGGACTAACAAGAAAAGTATGCATATGTTACAATTTAGACCTATAAATTAGGCTCTGTCATTTTCTCTTACTCTATTAAAGCAATATTGCTTCCTTCATTACCACTCTAGTGCTAGGACCACTCTAGTGCCAGGAAAGCATACTCGTTTTCCTGGCACTAGAGTGCCCTGAGGGTGCCCCCACCCTCAGGGACCCACTCCCGCCCGGCTCTGGAAAGGGGAAAGGGGTAAAAACTTACCTTTTTCCAGCGCTGGGCGGGGAGCTCTCCTCCTCCTCTCCGCCTCCGTTCCTCCCCGTCGGCTGAATGCGCACGCGCGGCAAGAGCTGCGCGCGCATTCAGCCGGTCACATAGGAAAGCATTCATAATGCTTTCCTATGGACGCTTGCGTGCTCTCACTGTGATTTTCACAGTGAGAATCACGCAAGCGCCTCTAGCGGCTGTCAATGAGACAGCCACTAGAGAATTAGGGGGAAGGCTTAACTAATTGATAAACATAGCAGTTTCTCTGAAACTGCTATGTTTATAAAACAATTAGTTAACCCTAGCTGGACCTGGCACCCAGACCACTTCATTAAGCTGAAGTGGTCTGGGTGCCTAGAGTGGTCCTTTAAGCATAATATCACAATACTCAAATGAACAATATTTTTAAGAAAATATAATAGTAAGCAATGGAAAAATCACAGCATTGAAAGTTTTTTATTTTTATTTTATTTTTATTTTATTTTTATTTATTTTTTTAAAGTGAAAAGTAGTGGCAGGAGTAATAGAATTCAAGGAAAATGTGAGCAGGTAATTAAACCTTTCATTTTCTAAATCCTTAAATCAAAAAAATAAAATCCCCTTTTTTCAAATTACTCCGGCTGCTGATAGGACTTTTTTTTTTTTTTACTTAAGCAGCCAGTCAATCACCATTATAAAACTGAGTTATCTTTGAATAGATATGGTATAGTATAATACTGACGAGTTGACAAAATTGGCTGACATTGCCTAACCATTACACAAGGCAATATTGGAGCAATTTTGCATTGCAACACACTAATAGACAAAATTGTCCTGCTTTTTGGCTGTTCTTATGTTTCCACAAATAGAATTTCATAATTTATGTTTGGCCGAGCTAAACCTAAGTATATCGTCGGAGGTCCGAATAAAACAAGGTCTAACGGTAAAACAGATGGTTGTAGTTTTTTCTCTTAAATTTTTTTTTTTTTTTTTTTGTTAGTTTTCAGTCCATGTGAAACGATGGTGTATATTAAATTCAAATGTCAGGGAAATATTACTTATTTGTAGGGGTACAAAACAGACACATTTTGCTTAAAGATATTCATGAAACAATACCATAAAATAAACTGTAACACAATGTCTTTTGAACAGGATTTTGTTTACTGTTGTGCAGTTTCCATAAAAAAAAAAAAAAAAAATATTTAATGTAGAGTCCCTTATAGCATTGGTGTTTAATTTTAACCATATTTACTTGTAAGTGTGCCAAGCTTGTTACATTCTTTCAACCTCTTAAAATATAGTTCAGGCGATAACAGCTAGATCATGAAAATGAAAATGTTATTGACTTGCATACTTTAATAGCTATATCTTATCACACATATAATCTTTATAGATCACTATTTTGATTTACAACATCTAGTCAGAGCTAACCAATTAATCAATAAACTATTGCATAAAATGTAACCTTTCCTTTATGTAAAAAAACAATATATTTTGTTAATTTCTGAGAACTTGTATACACAGGCTTGTTTTTCTTTTGAAATCATTCACAATTTTTTTTTTATATATATAAACTAGAGGGTATGCGCATGTCAGGATAGAAAACAACTAAACAGCAGAGTAGTCACACAGGACAAGGATAGGTGCGTATTATCCACCTTAATGTAAAAAGCAAGGAGAAGTAGCAAGGTCAATAAACAGCCAGAGGTACACAAATTTGATTAGACAAGCCAAAGGAGGAAGAAATCAGAGTAGTGAGGACAGGTAATGATCAAAACAGGTAACAAGCATAATAACCAGAAGGAAACCACAACAGGGCACTGAACTGATGTAAAACTTAAGTATTTATAGGCCTGGAGCGTCTCCATAGCACCATGAGTGGGCATGGGGCAATGATGTGGTGATATCCTGGAGTGGTCATTGCATTATGACGCTGTAAAAGGGATGTAGCCTCTGGCATGGGACATGCTGGCAAAGATCCCCGAGGGTGTGAAACTGATGTGGTGTGTCGTAGGGTCATCGGATGAGTGGAAAAGTGAAAAGATATGTATCTTTACAATTCATTATCATAACGTTTATATTGCAGAAGCTACCTTGCACTCATGTAGAGCAGTGAGAATGGCGTATAAATTGTTGCTCGAAGGTATACTAATTATTATAGAAACTCCTACTGAACGATGATTTATATGATCAGATCAACCCCAACAATTCACAGTGGATGCAGTAGAGGTGGATGCAGTGTGTGTAGTGGATGAAGATTGTAGGATTATGTAATGTATGCAGTGTTTATGTGTATTAGATGCAGTGTGTGTGTTTGTGTAGTGAATGTAGTGTGTGTATATTTAATGCAGAGTGTGTGTTTAAATAGTGAATGCAGACTTTGTGTTAATATGGTGGATGTAGCGTATGCATTGTAAATGCAGAGTGTGGATGTAATGTTTGTGTGTATTAGATGCAGTGTGTATAGTGAATGCAGAGTTTGTGTTTGTGTTTGTGTAAGGTTGTATTCTGTGTATAGTGTTTGCAGAGTGTGTGTTTGTGTAAAGATACAGTATATGTAGAAGTTGTGTAAAATAGAGGGGGCTTCATTCTGTGGGACAAAAAAAAAAACCTTCTGTTTTTTGTTTTTTTTTACATTTATTGTAATAAACGTTATTTTATTCTTTCCTCCACGCTTATTACCTGTAGCCAGGGAGGGGGGGATATTTCATTCCTTGGTGGCATGGTGTAGGGAGCCAGAAACTTTAAGCTGCAGAGTGGGACAGCAAACTCCTGTGCCTTCTCTTTACAGCAGCTCCTCTCTCTCTCTCCAACTCTCGCAACCTTCTCTGTGTGCCGCAGAGCATTGCCATAGTAATCTAATAATCGATATATTGGTTCTGATTGTATCAGTGATCAATTTATCTTTGCAAAGATAAAGAAAACATATTTAAAATGTTGAGTTATATGTGAATGATAAAATAGGGTGCTTTAATGCTAACTTTCTACTCTACCTCTAGACTAATCCTCTTGCATAAGAAAAACAATTTTTTTTTTTTTACAAGGGCTTTAGTTATCCCTTCTGCCTTGGAGATAGTGACTGTAAATTAAGCATGTAAAACTCAAAGTCTGGATCGGGCCACATAAACAAGGATTAAGTTTATGTGAGCCGCAAAAAAAATAATGCCGTAAATTTTCATAGAAACGTAGGTTTATTTTAAAAAGTACAGTATAAAAAAACCCCCCTTCTACTAAATCCCAGCCCCCCTCTACTAAACCACAGCACACATATTCACTGACAGACACACACATATTCACTGACAGACACACACATATTCACTGACAGACACACACACATATTCACTGACAGACACACACACATATTCACTGACAGACACACACACATATTCACTGACAGACACACACACATATTCACTGACAGACACACACACATATTCACTGACAGACACACACACATATTCACTGACAGACACACACACATTCACTGACAGACACACACACACATTCACTGACAGACACACACACACATTCACTGACAGACACACACACACATTCACTGACAGACACACACACACACACACACATATTCACTGACAGACACACACACACACATATTCACTGACAGACACACACACAGACACACACACTCACACACACACAGACTCACACACACACACAGACTCACACACACACAGACTCACACACACACACAGACTCACACTCACACACACACACAGACTCACACACACACACAGACTCACACACACACACAGACTCACACACACACACAGACTCACACACACACTCACACACAGACTCACACACACACTCACACACAGACTCACACACACACACACACACAGACTCACACACACACAGACTCACACATTTACAAAGCTGAAAAGAGACTTGCGTCCATCAAGTTCAGCCTTCCTCACATTTGTTTTTTTACTGTTGATCCAAAAGAAGGTAAAAAAAAAAAACAAGTTTGAAGCACTTCCAATTTTGCAACAAGCTAGGAAAAAAATCCCTTCTTGACCCCAGAATGGCAGTCAGATTTATCCTTGGATCAAGCAGTTATTTCTCTACATTGAAAGATTATATCCTTGAATATTCTGTTTTTGCAAGTATGCATCTAGTAGCTGTTTGACCATGTGGCGGAACCAACCTCTCCACTGTGCACTGGAGGAGCCTGGTTGCTCGCCTGCTCCCTTTAGATTATGGCCCGGCAGTTAAAACCTTTTATTTTCCCTGCTGAAAGGCTTATTCGTGCCTTTCTGCCAGGGTGTTTGGTAGATTCAATCTACCAAACAAAGTACCGAACGATGGACCTCCTGGGAACTGGAGTGTGCCATCAATTGCCCGCCCAGAAGCTGCGGTTAACCACAGCTTAATTGACAAACGCTGGGTGGCCTTTGTTTGTTTACCGAACATGTGGCAGCGGCCATTTTAACTCCCGAACGGCCAGCGGTGTTCAGCGCCCAAACTATGGAACTGAAAACGGACACTTAATTGTGCGAACACCGCTGAGCCGCCAGCCTCCTTACCTCTGCATTCGGTAGTGGAACCAAATGACTGTTCATTCGGTAGTTTAACCGTATGAACAGCATCACCCCAGATAGCCATGCCATGGAGCCTATTTGTGTAACGAAAGACTTTGGCCCCATGGCGATTGAACTGTATGTATGTGATCTGAGCGCCATTCGGTAATAATGTGCGCTCAGATCTAAGCTATCTGGGGATATGTTGAATGTACCTGTTTTATGCAATAGCTGCAGTTATATATTTTTATGTATTTTATTGTATTTTGCTACCATGTAGCTAATGGAGTTTTGCCTCTGTCCTTGGAGATAATTGGTTTATTTCCCAATTATCTCCAGGCCAGAGAGGAGGGATTGTGATGCATTGTGGGATTGTTGAAATGTGTAAGTCTTTGATTGGTTCTTTTACCCTTTGTGTCCCAGTTTTTCATCTGGTCCCCTAGGGGAGTGTCCACCAGGTGGGAGACCTGCATAAAAGCCGGGCAGGTAGCCCCAGTAAACCAGATTCTGCTTGACCCTCAAACGAAGTGTTGTCTCGTTATTGGGGGAATTGGATTGTATGCCGATTGCCAGGAGTGTAAGCTGATTGTATACTTTTCCTGTTCGGCTGTTTCCAGTGTTCGTGTGTTTCCTGTTCGGGAATTGGTGAATTCGTGTAGTTTGCAGTTCGGGAGATTTTTTGCTTGCAGTAGCTGCCTCTGCATCTGAAAGGGGAACATCGCCTAAATGGTTTTTAACCTCTTGTGTGCAAAACGGTCCGTTACAGACCATCTGTATGGACTCTGATAAAACCACTTCTTCGGGCAAAGAATTCCACATCCTTATTGTTCTTACAGTAAAAAAAACTTTTCTTTGTCTTAGACGAAATCTTCTTTCTTCCAGTCTAAACGCATGACCTCGTGTCCTATGTAAAGTCCGGTTTGTGAATAGATTTCCACACAATGGTTTGTATTAGCCCAGAATATATTTGTATAATGTTACCATATCCCCTTCTAAACTAAATAGGTTTAAATTTTTTTCTAAATTTTCTTCATAGCTGATCTGTTCCATTCCTTTTATTTATTATGTAGCCCGCCTCTGCACTTTTTCTAGTGCCATAATATCCTTCTTTAGAACATGTGCCCAAAATTGAACAGCATATTCAGTATCTGGTCTTACCAGTGATTTTATAAAGAGGCAAAATTATATTCTCATCCTGAGAATGAATGCCCTTTTTCATGCATGACAATACCTAACTGGCCTTAGCCACTGCTGATTGACATTGCACATTGTTGCATAGTTTGTTGTCTATAACAATTCCCAAGTCCTTTTCGTGTGTTATCCCTAATTCGCTTCCATTAAAGATATACACTGCTTGTGTACTCTTTATGCCGAAGTGCATAGTAATAAATCTTGCTCACATTGATTATTTTACAGAGTTTTGTGTCATCTGCAAACACTGAAACGTGACAGATCACTTATAAATATGTTAAATAGAAGGGGTCCCAGAAAAGAACCCTGAGGGACACCACTTGCCACCTCTGTCCAGCTTGAAAATGTACCATTAATGACAACTCTTTATACTATATTAAGCCAAATGTTCTACCCAAGAACAAGCCTTTTCATCTAGACAGATTTCCTTGAGTTTGAACACTAATCTATTGTGTGGAACTGTATTAAATGCCTTGGCAAAATCCAAATAGATCACATCCACTGCAACACCCTGATCTATACTTCTACCTACTTCTTCGTACTTCATAAAACCATGCTCACTGACAGACACACATACTCACTGACAGACACACATACTCACTGACAGACACACATACTCACTGACAGACACACATACTCACTGACAGACACACATACTCACTGACAGACACACATACTCACTGACAGACACACATTCTCACTGACAGACACACATTCTCACTGACATTCTCACTGACAGACACACATTCTCACTGACATTCTTGCACAAACATAGTTTTTTTTTTTTTTTATTGCTCCCTACCTTATGGAGCCGATGTGGGGCATCTCCCTGGGGTCCTTCCTGCTCCTCACTGCTCCCTCTCGCGGTTTAGTGGTGCCGGAATATGACGTCATATTCCGGCGCCCGGCTTCACTTCAGACGGCACGCAAGGTAGCAGTGAGGAGCAGGAACACTGAGCGCCCTCACGGCCCTCCACTCGGCCAGGTAAGTTTTAGCAGAGTAAGCTGGTTCCTACTCTGCTAGAACACCAGCATGTACTCACGGCTCACCGGGCCACAAAGATGGTCCTTGTGGGCCGCGAGTTTGCTGTAAATGCTTCCTGTAAATTATCTAACCTGCCTGGTTCAGTCTGTACAGATTTGCCACCAAAACAAAAATCATAGGATGTAGAAAGGGCTCAGGACATGCATCTGTGTATATCGCACAAAAGGCCAGAAAAAAATAAAATGGAAAACCGTTAAAAAGTAAGAAAAGACTCCAGACAGTAATTTTTTTTATTTATTTTTTAATGTATCAATGTTCATTTCACACAAAAAATCTGAACATTTTCCAACAAAATAAACAATCCATTTTGTCTCCAAAATGAGTCAATTCTCTCTTTAGGTCAAAACGCTATGATCCGGAAATGTTAACAATTATATACTAGAATATATACTAGAATATTCTGATTTCTCAAGGATGTGATAAAAGAATGTCCTTGAGAATTACATATTGTGTTGTCTTTTTTTTTATATATATAAACCTTTCCATCTACAGCATATTCTATTTGTTCTGGTAAGTAGAATCATACCCTTCAGGCTTTTTAATGTAAACACTGTCTTTTCAGAGAAAATGTAGTGTTTACATTACAACCTAGTGATTTTGCCACTCCTGCCATGGCTGCTAGAGGTGCTTCCTGTGGCAGTGCTGCACACCGAGCAGCACTACCATTCAGTGTTTCCACCCTCTGAAGACATTGAACTTTCTTCATAGAGATAAACTGATATATCATTTCCCTATGGGAAAGCATTGTGATTGGCTCACAGAATCACTTCTGATGGTATCCGCTGTAAGCAGGCAGATAAAGGGCATAGGCAACAGCTGCAGACTTAAATACAAGTAAGATTTTACTGTATTTATGGAGGCAAGAGGGGTTGAGGGGGCTAGATGGTGGTTTTAACACTATAGGGTTAGGAATACATGTTTGTGTTCCTGACACTATAGTGTTCCTTTAACTAAGGGGTTACTTACTGTATATTGTTTTTTTCACCATATTCAATGTATGTCTTGTAAATGTTATTTTCATCGTACTCACTGTGTATTGTATATGAATTGTAAAGCAGTCTTTATAATGGCACACTCATGGACACATTTCTGTCATTTCATAATTGTATTTCTTCCCCACAACATTTTGTCTCAATGTATATTTATTTTCAAGATCTTGAGCTCCTGGGCAGGATTTTCTTTTTTCTTCAGTGTGTATTATTATTATTATTATTATTATTATTATTATTATTATTATTATTATTTCACTGTTTATATAGTTATCAATATAACTTATGCATAATTTGTTGAGCACTCAAGATAACAGAGCTATGTGATAACCATCAAATAAAGAAATAACAAGGAATGGCAAAACCTTTTATGTCTCTTGGGTTATGTTGCAGGGATAAATTTGAAAAACCAAAGTACAGATGACTACACTGACCCCAAAAAATAATATAGTGAACAATCAATAGAGAACATAGTTTGGATTTTTTGGTCTTTGATAGACAAGACACTCTTTTATCCCCCCATCCTGCACATACACTTGACAAGGATCAATTTTGTCCTACTATGGACCCATTTTCAAGGGCAGTTCTAAAACCAGGTGCACTTATTAAGTTATATAACCTTTATAAAAAGCATGAAACTTTGATTTCTGTTTCTAGGATTATCCTTTGCCTTACTGGCAGCAGTGCCTGTTGGCTATGGACTGTATTCTGCTTTTTTTCCTGTATTGATATATGCCTTCATGGGGACATCTAGACATCTTTCAATTGGTAAGTTATATAAATATGTCATGTAACTTCATAAAGCTAGCTTTGTATGTAACATACATGTATATTACTTGCCTCATATAAACATACGGGGTGTCTGATTTGGAAGAAAAAAGTTGGGTGGCTTGTTGTCTTTAGCGAGTGAAGTTTAATGCCAACTGGCATTAGGCAGGATACTCTTATGGAAAGATGGCATTTTGACTTGCATTGAAAGTGATAGCTAATATGGGAGTAATTAATATAGCACAGTTGGAGGTAGATTAAATGAAATACTAGACGTGGGCTGGCATGAAGGAACAATGAAGGCTATAATAAAATGAAGTATGGCTGCTGAAATTAATTTGATGGTGAACAGGGAGAGGGAATTGGTAGATAGGAAAAAATAGTAAATGGCATGCAATGTGGGAAGGCATGAAATGGATATATGGAAAATGATCTGGTTAGTTTAAACAAATGGTATATAGCAGACTTTACTAATAAGAACTGGTATGGAAGGAATTATTAAATGGCATAATAATTTATAGAAACTAGAACTGGTATGAAATTAAAGGAAGTGATGTTATGAGTCAGCTGGGTGAGTTATAATGAAGACACAAGAGATCAATAATAAAAGGTATAAATGTGGTTTGAAAATAAAACCTTAAAAGGTAGGTGGTGAGAGCACTCTAATATTACACATTACCCTTATTGCACACGTTGAATACTGGTAGACAATGTTTAGGCCAATTCGTAATTCACAATTTGATCAATAGCATATGTGTCTTTTAAACCAATCCTGTAAAATGAACACAGGGAGAGTCACAACAAAGGGTGATAACATAAGGATTGCTGTGTAACTTAAAATTTTAAAAGGTTACACTCACATGGTCATGAGCCACTTAATAAAAGCTGGCTCAGACTAGAAGCAAATCAGGTGAAGCATGTGGATGTCAGGTTCCAAGCTGTCCCCCTCCTGTGGTCTTTCAAGTCGTTTGTTGCTTAAGAATATTCCAGGATACAGAATATCATGCAAACCATTTTATTGACACTAAAAGGTTGCTAATAAAATATAGTATAATAAAATATACACTTCTATAAAGTCCACTTGTGCTGTAGATCGAACTTGATGCGTTTTTAGACAGAGACACGCTAAAGAAAATAGAGAGAAAAGAGAGGTTATATACCCCCATCAAACGAGGCAGAGAACTAGAAGAGGGAGAAATAGATTAAGAGATAGGGAGTCTAATTTTAGAATTTTTAACTTGTCAAATAAAGTTTTAACTAGTTCACACACACAAATTTTAAATAAAGGTTTTAAATTTGCACCGAGTTTTGGGATTGACAAATGTGAAACTTTTATCGATCTAAATGCCTTTATCAAAAGTTCCTCCTTTACCTTTTCTTCTAATTGTTTAAATATCCCAGGTATTGGCACCTTTTTCCGTTACGTCATGATCTCATGACGCCCACGTTCCCACTTCCGGCACCGTACTTGCATCCTTCTTTCCGGTGTTTACTTTGGCGGCTTCCATCTCTGTTCTATGACGTCATGGCGCTATCTCCGTCCAAGCCTCATGACGTACATTCTGAGGGGACGGATCTCCCTCTAATCATATAACAACTGCCCTTAAGAAATATGTCTCTTCAAATGTCCGAAATGAGCAAATCCTATCCCTTAATACAATCAATACATATTAACAATATATTTATCATAAAAGCATTATTTATGCTAAAATAAACAATAAATCACTAACATTACTCCTAAAACATAGCCTCTTGATGGTACATTTTAAACCATACATAAAGACAAAGTTAACATTAATGGAGAAAAAGAGAAATGACGTATTAAAATATTTTAAAAATAAGACTATTTAATCCAATTGAGAGATACTGAAATGAAATGGAGTTTAAAATCAACCCTTAAAATGGGCAAATTGTCCATAATAGAGACACATACAATTTCTAAAAATATGATTTAAAAATATACATTAATATCATAAAAATATATAATAATAGAAACTTTATAAAAATCAACATGTAGAGAGAAAAAAGTGATTTCATATAATAAAAATTCCAATGGAGGTAAAAATTATTTATAAGGGGTTGTGAAGAAAATAGACTTTGTTTGGTATTTTCTCCTAGGTTCTGGCTTTTTCTGCAGTGAGTGCATGTTGAATCTATTGGTTCGGTAGTTTGAAACTACCGAACACCCTCCTGGCTCATTAACTTCAAAAGAACCGTCTATTAAGCGTGTAACGGATCACCTGACACCCCGACTGGGTACCTACGTTGATGGATGCTCCTAGCGCTTCTTGAGGATTCCAAGCACTCTAGCTGACACCACAACCATTGCAGGGTGAACCTCTCTTCCTTCAGAGCGAAGCAGGAACAAGCTCTTAAAAGAGCTTAGGAGTGATTTATAGCAAGGGAATATGCAGAGCATAGCAATCCCTTGTAGCAGATTCCCCAATAAGAGACAGGACTCCAAATTGAGGGTGAAGTAGAACTGACTAAAACTTTATTTTACTTGGGACTAGCCCATATGGTCATTACATTAACATTGCTGTGAAAACTCAATCAAATTACAAACATTAAAATCATAGCAGGCAACATACAGTGACTTATTATAACATAATTACATATTTATAAATGGGTGGGAAAGACCATAACTAACACAAAATGTCTCTCCTGCATGCAGAATTAGCGATATGCAAATCTACTTTTGGGAAACTTGTGTGCCCTCTGCCTGGAGATAATTGGTTTATTCCTTAACTTATCTTAATATCTCCCAGGCAGAAAGAGGGCGGGGGTTACTGTAAATCTGTATGTTGATTGGTTATTTGCTTTGTTTGCTGTGGGAGGTCCTCTTGCAGGAGGATTTCTCATAAAAGCCAGTGTGTTATCAATAAACTTCATTCCTGTTACACCCTTCATGAAGTCTAGGCTCATGTTTGGGGAATATTCTATTTGCTGGGTAGAATCATCTTGGAAGCTGCATTCATCCACACTATTCCTCTACTTCCTACTGCAGCTATAATCACTTATGCTAAGCTATTGGGAAAGGAATAGAAGACAGCAGTACCATAACCACTGCAGGTCTTAACAGGGGTAATTTCAAAATCAGCATTTAGACCTTGTGGTATTAAGGTATCCATGTTGAAGATCCACTTCATTTCAGTTCTATTAAGTAAATTTTCTTTATCCCCTCCTCTCCAATGCACTTTTATTCTCTCTATGCCTACACATTCTAGATTGTTTGGATCACTATTATGGCATTCCATAAAATGTTTAGAAACATTGTGGTTAACGAATTTATGATTAATATTATAAATATGCTCTCTGATTCTAATTTTGAGGCAACGTGAGGTCCTTCCTATATATTGTAGCCCGCAAGGGCATGTTAACATATATACAACATCCTTACTATTACAGGAGATAAAATAATTAATTTCATGCTCTTTTTTGGTGTCATTCAATATAAATTTTAAAACCTTTTTATGTTTCTCTTTTCTTGTTTTACATCCTTTACATTCTCCACAATAATAGAATCCCTTCGGTTGTTTTAAAAAATTATCCTTATCAATTTCTAAAATGCTCTTCGTTAAAACTTGCTTTAGGTTTTTCGCACCCCTAAATATAATTCTTGGTCGAGTTTCAATAAAATCTGTTAATTTATCATCCGTTTTTAAGATATGCCAATTTCTATTGACAATTTTTCTCAAATCCTGGTTATTCGTTCATTTTGATTTGGATTTTTATTCTTATACTGTATAAGTTGTTTTCTATCAATTTTTTCTATTTAATTGAAAACTTCTTCCAAGGGAGCGTCCTTATACCCTTTTTATCTAAATTGTTCTTTCAGCCTGCCTGTTGTACAAACTCTTTATTTTCTGTACAATTCCTTCTAAGTCTTAACATATGTCCCTTTGGGATATTGTTAAGCCACGGTTTGAAGTGACCACTATTACAGTCAATAAAGCTATTGACATCTACCAATTTAAAATAAGTTTTACTTTTAATTCTCTGGTCTTCTATATAAATAGATAAATCAAGGAAATGAATATTGAAATGACTAATTTCATAGGTCAGGGTAATATTCCACTCATTAATGTTCAGAGTGTCAAAAAACATTTTTAATGATTCCTCACTTCCTTTCCATATTATGAATACGTCATCAATATAACATTTATAGAGGACCAGATTTGCCCCAAATTGATCGTTGGAGTAAATAAAAAGGTCCTCCCAAAAGGACATAAATAAATTTGCATAACTTGGGGCAAATCTGGTCCCCATCGCCGTCCCTTTAATTTGCAATTAAAACTTTCCATCAAACCAAAAGAAATAGTTTTTTAGAATTATGTTAATTCCATCTATAATAAAATTAATTTGGGTCTCTGACATATCCCTAAACTTCCTTAGAAAATATGTAGCAGCCTTGCATCCCTTGTGATGTTGGATGTTAGCATAGAGGCTGCTCACATCTGCAGTAGCCATTACATAAGATTCTTTCCACTCAAAATTATCTAAAATACGTAAAAGATTTATTGTGTCTTTAAGATATGCTTTACACTTCTTAACAGGATCTTGTAAAAACTGATCAATATATTGTAAAAGTGGCGATAAAAGTAACCCAATCCCAGACACTATGGGAGGACGTAAAAAACACAGATTCTGGGAAATTTTACATTTTAAAAAATCTAATTCTTTTTTATTTAAAATTCCGTCCTCCAATCCTTTGTTTAAAAAAGTCTGATATACTTCTACAATCTTAGTCAGGGGGTTCTTATGAAGTTCTTTATATGTAGTTTGATTCCTTAACTGTTCATAAATATTTTATATATTTTTCTTTCTCCCAAATGATCACTCCTCCGCCCTTATCCGCAGGCTTGACTACCACATTTGTGTCTTTCTGTAAATCTTTTAATGCCCTTCTCCCATTAAGATTATTCTGGTATTTAAGGGGTTTGATTTTCGTAATTTCTTTCAAACAGGACCTCTTAAATGTTTTAATAGAATCTGTTTTAAAATTAACAGGATAAAAGGACGATTTGTTTTTTAGGGTTTTTTGGGGGGTTTTTTTGAGGCATAGTTCTAAAAAATTTTTTAAAACTAATTTCCTCGTAAATCTATTTAGATCGATAAAAGTTTCAAATTTGTCAATCCCACAACTCGGTGCAAATTTAAAACCTTTATTTAAAATTTGTGTGTGTGAACTAGTTAAAACTTTATTTGACAAGTTAAAAATTCTAAAATTAGACTCCCTATCTCTTAATCTATTTCTCCCTCTTCTAGTTCTCTGCCTCGTTTGATGGGGGTATATAACCTCTCTTTTCTCTCTATTTTCTTTTGCGTGTCTCTGTCTAAAAACGCATCAAGTTCGATCTACAGCACAAGTGGACTTTATAGAAGTGTATATTTTATTATACTATATTTTATTAGCAACCTTTTAGTGTCAATAAAATGGTTTGCATGATATTCTGTATCCTGGAATATTCTTAAGCAACAAACGACTTGAAAGACCACAGAAGGGGGACAGCTTGGAACCTGACATCCACGTGCTTTCACCTGATTTGCTTCTAGTCTGAGGCAGCTTTTATTAAGTGGCTCAATTTTAAGTTACACAGCAATCCTTGTGTTATTACCCTATGTTGTGGCTCTCCCTGTGTTAATTTTACAGGATTGGTTTAAAAGACACATATGCTATTGATCAAATTGTGAATTATGGATTGGCCTAAACATTGTCTACCAGTATTCAACGTGTGCAATAAGGGTAATGTGTAATATTAATAAGAGTGCTCTCACCACCTCCTTTTTTTTGTTTTATTCACTCTTTATGCGATAAAGTGACACATATAGGTGATTGTAGCACCTTATTCCAAAACCTTTAAACCTTATCTTTCTTACACTTATTAGAGATATCAAACAACAAAGCCATATGGGTTTTGAGCCAGGGAGGGATAAAATCATCCAACACCACTGTAACGGATCAACGGGCACCCTGACTGGGTACCTCCGTTGAAGAATGCTCCTAGCGCTTCCTGAGGACTCCAAGCACTGCAGCAGACACCACAACCACCAAACCAGAGAAGCATACGAATGCTCTCAAGCATATGAATGCTGTAAACGGCTGAAAAGGAAAAGCATACAATCCGTTTACACTCCTGGCAATCAACACTGCTCACATAGGGAAAGTACAGAATGACCCGGCTTTCGGGTCTTTGCAGGGGAAAATCAAGCATTTTAACATGGGGCCATAGTCACAGGGCAGGAGGCTGGCAATCAGTCTTCTCCAATGCCCAGTGGCGAGGCTGGTTCCACCACAACCACTTACATCCTTGCATATATGCTCTTACACTTCCTGATTGCATCATGATTACTGATTGCCATTAACTTATATATTCTTGCTCCCATTTATTCTCTGAAGTCGTTTCATGGTTACGGTTAGTTTGAAAGGACATTCCTGAATATAATTCTGGGGAAGTGAAAGACCTAGACAGCAGCTAAGAATTCAAACCATTCTGAAATGGTTGGCCTAATTACTATGGGGTGGTGCCAGGAAACTCCTGGCCATATAATCACTACTGAATGCTGAAGAAGTTATGTTCACTACATTAGTCTGCTCAAAGGCTCTTTTTTTACACCTCTTTTGAGGTTTTATTGCATGCAGATATTCTGTAAATTGATCTAATTAGCCTGTTTATTCTTCCTAATGGTTTCTGCCCTGAGCATCTAATCTGATGTGATCGTGTGTGATAGAAAAAAACGTATAATTTATGTGAACGTGCTTATGTTTTGTGAAAAAGGTCAAAACTAGTATATGTTCTGGGTGGCGGTCCGGTGCCCGGGACC
The DNA here is from genome assembly GCF_036172605.1 of Pelobates fuscus. NCBI lineage: Eukaryota > Metazoa > Chordata > Amphibia > Anura > Pelobatidae > Pelobates > Pelobates fuscus. Next base: position 113,736,092 of record NC_086326.1, read on the forward strand.
CAGACACTGTCCGGGTGGCGGTGCGAGGACCGGGACCCAGTATGCCTGATGATAAATAGGAGTCACAGTGTGGAGGTGAATTAGCAGGGTCTGGTGCAGAGTAACCGCACGCCCTCTGGTGTGGAGCACCAGCGTTTGTGCGGCCACATACCAAGACCCTGAATCAGCTTGTGCAGATCCCAGGAACTAGAAGCATGGAAATAAGCAGACCTCCCAGGAGCTGAATAGGGAGGCTCTGCAGCAAGAATGTATCCAGTACAGAAACAAGGAAAGACTAGGAAAGGCACCAAACATGAAAAACAAGACAGAACTAATAGAACACAGAACCAGAGAAGGATAGGAAGCTAAACCCAGAACATGTACACAATACATTAGGGAAACATAAACATAACATGGGCAGGACTGTACATGGACTGGGAATACAAACTAAAACAAGACAACATATGATAGGCAAAACAAGAGGAGAAATAACTAAGTACTATATATGAAAATGATGGGGATTTAGTTACATTATATGATCATACATTGCATAAGCCTGCCACCAACGCCAATGTACCCCAATATCTGCCTGGTCCTACTCTGCCTAATGTATGCTAAAAGAACCATAAGAAACACATATAGCACTTACCTGCAAAAAAGGGCAGGCTTGAGCAACTGCCTGCTGGCTCCAACTGAAACAAAAGGAATCATGGTAAAGGAATGGGTGTGGCAGCATAAAACAAACATTTAAAGGAACCCTGGAGACTAGGAATTCCTGGGACGGAGTACAGGAATTAACCCAGAAAAACCCAGCATAAAGAAAACCAGACATAGAATAGAAACCCAGAAAAAACAAGAAAAGCTAAACAAGAATTGTAAAAAGAGTACTGGATACCATAAGCCATAGCCAGAAATGATCCGCAGCTTGGAACAGGATGTGACAGTATCCTAGATAGGGCTCAGCAGAGTTTGTATCCTTATCTCCATGGTGATACTTGTTGAATTGATTTGCCATCGCTGACATTCAACATTAAAAAATCCTCTCCCATGCATATGGAATTATTCTTTCATTTTTTTTTTCCCCTTTGATTTTTTTGTTTATAAATAGAATATCTATAGATTTGTATATGTTTTATTCACCAGGACCGTTTCCAGTGGTCTGTTTGATGGTTGGGTCAATAGTTCTTTCGATGGCCCCAGATGAAAAATTTCCTTTAGGTGAAAACAGCACAAAGATTGATATAGAAAAACGGGATCAAACTAGAGTCCTGATATGTGGAACTGCGTGTTTCTTAAGTGGAATTATCCAGGTAACATACTTTTCATACAGTTATTTAACTTGTACAAGTTTTAAGTGATGGGTAGGTTATTTTTTAAATCCATATATATATATTTTTTTAAACTCTATCATAAGGAACAATAGGAATTATCATTTGGTTTCCTTTGTTGAATTTCTTTCAGAACCCCGGGCAACAGTATAAACAGACAAACTGATTTGTCCTTTTGTACTTACAAGAGTGTAGTATATCTCAAAATTCAATTCAGAGTAAAATCTACTTCCTTATCTTGTAATATTTAAACATTTGTTTAATTGTGAGGAAATCTACAATAACGTCCATATAATTCTCTCTTTTTTTTTTTAAGCTTGCTCTAGGAATTCTTCAGATTGGATTCATTGTCCGTTATCTTGGTGAACCATTAGTTGGTGGTTTTACCACAGCAGCTGCCTTCCAGGTTTTTGTGTCACAAGTGAAACAAGTTCTCAATGTTGAAACAGGAAACTACAATGGGGTATTATCCATAATATATGTAAGTAAATGACATGTAAATTATATTAAAATCAAAGCAAGTTACCAAATGTAACCCAAAACAGTTGTATAAAGACTTAGTTTGCTTTCACAGTACAACATTTTAAACACTTTCACAGCATTGTGTTAGTTTCAACAATTAATATATGGCAATTCCACTTAAGGATACCAAATTAGGGAGCTATCTACCAAACAAATGAAAAAACAAAGTTAAGAAAATGCTATTTTTCTTAATTTTGCGGTTTTAGCTTCCTATTAAATTAAGTCCCGATTTGCTATCTTTTTGGAAACAAATGCATCCGAAATAATTCATTTTTATTCTTTCCAAATTCGTTAGTTTTTTATTTCAGTTTGGTTTGAATTTATTTTGGAAATTCGAAAGCTTCTAGATTGCACATGTCTCTTATTGTCAGTGTGGCAAACTTAGCCACTTCAGACTATAGAACTGTATCTTTAAAGGTTGTCCTAAGCACTGCTGCCATATTGTGTGTAAATGTACATTACTTTATGTATTGAACCGTGTGATTGCCTGTAACATATAGCATTCGTACGCTAGCAGCCGAAAGCCGCTAGCATTTACATGATAGTTTCACGAACAGCAACTTTCCCGGCTGTTCGTGAAACGAATTAAGTACCGAACGCAAGCCCACACACTGAGGGTCGTGTGGCACCAATTAAACAAGATTGCAACATTGTTGCAATCGGTAATTAAGTGTACTCCTAGGTGGCTGCCGTTCGACTACCGACCACGCGGCGGTCGGCCATCTTGGATCCTCTGTCTCCCCAGCGGTGCTTGGTCGTCGAGCGCATGGTGCTTGGTCGTCGAGCGCAACTAAAAACAGCTACTCGACGACATGAACACCGCTGTACTTCCAGGCCGTTCGGGAGCTCCGGTCTTCTCCTATTGTGGTTCCCCATCGGTGTTCGGTACTTTTTAACGAACTGAATAAGTAAATGTATTACGTGCGGCGTTCGGTTTTAGCTGGGATCTGAGCGGTATTCCTACTGACAAGCAAATCTCCTGCGGAAGCTGAAGACCCTCTTTGCCGCAGATATGGCATAGCGCTGATAAGAGAGGACATTAATGTTATATCGTCCCGCATGCAGGCCATGAAAGATATAGACAACATTGTGCAGAGTACACAGGATGACATCCCACAAGACAAAGTCCAGCTTAAAACACTGACCGGGTCTTGGAAGGCCAGATGGCAGTGCTGAAGGATTCCAGGCAACAACAAAACCTTCACCTTGGAGTCCCTGAGAAGGTGGATCACTTCTTCAGGGTTCCCAAAGGTTTGAAGAAGCAGGCCTGTCTTTCTACAATGATATGTCTAGATCCACCATGACTTGGAGAAAATCCATGAGACTGGTGACAAAACTGCTGAGGAACAGCGCTATTCGATAGTGCTGGGGCTCAGAATGTAAACTTTCAGTGATTCATGCAGAAAAACAAATCTCAATTTTGCAGCTGTTGGATGCAGAAAAATGAATCTGGGCATTGGGTTTAATTGTAAAGAATGATTTAACAAGAACCGCTCTAAAATCACTACCTAAAACTCCCCACGTGCTATCCACAAGTTCAAGCCATTTTCTCCAAGATCAAACCAAGCATGAGGTCAGATACCATCAACATCAGCAGTCACCTGAATTACTGTCAGAAGCCATTTGGGCTTCCACTAAGCCTCGACCAGAATTTCCTTCCTGGCATGAAGGTTCGTTTTGGACATTAGTTCTCTAGATTTGCATTTGATTTCACCTGATGTTTCATTATTCATTTATTTTTCTGTCCTTTTCTCTGTTTTCTTTAACAGTATTTCAGGCATAACCTTAAAGGGACTCTCCAGTGCCAGTAAAACATATCCATTTTCCTGGCACTGAAGAACCCTGCAGTGCCCTTCTCCCTTCCACCCCCATCCCATGTGGCTGAAGGGGTTAAAACCTGTTCAGTGACTTACCTGAATTCAGCGCCAATGCATCTCGGTGCTGGGACAGGCTCTGCCCATGCTCCTCCCCCACCAGTGGGGGAGACCTAATGCACATGTGCGCATTATACCTCCCTATAGGAAAGCATTATTCAATGCTTTCCTATGGGGACACTCGGGGTCCTCATGCATAGCGTGAGGATGTCCAGCATCGTTTAAAACACTTTTGTGTTCTAAGAACACGTAAGTCCCTCTAATGGTAGCCTCTAGAGGAGGACTTAACCCTGCAAGGCTTGGGCGTAGGAACCGGGGGGTTGGGGGGGACGCATCCCCCCAGCAAATCATGCGGGGGGGACAGGTTATAGGGAAACCCCCCCCCCCGCCCCAGCTCCACCGGCACCCCTCATGCTGCAGCCGCCCGAGTGCTCTGCAGAGAGTCTCAGGCGGCTGCAGCTTTGCCCGGGCTGCTGCGTCCATGAGGGCGCACCGCCAGGGCGCAGCATGAGGAGAGGGGCTGACAGGAGGGAATTTGCCCTGTATGGTCCGCGGGTACAGGGAGCATCTGACTCAGTGTGCACTTCCTTTTAGTCCGGCTGGGTACAGGAAACAAAATATCCCTGTACCCGCGGATCATACAGGGCTCGGCCCTGCTACAATAGAGGTAGGGGAGGGTGGGGGGAGGAAGGAATTGACAGGGGGGAGGGGGAGGAAGAAACTGAGGGGGGAGGAAGAAATTGGAGGGGGAAAGGAAGAAATTGGGAGGAGGGAGGAAGAAATTGGGGGGGTGAGGAAGAAATTGACAGGGGGGTGAGGAAGAAATTGACAGGGGGTGAGGAAGAAATTGACAGGGGGTGAGGAAGAAATTGACAGGGGGGTGAGGAAGAAATTGACAGGGGGGTGAGGAAGAAATTGACAGGGGGGTGAGGAAGAAATTGACAGGGGGGTGAGGAAGAAATTGACAGGGGGGTGAGGAAGAAATTGACAGGGATGGGGGGAGGGAGAAATTGACAGGGATGGGGGGAGGGAGAAATTGACAGGGATGGGGGGAGGGAGAAATTGACAGGGATGGGGGGAGGGAGAAATTGACAGGGATGGGGGGAGGGAGAAATTGACAGGGATGGGGGGAGGGAGAAATTGACAGGGATGGGGGGAGGGAGAAATTGACAGGGATGGGGGGAGGGAGAAATTGACAGGGATGGGGGGAGGGAGAAATTGACAGGGATGGGGGGAGGGAGAAATTGACAGGGATGGGGGGGTGGGAGAAATTGACAGGGAGGGGAATTGACGGGGGAGGGGGAATGAGAGTGGGCCTCCAGAGAGCCTGTTCTACACCAGACCAGTGGAGCCAGACTGCAGCTAGAGCCCATCATCCTCATCTGGTTGTAAGTAGGCAATCTAGCAATTTTTTTGTGGCACTAATCTCTAATTTACCTCACATTAAAGAAACACTATAGTCCCCAGAACCACTGCAACTTAATGTAGTGGTTCTGGTGTCTATAGCCTGTCCCTGCAGGCCTTTTAATGTAAACACGGCGGCACTCCAGCACTGGTGTTCGTTAACATGGAATATGGGTGGGGCATTGTGATGTCACATGGGGGGGGGGGCAAAAGTCAGCAAAAATCCTTGCCCTGGCCAGGTGTCACATGACTACCCGGTGCTTAGTCTGACACTGCGCCTGCTGGACGTCCAGAGGTCCCCCTGCTATGTCAGGTAAAAAGGGGGACAAAGGTAGAAAAATAATTGGAAGGGTTTAGGGGGGCTACTAATATGGATGGGGGAGGGGTAGGTAGAAGAATAATTGGAAGGGGTTAGGGGTACTAATATGCATGGAAGGGGTTAGGGGGGTACTAATATGCATGGAAGGGGTAGGGGGGTTAATATGCGTGGAAGGGGTAGGTGGGGTTTTTTTGTGCATGGAAGGGGTAGGGGTGGTTCTAATATTCATGGGAGGGGTAGGGGTGGTTCTAATATTCATGGAAGGGGTAGGTGGGGTTCTAATATAAATGGAAGGGGTAGAGATGGGTAGTAAAATGTATGGAATGCATTTCTGACAGTGTCACTCAGGGCCGGACTGGCCCACCGGGATACCGGGAAATTTCCGGGTGGGCCGCGGCACCTGGGGCTGGGCTGAGCATGTATGTGCCACCGGGTGTCCGGTCCGGTGGCACACACTCTAAGGGGGCCGGCCGGCGGCTGCATTCCACGCTGGAGCCGCCGGATCGGGTGGCAGCCTCGCCGGTCCGGCGGCACTCCTGTCAGGCTGTCACTAATGCTGACTCGCTGGGGGCTGAAGGAGGAGGGAGGAGCATGTCTCTTTACCATGCTCCCTCGCGGTTCCCACAATTCCCAGCACAGGAACTGCGAGGGAGCATGGTAGAGAGACATGCTCCTTCCTCCTCCTTCAGCCCCCAGCGAGTCAGCATTAGTGTAGATGTGCCAGGAAGTAAAATAGGTCACACAGGACTGTGATGTTGCTGTTAGATATTCACACCTCATACATCTCCTGTAATTGATCCCATGACAGGTGCATAGTCGCCATATGGGCAGGGGGAGGGATATGACTTGTTGTCAATCGCTTTAATGATAATAAAGATAATAATGATGATGATAACTTATGATTTCCAATTATAAATATACATAAGTCATTACCAGCCCCACCCCCAACCTCGTATCATTTTTCCCTTATTTACATCGACAATGACCTAACACATAATACATTTCCAATATATAACAACCATATAATATAACATGTAACGTACCAACATTGATCAATTTCACCTGGTAGGGGTATACCCAGATAGCCCTACACCACTGAGGTCCTGAGTCACCAACGGACTCAAAACCTACCAAAACATGTACAAACAATCAACTAACACCCCTTACTCTTCTCTTAACTAAGGCCCATTATCCTTAATGTTCCTTACCCCACCCGCCACAAGCTCAGACCTTGAAACCTTAAGCCATCTGTGCTCCGCCACCCTGCAGAAATAACACCCTGGCCAAGCCTTCCTGCACCCCTAAATTAAACCGGTCCCACCCCACGTCTGAGAGATGGACCCCATCGGGAGCGAAATAGCCTTCTAACACCTCTTCCAACTCCCTGTGTCGGACCACCACTCCCCCCCACCTTCCTGATAAAGCTAGCCATCAATCCATTCACCTTAGCCTGGCAGCGACCAACAGCTGCTGGGTCCCGAGCATGCCGCCAACTGAGCCGGGGATCAATTTGTGACCAGACCAGCTGTACCCAGGGAATAGAGATAGGCATAGGGTAGATACACAGCCTCATAGATTTATGTAAAGCCGTGGATTCTAACCTAACAGATGCCTACCTCAGAGCTACAGAGTAACCCAAAAAAATAGAATATGAAAGAGGAGACCCTTGAAACAAGGGGATCCCAGGAGTAGCTCTGAACACAGAAAAGGCACTTAGTAATACCAGATAGCAGAAAAGGGGAGAGAGAGGGAAACACTAGTAGAGGGTGGAGGGGAGAGAAAATGAACCACACAGCACTGTACAATGGGATAAACAACTCCTAGTTTACGGAATAAGAATATACCCAGCGAGTAAAAATGCTATCCCCCCAGATTTTTGGGGGGTTCCTACGCCCATGCTGCAAGGTTATTATTGCAGTTTATAAAAACTGCAATAATTACCTTGCAGGGTTAAGGGTGGTGGGAGTTGTAGTGGAACAAAATATATAACTTAATGTAAGATTTACATAGATTTTGTTGTCTTCAGTTTGTTGTATGAATGTGAGATCAATGTAGGCTCTTGATAGTGTTCTGAAAGTAATTATTGCATTGAACTTACAAATGTGTGCTGCTCTGAACTTCAGCTTTAAGCAGCATTGCTGTGTAGATGTGCCAGGAAGTAAAATAGGTCAGCTATCTAAAATAGGAGCTAAAAAGTTCCAATCAAAAAAAGAAAGGAAAGGGTCCCAGCTCTCATAAGGCTGCCTAGGAAAATCTTATAGGTGGATGAACAGTACGAGACCCTAAGTAGGAAACCTAATTGATAGGATCACGAAAGCACCACATCAAGAACAAAGACTTGCCTGTCCTGAAATCCTGAATAAACTGGTTAACTAAGTAATAACCACATACTAACTGCCTAAGTGCTACCTAAAGTGAATAATTAAAAATAAAGAAACAAAAGCGCTCGACGCGCGTTTCAGCGTGAATGCATGCCGTCGTCAGGACCAAGTCAAGAAACTGTGTCTCAATAAACCGGTTAAATACCTGTGAAATCAGGGAGAAATCCCTGCAGCTGATCGAGCGTATAGGGGGCGTGAGTGAGTGACGTCCAGTCAACCCACCCACCCCTTCTCAGCGTCATCGCCTGTTGAGGCTAATCATTGGATATTACATGGATCGTTCAATACTGATCCAGCAAGGTATGCCACGCCCCTCTCTTATCGCATCTCAATCACTGACGCCAGTCATAGGATACTTGGCAAGTCAGTCAAAAATGGTCAGAGGGAAGGGGGGGGGTAAATGAGTGACTGGGTGACAGTCACGCCTATTCCATCACAGCCCGGCCCATTCCAATAGTGATACGCCAAGGTCCAGTCAATCACCATAAGGGAGGGTTAGTCTCTGACGCCCTACCCCCTCAGCAGGCCGGCTAATGTGTAATTAGAAAGAGCACTCGTTTTGCTAATTTTATGACTGTAACACATTATAGAACATGATAGCTAGTGTATAGTAAATGGATTAGTGCCTGAGAGTGAAGGGTTAAGAATTTTAACCCCCTCATGCCACGAGACTATAGAGAATAGAATCTTGCAATAAAAAGATAGAAAAAGAAAATAATATCTAGTATCAAGATACACTGACAGAGTGGGTGCTTAATAGGAAGAGATCAAAGTGGTGGAATGGCCAGTAATCTCATACCTCCACTGATCGTTAAACTCTATATAGGAATTACATGTACGGTTACATATTAAAAGATGTCTATAGAGTAACACCTTTACAGTGTAGATTATTATAGGACAGGAAAAAAGAAAATGATTTCAAAAGTAATTATTTACTGCAGATATAAGACAGGCCATCATAATTTGGAGCAATAAGTGATAGTCAATAGGAGCGGCTATATAATCAGGTTAAAACCGGTAGAGATAATACAGTTAGTTCATACAGAACAAAAAAACAAAAAACTTTTATTATTTACATATTAACATATATACAGACATCAATTGAAATAAGGTTAGTCAGATGGGTTTAAAGCCTATTTACGGTTGATGTAAAGGACCTTTATTTCTATAAGAATGATGTAAACCCTCGTCCTAATCCGGTTACTATCCTGCTTCTTTCGCTTAACCAAGAGACGCTGCGGGATAAGCCCGAGGTCATTACCACCTGCGTGTAAGACCAGCAGATCCAGTCTTCTACCCCCTGCCACCATCCTAAACACCTCACTGAAAACCTCCTGCCACTCGTAGCCCCTGTAGCCAAACCAGAACTACTTCAACCGGTCCTCAGGGAAGCCCAGTTGCTGACCCCGAAAACGAGCTGCAGCTCTCCTTTTGCCACAGAATATGAAGGAATGGTCCAATATCCACGCCACTTGACCTATGGGAACAAGAGGAACATGTTGGCCTAGTCAACGGCCCCCCCCCCAAGCCAGCCCTTACACCAGTTTGTCAAGGCAAATGTAAGACCAGAACTGGACTGATTCCAATCCTTTCTACCAGCTCATATCCCAGGCCCAACCGTGAAGTCTGCTAAGCCCCATCTGAAAGACCCTGAGGAACTAGAAACGGGAGAGTGTACTAAGAACGAAACGCCATTCGTTGGCGGCTGAGACAAGTATTGAGATGTACTAGCTACCGGGCACAAGGGGGATCCTTGGAAAGACATGTAGCACTACTTCAACACCCTTTCCCTTGACGTTAGTCTTAGACTGGGCAAGGTAGATCACCACCCGCATGAGCTCCATCCAAACGACCAAGAGCAATATCCCCACCTTGGCTACCCCTGTAAGCACTGACCAGCTCCCCGATCCAGAAAGCGCAAAAGAAGGCCAGCAAAAAGGCCACTTCGAATAACCCTGTTTCGTAAGCGTCAAAGATGAGGTCCCTGAGGGAACTCTCCAACCTTTCCAGGAGCGCAGTAAAGTCTACCCACCCACGCACTTTAAACTAGAATGCCAGTGCAGCCATATGCCTATCCACTACCGCCAGGGAGGAGCCCCTGCTAAGCAGTCGAAATGTGTACCAAAGCAACGCATCCAGCTCAGCACCACCTGCCACAACCCTATCCAAACCCTCCAGTGACCATTCCAATGCATCCCAAACCTTACAATATGCCGTCAGCAGTCACCCAAGCAGGACATCCTGAGCCGCCACATCTCTGCCGGGCAGTCTTCCCTGGTTTCCCGTGCCCTGGGCGCCTCCTTATGGAATCAGGGCCACTGCAAATGAGAGAGCATCAGCCACTATGTTCAAATATCCTGGCACGTGTCGCGTGCAAAACGCCACATTGAGGGACATGCAGAGCAATACAAGCTTCCGCAGCAGGTGCACCACTGGCACCGAGGCGGCCGACATGTTATTAACTGCATGCACCACTGCCATATTGTCTGTGTAGAAGACCACCTTTCTATCATTTAGGAGTGCATCCCAAAGCGACAAGGCGACCACCAACGGGAACAGTTCCAGAAAAGTCAGGTTCCGCACCAACAGGCTCCCCAGCCAAGCAGCCGGCCAGGGCGCCGTGCACCACCACCCCCTAAAGTACGCCCCGAATCCCATGCTACCCGAGGCATCTGTATACAGCTCCAGTTCGGCTCCTGACAATGCCTCCTGCCTGAAGAACACCATGCCATTGAAATGCTCCAGGAACATGTCCATTGACGAGGACACCCGCACGAAGTGGTGCGGCATCCACACCCCAGCCGTAGCCCTGGCAAGGCACCGGCTGAATATCTGCCCCATGGGAACGACCCAACACGCGAAGTTGAGCTTCCCGATAAACTATTGCAGTTCCTTCAATGTGACTTTACGCGACCCACACACACAAGAAGTCGTCCATGTAGTGTACTACTGCCAGGCTACCAGATTCCAGCTTCACCACCCATTCCAGAAACAAGCTTAACTTCTTGAAGTATGAGCAAGAAATGGAGCCACCCATGGGAAGGCATAGGTCCACAAAGAGCCGCCCTTCAAAGAAGCAACTCGCTGGGTGCACGGGTAACAACCGGAACAATGCCTCAATATCCACCTTGGCCATCAGTGCCCCCCACCAGGCCCCTTTTACCAACTCGACCGCTTGGTTGAATGATGCATAGGAAACCAAGCACAGCTCCCTGGCAATGTCTTCATTGACTGATGCCCCTTTGCCCCTTTGGGGTAAGATAGGTGATGGATGAGGCGGTACTTCCCCACCTCTTTCTTGGGGACCACCCCCAAGAGTGACACCCACCATCCAACCCAACTGATCTACTTGAACAGTTTTTCGTGAGCCACGTCCGGGAAATTCCCCACCGACTTCAGATTACGATAAGTTGTCATAGTCTCCCTTTCCCAGAAAGTGATAGTGAACCCTACCCAGAAACCTTTGGCCAACAACTCCGCCTCTTCTTTATTACCATAAAGGTTTAGCTACGGCAGCATAGCGGCAGGTATCACTGGAGTTCTGCCCCTGGGCAGCAGGCCCTGTCACCCGCAGGGCTGCGCCACTTCGACCCTCCCCCCCTTCCTTTTTTAAAACACTGGTGGAGTCCATGTCTACCCCCGCAGCCAGAGTGTCAGGATTACCGTATGATCCAGCACGTAGAATTGTGTAACACAGAGGACTGATGGGTAACGTATACCGGACCTTAGAATGGCCGGACTAACGTACTAAAGAATAGTCAGGAATAGCCGAGGTCAAGGGATACAGAAAGAGACACAACGATAAGGAAAAGCCAGGGGTCAGGGATACCTGAAAACAGGGAAGTCAAAAACAATGCCAAAGTCAAATAACCAGAAATACCAGAATAAATAACACGCTCTCGGACAACCACAAGGGAAACCATGACAGGGCACTGAGCAGGATGAGAACTGGGCCTAAATACCCCTCCTCTAGATTTGATAGGCTGTAACCGGCCTTTGACCCCAAAGTCAGTTACTAGGTTCCCATTTGCATAATTGCTGCTCAGCATTAACCCTTCTGTGGATTAGGTTGCTGCTCGGCACAACTTTTCCTGTATGGACAGTAAATGTTATTAACCACATTTTTATAAGCGGATGAATACGTGACACAGAGCATTCGTGCTTGTATTTGCGACTCGCTCCCCATTTGCACTGGCCTTCACTGAAGAACCAGCAGAAACCCTTCCTGTGGGAAGCCAATGCAGGGGACTGGCACCTGCTGAAAGGGCGATGCTTTTTGGGCCATCATGAGCTTCATCCATAACGGCAGGTCCATCTGGTCCCCCCGCATACCAGGATTGGCCGCGTAACGCTGGCAGAATTGCTCATCATACTTTCATCAGGCCATGCCCCCGTACATCCTATATGCCTCCCAGACCCCATCCAGGTAACAAAACAGACGAGCAGATTCCCGGGGACCTTTCGCCAATAAAGCTGGCGAGAATACAAAAGGTGCACGGACAGTTCCCAAAGGATTTTGGTATCTTGCAATACCGTTTCGACTGGCATCGCCATCCCGTCACCCCATCCAAGCATCATCTGTAACTGTCCCTGTCGCACCCAGCACCCCAGACCCCGTACCCATTCTCTAAGTCCCCTCGGCCGCCCAGACCTGTCCCGCATGAAGCTGAGGAGTCCCCTGTTTACCCCAAGAGTCAATGTGATGTAAAGAGGATAGTAACTGCAGTGACTGTACATTGTTAGACTCACTGACCAAGCCCTTCACCTGCGATGGCCCTGGGGCTGCTCCTTGAGGACCCAAAGGATTAAAAGGTTCACTCCAATCGAGGGAAACCTCTGGTGCCAGACGTCTTCATTGGCGGATTCAATGGAGGACCTGGAACAAGAAGAAGAATTCCTGGGCAGATTGCACTGTTCGGTACTCACCATACCTGCCCCGCCCCGGGATCGCCGGACTCTAGCACTGGCATCCCACCTACTGTAGTGGCCACCCTGGGACCTGGAAGCCCCTTTAGCCCTCCTCCTGGGGCTATGACTACGGCTGGCCCCATGATGAGGACTGTGCTGGACCCCCTGCAGGTGAGAAACCGAGCGCCCACCAGAGGAGCTACTAGATGCCAATGCCTGCCTAGGGGTGTGGCCACCCCCTCTTTGACGAGCTGTCGTCCCCTGTTGCCAAAGGACTCCCTCCCAGCCCCCATTCGGGTCTAGGGGGCCTACTAGTGCGTGACCTCCGCCCGGTCGAGCACGACTACAGCCAGCCCTTCAGCACATCCCTCGTGCCATGCAAAAGGCGAACCCAGCGGCCCACCTGTTCCCTTGCCACTCCATGCTACCTGACGCCCTGGCAACCTGCGCCCGTGGAAGAAGTCGCACCCGGCGCGGCACCGTCACCACCGTCTCATGGATTGCGAGCCGGAGACGCTGCTCTAAAGCAGGGCAGCCCCTCCCAAACCCGAGTAATCTGCCATACCAGGAGACCCTCCCAGCAGTTGTGCTGCCTTAGGCATGACAAAACTCAGGCACCCCCTCCCCCTCCTCTAAATACACATACACACTCAATAATAGACACACACAGTCTGTTACGGTTGCCTCCAGTCTGGCTGGAAGTTGGACCATAGAAAGGATGCTCCTAGCGCTCACCAAAGGACCATCAGCACCGTAGACACCATAACTACTGCGTAGACACCATCATAAGTACTGCAGACTCAACGAACCGCCGCTGCTGGGCTGGTATCTCGCCGTCTGCTGTCCACCCTGCACCTACGACCATGCTCCAGGGTCCAGTGTGTGATCGCTCTTCCTTCTGCAGGGCGAAGCAGGATCAGGAACAAGAGCTCTTACAAGAGCTCAGTAGCTAAGGGAGTATGAAGAGCATAGCAATCCCTGTAGTGATTATAGCTGTCCCCTACAAATATGAGTCGAGGCTGCAAGTTAGAGGGACAAGTCATTCTGTTTTATTGGCATCCAAAGGGCTTTCTTTTATGCAGGTTTCCCTTACACAGGACCATCCACAGGGTTTTACAGAACAACCAATAACACAGGTACATTACAGAAAACACTCCCAGCAATTACACACAAAATCCCCCCCCTCTGCCCGTGATATAATTATGGTAGACAATGGTTAACATAATTATCACAGGCAGGAAAAATACAGTTTGTATACAGACACTGAAACTTTAAAAATATACGTCCAATCTTCATAACATTACATATTCAGAATCAGCACAATTTAAATATAAACATAACCAAAAATCACACAAATCCCTCCAGTGGATAAAAAGTTAGACGGAAGTCCTTTATAACCGACCGCAAGCACATTTTCCTGCCCAAAACAGTTCCATAGATTTGGGCTGTGCGGCCGGTCAGTTTTATGCAGAATAAAGTCCCATTAGAACGTGCATTCAAATTGCCAAACGGGACTTAGTCTCTGCAGCTGAAAATTCAGAAGATAAGGGTCAGCGGTGTTCGGTGAAATGTGTTGCCGTTTTCAGTTCCATGAATTTGGCTACACACACCCCTGACCTCGTTCGAATGAACAAAGATGGCCGCCGCCACGTGTTGGTTTGCACGAACTGCGGCCACCCAGCGGTTGCCAATTTACCTACAGCAGGCTCCCAGCCTAGGAGGTCAATTGCCTGCACACTTCCACTTCTGGGTGGTCCGCCTGGTTGGTACTTGGTTCAGTAAGCCCCATTTACTGAACCAAGTGGGAGAAAGCCAGGAACAAGTTATTTTACAGGTCTGGGGACATAGTCTTAAAGGGGCATTGTTCACCAAAGTCACAATATGTCCCCAGACGGTTCTTAAAGGGCCATACACACCCAATAAAAGTTAATAAGTTTTCAGGGGCACAATCTCCCAGGGGCCATAATCATGAGGAAGGAGGCTGGCAAATAGGCTTCTCCACAACCCAGGGAAGCAGGGCAATTTGTCATTTAAAGGGTCAGTTACAAATGGCAGTTTGTAACAGTCACTAACAGACACGCATACACTCTCACTAATACTAATCCTCCTGTTCAGCTCCCTTGCGCACTGCGTAGTGATGCCGGGGCCGAAATGTCGCCGCCTGCCCGGAAAGTTCGTCCGCTGCCAGCCTGGGGGCCCTGAAGTGGCCACCTGGTCAGCTCCTGGGCCCCACAGGACAAGAGGCTGGCAAGGCATTTGCCAGGGTGATTAGGGGGCGGCTTTTTTGCTGCCGCCCAAAGCAAATGCCTTGTCACACACCCCTGCTTCCCAGGGTGCTCTGCCACTCGACTGGGCTCTCTCCTGGCTGCGCCCCACTGTCACGAGAGGCCTGCCACGCTCCCCCCGGTGGACATCCCAAAGGATCCCCTGTTGCTGGCTGCCAGGTGTCCCTGCCCAGGGTTAGTGACCCCCCGCGTGTAAGAGGGACCCACTGCCTACCTGAACCCAGGGAAAACTGCGTCATGGGTAGAAGGTCTTTCCCCCCCCCCCCAAACAGCGCCCCCAATGGTGCCGGGACCTGCTGCTAACACACCAGGAGCGGTACTTACCTGAGGGCTGCTGGTCCCTCCAGGGACATGGCATCGTCCAGATCTGGGCCGCTCTCTCCGACCGCCAGGTGCATCACCTCCAGGGGCCCCTCTTCCAAAAGGGGGCCGTTGCTGCAGCAACTCCCAGGCCCTGCCCGCCGTCCACGGGAGCCTTCTCTCCAAGCGTGGCACTCACCAACAATGCCCGCCTCGTGCCAGGCCCGCAGGTACCGTGGAGGCCCCCCCATCTGCCATCCCTGGGCTAATGTGCAGTGGAGGCCTCCAAAGCCACAACAGACACCCTCTTTCGCGGCCATCTTTCTCCGCCAACACTATTACTGCTGCCAGTCGCTCCTGCAGCCATGCTATCCCCCTGTTCCTAGCAGCCTCCTGGATGCTGGAAAGCTGTTCCTCCACTGACCATTCAGTCATCCTGAAATACAAAGAAAAACTCACCAGGCCTAATCAGTGCACAACAAGCGTGCACCAACTCTAAGAAACTAGAGTGGAGGATCACAAAATGGCCAACCATTTATATCAGCCAATCCCCAAGCACTGATCCACTAATCCCCTACTGCTCCCACCCCCCAGCTCGCCTCCTAGCCCTGTCAGGGCCCTTTTCCCTTTGCTGCGCTTTCTCCATGGGCTTCATTCCTAATCTCCCTGGCAGGATTTTACTACTGCTGGGGGATTTGTGCATTTGTTGATTTCCTAATGAAGAAAGGCCTGATGTGTCCCCTTAAAGCAGGAGTTCCCAACCCAGTCCTCAACTACTTCAACTACCCCCTACCAGTCCAGGATTTAGGGATTACCCTGTTGTGTCTAACACTCCAGCTACCATAATCACTACAGTGCACTATATTGTTTGGTGTGAGGAGTGCCCAAGAGCCACTCCATTGCAAGAAGTGAAACAAGTGATTACTGATGGATGTCTGATCAACTGCTGAAAGTACTTGCTTAGAAGCATATGTTAGCTCTCCTGTCTAAACCAAAACTTATACCGTCAGAGTTAATTTAAACAGAATATGTCTGGCTCTCTGAATTAAGTAGTGGAGACAGAGAATGGTACCCAGACCACAGGTAAGAGAAAGTCAAACCATTCTAAAATGAGGGGCCCCAGGAAACTCCATACAGGATAACCACTACAGCCAGGCCCGGACTGGCCATCGGGCACACCGGGCAAATGCAGGGCCGGCACTATTCGAGCGCCGGCCCTGCTGCATTCCATTACGGGCCGGTGGGGAGATCAAAGATCTCCTTCAATTGTCCTCATTATGATATTGCGGCCGCTGGCGGGAGGGAGACAGGAGAGGAACCCGGAGGAGCTCTAACTTGCAGCTCCGCCAGGTTCCTCTTGCGAGATTCCGAGTGTTGCCATGGCAACGCTCTGGGTCTCGCGAGAGTGAACTCTAGACCCACAGGTTAGAGTTTTCTTACCACTATGACCACCAGGGATGGATGGCAGCAGCACAATCCCCCCTCCCATGCTAAAGGTAAGAAGGGAGGGAAAGATATAATCACTCACAGCACCCTCACTCAATTACACACACACACACACTGCACCCCTGACACTCACAGCACACTCACACACACACTGCACCTCTGACACTCACAGCACACTCACAGCACCCTCACTGTCACACACACACTGCACCCATCACTCACACACTGCACTCCTCTTGCACACACACTACACCAATAACACACAGCACCCTAACACATACACACAGTTCACCCCTGACACAGCTCCTTCACTCAAACATCACCTATTACTCACACACAGCACACACTGCACCCCTTACACACAGCACCCTCATACACACACTGTACTCCTCTTGCGCACACACATCACCCTGACACTCACAGCTTCCTTCCTCACAGCTTCCTCACACACACACTACACCCCTCACACACAAGCACTGCATAATACTCTTTACTGGCATTTTTGTCTCCTGGTATCCCAACTATGGAGATACCAGAGACAAACTTCAAACAAACACAGTGCAAGCTTATTATTAAATTTGCTTGCATTGTGCAGAACAAATACAGGGTCTTTTTCTCATGCTAGAGCCCTTCAGCAGAGCTTTGTGCATGGTCTGCCCTGTAAGAGCATTGAACCAACATGCTCACTTTGTGATAGGGCGTGCTTGTCATTGGTGATGACAAAACACACCCTACCTGGCCCCGCCCCCTTTTTAGTGGAGCGCTGTAATAAAAAAATGCCCGGGCCGAATTTTCTTCCCAGTCCGGCACTGACTGCAGCAGTGATTATGGTACTTGGAGTAATCATTTAATAGTCAGTCATAAAGATTGGTTAGAGCTACCACTGATGATTAACACTAGTGTCATTTATGGTAACACAGAGAGAGGAACAGACTAGGATCATAATATCTTGTTTCCAGGGGATGTGTATATTTGTTGGTAATAATTGTCTTAAATATACATATAATTCTATATGTCATTTTTTTTTTATTAGACTATTATAGACATCTTTAAAAACATTGCTAAGACCAATATTGCTGATCTTATCGCTGGTCTTCTGGCTTTTATCGTATGTGTGGCAGTAAAGGAAGTGAATGAAAGATACAAGCACAAACTCAGAGTGCCTATTCCCATAGAAATAATTGTGGTAAGTTAAGTGGCAAAACGAATAAAGAAATGTATTTTTCTATGTTTTATTTTTAAAATGGCTAGTTGTCATATCATGCACCCTTATTATATTTTTTTGTGTTTTTTTTTTCCTTTAGACAATTGTAGCAACGGGGATTTCCTATGGAGCAAATTTGGAGAAAAACTACAAAGCAGGAATTGTAAAAACGATTCCCAGCGGGTAATTGCTCCATTAATTCTTTGTCTATTATATAAAAAAAAAAATACTTGAATTATGTCGGTATGCCTATTTTTAGATAACTTGTAGGAGCTTTTTGAAAGTATTTAATGTGTACAAGCTACTATAGCCTACATTGCACATGCCAGTATACTCAATAAATTCATAGACAACAATAATGGAGTTATTTAGTAAAGTGAGAATTTAAAGTAAATGCAAAGTGAATTTCACATTTAAAGGACCACTCTAGTGCCAGGAAAGCATACTCGTTTTCCTGGCACTAGAGTGCCCTGAGGGTGCCCCCACCCTCAGGGACCCCCTCCCGCCCGGCTCTGGAAAGGGGAAAGGGGTAAAACTTACCTTTTTCCAGCGCTGGGCGGGGAGCTCTCCTCCTCCTCTCCGCCTCCGTTCCTCCCCGTCGGCTGAATGCGCACGCGCGGCAAGAGCTGCGCGCGCATTCAGCCGGTCACATAGGAAAGCATTCATAATGCTTTCCTATGGACGCTTGCGTGCTCTCACTGTGATTTTCACAGTGAGAATCACGCAAGCGCCTCTAGCGGCTGTCAGTGAGACAGCCACTAGAGGATTAGGGGGAAGGCTTAACTAATTGATAAACATAGCAGTTTCTCTGAAACTGCTATGTTTATAAAACAATTAGTTAACCCTAGCTGGACCTGGCACCCAGACCACTTCATTAAGCTGAAGTGGTCTGGGTGCCTAGAGTGGTCCTTTAAGGACAGAGTAGCCAAACTGAAATCTTTGCTGATTTTTTTTCAAGTTCAGCTATTTTAGCCTTAAATTTGAAATTCACTTTGAATTCCCACTTAGTGAATAACCCTACTAGTGTATGCAATAGTAAAAAATAACTCTGGTCAGACCAACTACTTTTAAACTTGTCCTGTTTCACTATTTTAACCTACTTTAGAAAATACTGGTTACTGCATGGCTCCAAAGATGGTTCTCAACATTCTCTTCCTGAAGTAGCTTATCCAATCACGCTACTGTCCAATTTCCAGAGTTTTCTCTACTCTAGGAGTTGTTAACCAACACGAAGTCTGCAGCTGGAGCTAGAACAAAAATCAGAAAAAATTAAAAGCAATTGTCATTTCCAATACCAGTGACAGTAATCTTTGTGACCTGGAATATGGATACGTCAAGGGAATAAAGATCCTAGGATACCACTAGATTGAAAGGCTATCTGATCTACTAGGCTACATTAAAAAGTTTTACAGACACTGGGGTTGAATAAGGTGGCAGGAATGCTCAATGTTCACTGTGTAAATAACACTATGCATACATTCCCTGCTTGTGTGTAATGAAACAATATTTATTTTCCATCAGTGCCTCGCTGATGGCTGTGGGTAACTGAGATAGCAATGCTAATAGCACAACATTAGACTTAGAGAATCTGTTTCGGAAGAATCACAATTTGGCCTAATTTGCGTCAATTGGTGATTTTGCCAAACAAAATAACTCCAGTTGCACATGAAATAATACCAAAGCAAGTTAAACACCCAACGGCCGGGGTGAAAGGGACACTCCATTGCCCAATTACAAAATAAAACAAACACTAGATATATCTCCAATATTTTTTGTTTTTTTGTGGGGGGAATTGGATCTTTCTTTTATTTATAGCAGTCTTGCTGGTTAGAATGGATGGAAAAAAAGACTTAAGAAAAAAGATGACAACTTATTGTAAGTATAATTTTTTTTAATAGATATTAGTTTTATGCTAGAATGAGAGGTTTGGTAAGGTTTTTTTAAAAAATATATATATATATATTTTTGATTGGGTTAAAACCCCTTCAGCCACTTACCTGAATCCGGCACCGATGTCCCTCGGCGCTGGGTCAGACTCCGTCCACGCTCCTCCGGCTGACGTCAGCGGGGGAGACCTAATGCGCATGAAAAGCAATGGCCGCACGCGCATTAGACCTCCCCATAGGAAAGCATTATTCAATGCTTTCCTATGGGGGAAATCTGACGTTGGAGGTCCGTGAGGCATTTGGCATTTTAAAAATATACAAATACTCCAGAGGGGGACAACCATTTTATGGGATGTTTTGTTTCAGTTGTTAATCAAATTTGCCCACAATTCATCAATAAATTAAATCCCACAGAAGGGGTTACTGGAAGACCGTTGTGCTCAGATATCACAAAAAGATAATACATACAAAAAGAACCAAGTAGCAAGATAGGGAAAAGAAGCATTAACCCCTTAATGACGAGTGACGGACGAGGTCCGTCACTCAGGGGATTGCTATAACGCAGAGTGACGGACCTCGTCCATCACCCGTTAAAATTAACCCCAAATTGCCGTGATCGCGGGGTTAATGGTGCTCCGGTCTGCCTCTGTATTAGAGGCAGACCGGGAGCACTGACTTGTGCTGTCCCAGCACATGTGCCTCGCACTTCCGGGTTCACTGTGAAGTGCAGGGAGAAGGATAAGTGCTGATCCTGCCCCTTGTAAAAATAAATAAAGTTAAATTAAAATCCCTCCATTGATGGACGCTTCCTAGCTTGCACCTAGCGAGGACCACGAGCACCGCACCGGACACCACAACCACCGCAGACTCCGCAACCGCCGTAGCTTGACTGGAGTCTTGCCGTCTTCCTTCCACCCTGGATCAGCTTCTGTCCTCTAGGACTGTGTGGGAAAGACCTCTTACTTCCACCCTATATGAGCCTCCAGCATCCTGGACTGTGTGGGGAAATTCTCTCCTCCAAGGAGAGCGTAATGGGAACAGCTCTTACAAGAGCTAAGTGATTCAAGCTCAGGGGAGTATGCAGAGCATAGCAATCCCCAGTGTGATTATAACCGCTCCCTCCAATAACGAGACAAGGCTACGTTTTGAGGGATCAAGAAGAACTGTCTAAAACTTTATTTTACTTGGGACTAGCCCATATGGTCATAACATTAACATTGCTGTAAAAGCTCAATAAAATTACAAACAGTCAAATCATAACAGGCAACATACAGTGACTTATTATAATATAATTACATACTAATAAATGGGTGGGGAAGACCATAATTAACACAAAATGTCTCTCCTGCATGCAGAATTAGTGATATGCAAATCTACCCGAATATGCAAATTACCAGTCTTGCTATTCCGGTAGTGCATATTACTGTTGCTAACAGAGGGCACTACACAAGCTCCATAGCCAAATCCACCTAGTTGGTAGCAATCCTCAGCAGTACAGGAGAGCAGGCAATGTATTTCACAGTACACACACACACTATAAACAATTACATTACACCCACCCTGCACCTATAATGGGTACAGGGTGACTAAAACATAAGAGAAATAAAGCAACCTACATAAATAGTCTGTCTGAAGGTAGAATAGGGGCTTTAAAGCCAAATTCATCAAAGAGTCATAGTCACAGGGGAGGAGGCTGGCAAGCAGGCCTCTCTAGGACCAAGTGGCGAAGGGCACTTCATCACACCCTTGCATTTTACTAGGATCTGACTTTTTTTTAACCCCTGAGGGTTAATTCTTTTTTCTTTTTTAACCCTCAGGGGTTAAATTTATTTTATTAATTAATTTAAATATTTTGAAATTAGAAATGTAGCTAGCTGGGGAGGGTGGAAGTTAGTGGGGAATTGGGGGATTTAGTGTTAAGTGAACTAGGGGTTAACGTTAAAAAAAGTTTTAAAATAAGCTTTAAAAAGTTAAAAAAAAGTTTTAATAAACACTTAAGTAAAAAAAAAAACCCTTTACCCAGTCCAAATAAAAATTAACCCCTTCCCTGCCAGTCGATCACTGCCTACAGTGATCAAAATACAGATCACAGTATTATACTGTGATCTATTTTTTTTAACCCCTGACGATTAACTTGTATTTATTTTTTAACCCTCAGGGGTTAAATTTATTTAATTAACTAATTTAAATATTGTCTAATTAAATATTTTGCTAGCTGGGGTGGGTGGGAGTTATGGGAAAATGGGGAATTTACTGTTAGTGCTGCTTACTGCTAGTTAGGGGTTAACAGTAAAAAAAAAAAAAGCTTAGAAAAATGTTAAATCTGTAAAAAAAAAAAGTTTTAAGAAAGTTTAGGAAACTTTAAAAAAATTAATAAGCAAAAAAAAACTTTAAAAAATAGTTTTAAAAAGTTAAAAAAATACATTTAAAAACGCTCATTACCACTACACCTGCAACAAACTAGAGAAAAAATGATCCCATGCCAAGGTTCAAAATATGCCTTTTGAATTAACCCAGGGTTCTTTAATAAATAGTATGTGTTTGTGGGGAAGTTTCAATAACCAACCATCTAAACTACTCCAAATGGAACATGGACACAGCATAAAACTTCAAAGTTAGAAAAAAACTGGCTGTGTCTCAAATGTGCCTCTTCAACATCCACATATACCTGGCAAAGGTACATACGGGAATTGTAACGGACCGTTTCACTTACAAGAGGATAAAAAACGTTTAGGCGATAATCCCCTTTTGCATAGACCAGCAGCTACTGCAAGCACCAATCTCCCGAACTGCAAACTGTACGAATTCTGGAATCAGCCGAACAGGAAAAGCATACAATCCGCTTACACTCTTGGCAGTCAGCATACAATCCAATTCCCCCAAAAACGAGACGACACATCGGTTTGAGGGTCAAGCAGAATCTGAGGTGCTGGCACACCCAGCCTGGTTTTTATTGCAGTTGTTACAAATACAGGTCCGCCCACAGGGAGGTATAAAACAACCACTCACACATCAGTTACATCCCACATATTCCCTCCCCTTATCCTGAGAGGAAACTCAATTATACATACAGTTAAAACATACTTTCTACCCAACTTTCATAACTCTAAAACCATACATCACATTCACATAAAAATACATATCCACAATCAATCCATTCAGGGGAACAACATATTAAAAAATGGCATGAATCAGACCAGGGGTTCAAAAGTTAGTAAAGTATCTTTTAAAACCCCTGCCAGCATGGCTTTCCGGCTCAGACCGGTTTTACAGAGCCCTCTCTCCTGGAGACAATGAATTAATCCAATTACCTCCCAGGACAGAGACAGACTCAATTGAGCAAATGGGGACACAAAGACAGTAAAACACTTTAAAATACATAAAGTCACCTTTTACACATAACACACAGACATTTCACATATCCCCAGATAGCGGGGATCTGAGCGCACAAAACTACCGAATAGCGCGCAGATCCTATTCACACAGTTCAATTGCCATGGAGCTGAAGTCTTTACCTACATGAATGGGCTCCATGGCATAGCTATCTGGGTTAACACATTCACATAAAGTCGGGTCCATAGTCCAAAGGCAAGAGGCGGGCAAGCAGCCCCCTCCAAGGACACGTGGCGAGGTTGGTTTCGCCACACGGGGGTATTGCTGTACTCAGACCACATAGCTGAGCAACATATGAAGTATTATACAGTGGTAGCACCAGGGCCGGACTGGCCCACCGGGATACCGGGAGATTTCCCGGTGTGCCGCGGCACCTGGGGCTGGGCTGACAGCCCCATTCAGTGATTAGGCTCCTGTGATCCCTGCCGGCCATGTGTGAGCTGTGCAGCCGCACAGAGCCCCATGAGAGCAGGGGGAGCCAGGCGGCCGGCACAGCTCACACATGGCTGGCCGGGATCATTTAAAAAAAAAAAATATATATATATATATATATATATATATATATATAATTTGCGGCGGGGCGGAGCCTAGTGTGCGGCGGGGGCGGGACTTAGTTTGCGGTGGGGGCAGGGATTAGCGTGCGGCGGGGGCCTGGCTGACTGCAGCATGGGAAGCAGGAAGGAGTCCCTGCTTCCCCAACAACCAGCCTCCATGAGCTCCAAGGGATGTGGAGGTAAGAAGCAGGTCAGTGTGTCTGTGACTGTCTGCCTGTGTGTGTAATTGTCTGCCTGTGTGTGTGTGTGACTGTGTGTGTGTGTGTGTGACTGTGTGTGTGAGACTTTCTGCCTGTGTGACTGTTTGTGACTGTCTGCCTGTGTGTGTGACGGTCTGCCTGTGTGTGTGACGGTCTGCCTGTCTCTGTATGTGTGGATGTTTGCCTCAGTGACTGTCTGCCTGTCTCTGTATGTGTGGATGTTTGTCTCCGTGTCAGTGACTGTCTGCCTTTGTGTGTGTGCATCTGCTAGTGAGTGAGCAAGCATCTGTGTGTGTGTGTGTGTGCGTGCGCATCTGCTAGTGAGGGAGCCTCTGTGTGTGTGCGCCTGCTAATGAGTTTGTGTGTGTCAGTGAGCTTGTCTGTAGTGACTCTGTCTGTTAGTGAGCTCTTCTGTAGGGAGCATGTGTGTGTCAATGAGCTTGTCTGTAGGGAGAGTGTGCGCATCAGTGAGCTTGTCTGTAGTGAGCGTGTGTGTTTGTGTGACAGTGAGCTTGTCTGTAGTAAGCTTGTGTGTGTATCAGAGTTTGTCTGTACTAAATTTGTGTGTGTGCCAGTAACCTTGTCTGTGTGTGTCATTGAGATTGTCTGTCAATGACCCTTTTTGTGTGCATCAGTAAGATTGTCTGTGTCTGCATGTGCGTATGCTTTACTGTATAATTTAATTACCCTGAAATAACTAATATTTTGAATTAGAAGAAGAAATGTATAAAAAAAAAAAATATATATATATATATATATATATATATATATATATATATATATATATATATATGTGTTGTACCTTGCACTCAGGCTTCAAAGTTGGGTGACCGGGTGCATCACCAGTATCCAGGCAATTGAAACAGTTGGCTGCACTCTCGGATTTCCTTAAAACTTAACTTTTATTGAAATATTTAAGAGAAGATCAACGTTTCAGTCCCTCTTGTGGACTTTCATCATAATCCTGATGAAAGTCCACAAGAGGGGATGAAACATTGATCTTCTCTTAAATATTTCAATAAGTTACGTTTTATGGAAATCCGTGAGTGCAGCCAACTATATATATAGATATAGATATATATATATATATATATATATATATATATATATATATATATATATATATATATATATATATATACACCCTACATAGCACAATGACTTATGGGGCTGGAATAGATTTTTCTCCAGGGCTGCTTCGTATCCCCAGTCCGGCCCTGGGTAGCACACATAAGGTTTGCAAAATATACTGTGCAAACTCACTTTGTGTGTCAAAAAGGCAGAAAAAACGCTTATTACTACTACACCTGGTAAATGCTAGCGGAAAAATGATCCCACGCTGAGGTTCAAAATATGCCTTTTGAAATACCCTGGGGTGTCTACTTTAAGAAATGGTAGGCATTTGTGGGGTAGTTTGAATTTAAAAACTGTGAAGATGCTTGGAAATTGCACATAGGCCCAGCGTTAAAATTCAAAGTTCGGTAAAAACTGATATGGCTTGGTCTCCTATATAGCACTGTAGCTTCCCGAAATAGTGCCAAAGACATTCATTGGGGCTGTCTTTTTACTCAGAAGACTTAGCTGAGCATAATTTGGGGGTTTTGAACGTAGTGGCACGTATGAAATATACAAAATGCCCAGCAAAAATGCAATCCGTATGTAAAAAAACGCACAAAATTATTTACCACATACTTTGGCATATATTGGTGAAATAATGGGGGCATGTTAAGGCACAATATGCACCTTATGAGATACCCTGGAGTGTCTACTTTTACAAATGGTAGGCCTTTGTGGGGTTTATTTGAACAGTCAAACTACTATAATACCCCAAATGGAAGCATAGGCTCATTAAATCCATCTCTCAAAATTCGACTGTGAATACTGAAAAGGACAGGTCTCCTATATGGCACTGTAGCTTCACAAAATAGTGCCAAAGACATACAATGGGCAGGGCCGCCATCAGGGCATGACAACCGTGACAATTGTCACGGGCCCTGCGGTCTTGGGGGGCCCGGCCCGCGGCCGGATTGCTGGAGCGGGCCGGGACTGAGAAGAGGACTCATTTGTCGGGTGGGCTCGAGTCCCGACAGTAGGGGGGCTCAGCAGCTTAGCCTCTGTGCCGCTGGATGCTGGGCCCCCCTGTGTGCCGCCGGGAGAGAGCTGTCACCGTGCACTGTGACTGCAGACAGTGCACAAATCCGGATCCCTGTGACTCCTGTCTGCAGCTCCGCCTCCACGGGTGCAGAGCTGCAGACCATGATTGATTGTCAGCGAGCTCAGCCAATCAGAGCTCGCGAGACAATCTCCACATGGTCTGACTGCAGCTCTGAACCCGTGGAGGCGGAGCTGCAGACAGGAAGGAGAGCATGGGACCACGAGGGTGCTGCTGCTGCAGGAAAGAAGATCACCAGGGACAGAGGTAAGTTATGTTATTGTCTCACTCTCACTGCCAACCTCCCCTCACTGCCACCCTCACTTCCCCCACTCACTGCCACTCTCACCTTCCCCACTCACTGCCATCCTCCCTTCCCCCATCACTGCCACCCTCCCTGTGGCGAAACCAACCTCGCCACTGGGCCCTGGAGAAGCCTGTTTGCTAGCCTCCTACCTACTGACTATGGCCCCTGGGTTATTTGGGGCATATTGTACTGTATATTGCTGCTACTGGCCCTTTTAACAGCATCTATGGACATATTGGGACTTTTGGGACTACTGTCCCTTTAAGACTGTGAAGCATATTCGAGTGTACTGCCTGTAATATTATATATGTATTTGGGGTACATCCAGGAATTGGGGAAAACTGTGTACTATATAATTGGATTAAGTGTTAATCTAAGGGGAGGAAAGGTGTGGGAGGTACATCCATGTGATTGGTCAATTTCATCCTCCCCCTGGGAGTGTCCTGTATGTACCTGTTTGTGAATAAAAGCCGGGCTGGATGAGCCAGTCCAGAGTTCCTGTTTTACCCTCAAAGTGATGTGTCGTCTCATTATTGGGGGGGAAGGATTTATTGTATGCTGTTCCAGTTGACTGCTAGGAGTACAAGCCTATTCGTATGGTTCCTATTCAATGGTCTACAGCATTCATACGCTTGGGAGAATTTAAAGGTTTCTCGGATTCGGTGATTATGGTGTCTGCCAGAGTGCTTGGAGTCCTCAGGAAGCACTAGGAGCATCCATTAACGGAGGTACCAAGTCGGGGTGCCAGGTGATCCGTTACACTCCCCACTTACTGCCACCCTCCCCTCCCCCACTCAATGCCAGTCTGCCACCCTCACCCCCCACTCACTGCCACCCTCACCTCCCCCCATCACTGCCATCCTCCCTTCCCCCCATCACTGCCACCCTCCCCACTCACTGCCACCCTCCCTTCCCCCACTCACTGCCACCCTCCCTTCCCCCACTCACTACCATCCTCCCTTCCCCCACTCACTACCATCCTCCCTTCCCCCACTCACTGCCATCCTCCCTTCCCCCATCACTGCCATCCTCCCTTCCCCCATCACTGCCATCCTCCCTTCCCCCATCACTGCCACCACACTCACTGCCACCCTCACCTCCCTCCACTCACTGCCACCCTCCCCTCCCCCACTCAATGCCAGTCTGCCACCCTCACCTCCCCCATTCACTGCCACCCTCACCTCCCCCACTCACTGCTACTCTCACCTCCCCCACTCACTGCCACCCTCCTGCTGCTGCAGGAAAGAAGATCACCAGGGACAGGGAGTCACTTCACTCTTGAGGTAAGTTAATTTATTGTCTCACTGCCACCCTCCCCTCACTGCCACCCTCACCTCCCCCACTCTCTGCCATCCTCCCTTCCGCCCTATCACTGCCACCCTCCCCTCCCCCCATCACTGCCACCCTCCCCTCCCCCCATCACGGCCACCCTCCCTTCCCCCCATCACTGCCACCCTCCGCTCCCCCACTCAATGCCAGTCTGCCACCCTCACCTCCCCCACTCACTGCCACCCTCCCCTCCCCACTCACTGCCACCCTTCCTTCCCCCCATCACTGCCATCCTCCCTTCCCCCCATCACTGCCACCCTCCCCACTCACTCAATGCCAGTCTGCCACCCTCACCTTTCCCACTCACTGCTACCCTCCCCTCCCCTCCCCCACTCACTGCTACCCACACCTCCACTCACTCACTGTCACCCTCACCCCCACACAAAGTCATCCCCTTTACCATGCCACACTCACATCTATCCCTGCTAATCCTGTATCACACTCCCCTCCAACAACGTTGCCACACTCACATTAATACATCCAATCCTGTCACACTCAACACCCTTCGCTCTGCCACACTCACCATGTCATAATAATCCCTCAATCCTGTCACACTCCGTCCTCCAACCATGCCACACTAGCACCAAATGCTGTCACACTCACTGATTCACACTTCAACCATGTCACACTGAACCTGAATATTAATCCTCCTTAAAGGGACACTCCAGGCACCCAGACCACTTCTGCCCATTGGAGTGGTCTGGGTGCCAACTCCCACTACCCTTAACCCTGCAAGTGTAATTATTGCAGTTTCATAAACTACAATATTTACCTTGCAGAGTTAACTCCTCTAATGGCGGTCTTCTAGACTAGACAGCCACTAGAGGACACGTCTGTGTTTATAGCACATGAAAAGTGTGCTATAACAGCACAAGACGTCCTCACGCTATGTGAGGACCTCCAGCGTCGCTGAAATCCCCATAGGAAAGCATTGAACGCATTTTTTGCGCGTTTGTTTGTGTGCGTCTCCCCCGCCGACGGCCGCGCATGCTCTATAGGTCTCCCCGTCTGATGTCGGTGGGGGAGGAGCGTGAGTGGATCCTGACCCAGCGCCGAGGGACATCGGCGCTGGATACAGGTAAGTCACTGAAGGGGTTTTAACCCCCTCAGCAACTTGGGATGGGGGGTGGGAGGGAGAGGGGACCTGCAGTGTTTTCCTGGCACTGGAGTGTCCCTTTAACCCCTTAAAGGACCACTCTAGGCACCCAGACCACTTCAGCTTAATGAAGTGGTCTTGGTACTAGGTCCAGCTAGGGTTAACCCATTTTTTTTATAAACATAGCAGTTTCAGAGAAACTGCTATGTTTATAAATGGGTTAATCCAGCCCTCAAAGCCTCTAGTGGTAGCTCTTGCCCCGCGTGCGCATTCAGCCAAATGGGAGGAGAGGAGGAGGATTGGAGGAGAAGAGCTCCCCGCCCGGCGCTGGAGAAAGGCAAGTTTTAACCCCTTTCCTCCCCCCAGAGCCTGGTGGGAGGGGGACCCTGAGGGGGGGGACCCTGAGGGTGGGGGCACCCTCAGGGCACTATAGTGCCAGGAAAACGAGTATGTTTTCCTGGCACTATAGTGGTCCTTTAACCCCTTAAGGACCAAACTTCTGTAATAAAAGGGAATCATGACATGTCAGACATGTCATGTGTCCTTAAGGGGTTAAGGACACATGACATGTGTGACATGTCATGATTCCCTTTTATTCCAGATGTTTGGTCCTTAAGGGGTTAAGCATGCGTGGGAAATGCATAAGGCTATCCTAACTATAAGATAAGGCCAGGGACTAATGAAAGTATTTAGAAAATTGGGCAGACTAGGTGGGCCGAATGGTTCTTATCTGCCGTCACATTCTCTGTTTCTATTAACACCCCTCATCCTGTTACACTCCCTCCTCCAACTATGTCACACTCATCCCCAAATCTTTCCCTGCCACACTCACCCTGTCACTTTAACCCCTTAAGGACACATGAAATGTGTGACATGTCAAGATTCCCTATAATTCCAGAAATTTGGTCCGTAAGGGGTTAAGCCCCACATTCACCCCAATTCTGTCACACTCGCCCTGTCACCAGTGGTGTATCCTGGTTTTGTGCTGCCCTAGGCAAGGCTAACAAGACATTTGCCTTGGGCATTTGGGGGCGGCTTTTTTTGCCGCCCCCTGGAAAATGCCGCCCAAGGCAAATGCCTTGTTTGCCTCGCGGCTAATACGCCCCTGCCTGTCACACTTACTCTGCCAAGTTAACCCTATATTCCCCCTTCACAGTTACACCCTGAAGACAGTAATCATACACAGTCGTGAAATATAGCTTCTCCATAAACACAATGCACAAAGATCACAATCAGCCCCCCATACATACGAGCTTCCACTTGCTCACATGGTCCCAGACACACACATGCTCACAGAGACACACATTCACTTACAAGGATACTTGCTGTCTGACACACACTCTCAGACACATTTAGAAATACACAGAGCCAAATGCACATTGTGAATGTATGTTTGTTTGTGTGTTTCTCTGTGCATCAGTGTGTTTGTTTGTTTCTTGTTGCTCAGACCTGACATTTGCACAGACGTTATTCGGCATGTGCTAAAACTTTATATAAACCTTTGCACAGACGTTATTCGTCATGCACTATAACCTTATACTAAATAAGACACGGACACAGTTAATTCTGTTGGAGTACAAAGTCCACAGCTTTTATTAATTAAATTATTAATTAAATTATCATAAATTAGCATAATTAACATAATTTAGGGTCATTGTCCAACTATACATTAAATTACTATACCCCCCACACAGTACCCCTGACAATGACCCTACCAATTGAACAATATATAACCAAATAACAATTAACTTGAAACACGGCCTACCAAAGAGGCCCCACATCATAACTGTAGGGGTGTACCTCAGACACCCCTACACCCCCAGGTTCGTCGCCACCGAAGAGCTAGAACCAACCAGTCCTTAATTCCATCAGGCCTACACCTCGGCCTGTCCAGTTCAAACTCCACGCCAAATTCCAATTTTTACTATGCCCTGTTCCGCCACAGCACATGGCTTGACCTCCTTAAGCGCATGTGCGACCCCCACCACACCTAAACAGGGCCTGCTCAATACCTTCGTGGAAGCCAAGGTTCAACAAATCATTCCCCACGTCTGACAGGTGTACCCCGTCCCTCCTAAAATACCCAGGCAACATGCCCTCCAACTCCCTGTGCCGCACCACTATGCCCCCAGAACGTCTGATAAAAACTGCCATCATCTTATTAATTTTACCCCTTGATCGAGCCATTGCAGCCGGATCCCTGGCGTGTCTCCACGCAAAGCGCGGAACCATCTCGGACCACACCACCACCACGTCAGGAACCAGCTCCCTCAGCCGATCCACATCCCTTTTCATCCTCCTCACCAACTCCCTTTGGGGAATCCCACCTTAGTCGTTCCCCCCTCCGTGAATCAACACTACATCCGGGACCGACCCACCAACCACTTTTCGAAACAAGAAACTACATAAACTCTGCCAACTAGCGCCCCTAAAACCAAACCAATATAGAGTCACTCGTTCCAATGGAAAGCCCAGCTGTGATCCGCTTCTGCGAACTGCGGCTCTCTTCTCCGCCCAGTACACATACGAGTGGCCCAGCAACCAAACTTCCAAACCTGAAAAGAGACAAAATTAGTGGCAGAAAAAAGGCAACGTCCCCATCCCAAATTCTTGCACCCAAGCAATTACACCAACTTATCCGGCCTTACATACGAGCGGAATCGCACGGATTCCCACCTCCCTATTTGTTTGATCCTCTCGTCCCCTAAACGCGCAGCCTCCGTCGCTGCCCCAATGCGAAAAGAGTGCGTCCCAAATTGACTCGGTTCCAGGCCCATCTTCTGCAATCCCATCCTAAAGACCCGCAGAAACTGAAATCGTGACAACGCCGAGCCATCAGCGTGTAAAAAGAAACAACCCTTCCCTTCATGCCGAACCTCACAGTACCTTGTGCCGCAAGCCACCGGGCAAGCCCCTGATCCTGGCAACTCATACAGCACCACCGCACATCCCTTGCCGTAAACGTCCGTTTTAGACCGGCGCAGCCATATCTGCACCCGATCACTACCTATGACCACGTCCTCGAACATCAAACCGCCGTTCCCCAACTTGTTGGCACTCACCAGCTCACTAATGCGAAAAGCACCAAAAAACGCCCAGACAAACGCCCCAGAAAATAGTGCTACTTCGGAAGGGGAATTACACAGATCGATCAACACCCCTAACAGGTTTTGCAAGACCGAAAACGACACTGGCCGCCTCGGGTCCGCGAGCTTCTTACCCCTCTTAAAGCCCTTCAAAGCCTGGCGTATTAAAAAATTCTTCGTAATGTCCTCCCACCCGTTGAACTTGAACAAAAACACCATGGCAGACATGCACCTATCTATCACGGCCGGTGACGCCTGTTTAGCAAACAAGCGACACAGTACCCACAACAGCACATCCACCCTCTGCCCCTGCGAACTGTCACCCCCTACCTGCTGTACCGCCTCGTCCCATTCTTTCCAAACCTTGACGTAGCCAAGTGCTCGGCGCCAGAGTATTCTTTATACACTCCCCAAGCTGCCACATCTCGCCAGGGCAAGCCTGCCCCTGCGCCATAGCTTCCGGCGCCGCTTCCCGAAATCGTTCCCACTGAAAACGAGAAAGCGCATCAGCTACCACATTCAACATACCAGGGATGTGCCTAGCCCTAAACACCAAATTGAAAGACATACAGAGAAGGACAAAAACGCCGCAGCAAACACAAAACAGGGGGAGACGACGCCGACAAACTATTGATCGCCTGTACTACCGCCATGTTATCTGAGTGAAATACAATATGCTTGTTGGACAACACCCGTCCCCACAAACTCACCGCTACCACCACCCGGAATAGCTCCAGAAACGCCAGGTTTTTAATCAGCGAGCTCTGCCTCCAGGCCTCAGGCCATGGCTCGGCGCACCAGTGACCCCCCAGGTAAGCCCCAAAGCCTATGCTACCAGAAGCGTCGGTGTATAGACCAACAACCTCCCCTGATGCCGCCGGCTCTCGAAAAATCACCGTCCCATTAAAAGCCTGCAAGAACCGGTCCCACACCATTAAATCCGCCTTCATATCCGCCGAAACCCTGATGTAATGCGACGGCTTGCGCAAGGCGCCTACAGAAAACCCTCCCCATGGGTATGACCCGGCACGCGAAATTAAGGCTCCCCACCAGCGATTGGAGCCCACGCAGTGTCACCTTCTTGGCCCTCCCTACCGTTGCCACCAGCTCGCGTAGCCGTGATAATTTGTCCCCCGGTAGCCTGCATTCCCATTTACCGGAGTCAATTTCTAAACCCAAAAAACTAAGGCACGTCGTAGGCCCTACCGTCTTGTCCTCCGCCAGGGGAACCCCTACTTTGTGCGCCACCCATTGAAACACGTCCAATATCTGTTTACAACGGTCCGAGTCCCGCGGGCCCACGCAAAGAAAGTCGTCGAGGTAATGCACCACCGCGCCCCCTGCCGACTCCGTCCGCACAACCCACTCCAAGAAGGTACTAAACCTCTCGAAATAGGCGCATGAGATCGAACACCCCATAGGCAGGCACAGGTCAACGAAAAATTCCCCCTCAAAACAGCAACCGAGCAGATGATGGCAGTCCGGGTGTATCGGGAGCAGTCGAAATGCTGCTTCCACATCTACCTTTGCCATCAGCGCACCATGCCCCAGCCTCCGAACCAACTCGACTGCCTTGTCAAATGACGTATAAGAGACGGAGCTAAGGGCCGTGTCGATGTCATCATTCACCGAAGCTCCTTTCGGGTACGATAAATGATGAATCAACCTGAATTTGCCTGCCTCTTTCTTGGGGACCACGCCCAGAGGGGATATTCGCAAATCGGGCAATGGCGGTGACGAGAACGGTCCCGCCATCCTCCCCAGTTGTACTTCCTTACCTAGCTTTTCCCGCACTACCTCCGGGTGCTCCCGAACTGACTTGAGATTCCCACATAACGTACCAGGTCCCCTAACTACGTAGGGAATAAAGAACCCCTCCCGAAAACCCCGCCACAAGAAAACAGCATCTTCCCTGTTAACGTATCGCCTTAGCCAAGGCAACATCACGTCTATTTTCACCGGAGACACTCCCAACGGAAGCTGCGGTAGCCGCCCCTGCGGGCCCACCTCCCCCGCCAGACTTACCCTTTTTAAAGCAACGGTTGACACCGTGGGTTCCCCCGCAGCCTGAACATTCGTGCCGGAACCTGCAAGTATTACCCCATTTGCAATGTCCCTCGTTGAACATCCAACAGAAACCTTTCTTTTGCCCAGCCGACCCGGCCCCTGAGGCCGCGCCGGCTGCCCCGGGAAAGGGCGCCGTCTTCTGGGCCATCATAAGGCGCATCCATAACGGTAGGTCCATTTGGTCCCACCGCATGCTCGCATTCGCTGCCAGCCGTTGACGAAATTGTTCGTCGTACCTCCACCAAGCCAAACCTCCGTAGGTTCGGTACGCATCTCCTATCCCATCCAAATAACAAAATAGTTCTGAGCAACGCCCTGGAGCCTTCTCCCCGATTACACTAGCTAGAATGCAGAAGGCCCTCAACCAATTCCCAAAGGTCTTAGGTATCTTGCGATACCTCCGCCTTTTTTCTTCCTCCTCCTTTTTGGCATCCTTCTTATCCTCCTCCTTCAAGTCTAAGAACTCCTCTAGGGGAAGGAGGGAAAATATCTCCACAAACTCACCTTTCCATATCTTCTCTTTCACTTCCACTTTTAAATGACATCCGAGGGGGCCCGCGAAGGACACGTGCACATTCTGCCACGCCGCATCCGGGACATCACCTCACGCTCCTCGCCCCCTCCTTCCAACCCAGACAACTCAGCCCCCGCTCCTGACTCACCTCCGCCGGGCGCGGACAACCGTGTCCCCCCGAGCCCCGCCGCCGTGTCCTGACTACTCTCTCGCGCCCACACCTTCCCGAATTGCGCAGGCGACCCCTCCGTCCCAGACCAAGAATCTAAAAATGTTCTTAAATCATTTAACAACTGTCCCGGGTGTCGTGTGTGTGGGAACTCACCACTCGAACCTCTGGCCGCAGCTGGCTGCAGAGGCGCCGTCCTTCCGTCCACCTTTTCAGGCCCTGGAGAATCCCGGTGTCGCCGACTCCCATCCGCCTGGACTCGCCTTGAGACCGTAGGGGTATTGCTCCGAGACCTGTAGGGAGAAGGAAATCTGGGTAGTCTGTCCTGAACCGTCCTCACCCGCCTTTCCTCCCTACGTTCCTCCCAATCCTCCTTAGCAACGCTTCGTCTCGCAGGGCGACTGCCCTCACGAGGTGGTCCCCTCCACCGATCACTGAGCCTCCCTCCAGGTGAACCTGATCTTCTCCGCTGACTCCTCCTCCCGCTATCCCTGGAATCATGCCTCCTGCAACAGGATCCTGCTACGCTGCACCTGCTCCGCGCAGGTGATCTTTCCCTGCTCCCTGAACTCCTTGTTCTGCTCCTCGAGACGCTGCGCCTGACGCCAGAGAAGCGTTGTTCTGCTCTCCACCCGCTCCCTGCGGCCTCCATGTCATGAAGCTGACCCTGAGAGCGGCCAGATGGGCCCTCTCGCCTACCGCTGACATCCTGAACTAACATAACAGGAGAAGCACCCTGCCCCCCAACTGTCAGTGCCGAGCCTGGCCTCTCCTCGGCCGTCTGCCCCAAGCCAGATTCAGCATCACTATCCTGGCAGACTGCCGTGCGCCCAGACCCACTCGCTTCCTGTGAGGTCCCCTTGTCCCTGCATCTGTCTCCCTGCCCTGCCTCAGCCTGAGACGTCCCTGCCATGACTCCGCTTTCCTGGCTTCCCCCCAAGGCCTGCGGGGCCGTCATATATCCGCCATCACCATCACTCCCCTGCCCTCCAGCACTCGCACTAGTGGCTGACTCACCGGGACGTGTCTGCTTCGTGCCGCCGCTCACATGACCCCCAGCCAGCCTAGCCTCCGTCCCGGCCGTCTTCAGAGATCCGCCCGGACCGTTCCTCCTGCCAGCCGCGGAACCGCGTCGCTTGGATCCTTCCGCCACCATGCGCTGTACGGCCGTCCTCGCCAGGCCGCTGCCGCACCCACCGGAGCGAGCCGTGCGCCTGCCTGGCTCTGTTGACCGGGCCTCACCCGGACCGTCGGTCACACCACATCCCGCCGAAGGGCTCCTCCTCCGCCGCGCTGCGGGCCCAGCGCCCGGGCTCAAACGCTGAGGTGGTCTCGTCCTCGTCGACGGGCCGGTACCGCAGGAGCAGGCCCGGCAGTCCCCAACTGCTGATGAAGCCAATCCAGTCCTCTGTCCTTCACAGCTGCCCGAACACCGTCCAGGATCTCATCGAGCGACGCCATAATCCTGCAGAAACGACAAAGAAAAAGAACCTCGCCGACCTGACACAATTTACCGGTAAGAGAGGCTCTGGTTAAAATGGCCCCTATTCTAAAATGGCTGCTCTTTATACTCCCTGTCTCCGCCCCCAGGCACCATTAAACTAATCCAACCCCCAAACACTAGCACCTGCCCACTCCCTGGCTCTGTCAAGGCCCACTCCTCCTACTGCGTTGTTCCATGGGCTTCATTGCGACTGATGGACACCTGCAATTTTCCTGAAAGGTGAGTATTTCTGCCTGTTACATGACCACGTACGTGCTTGTAACTTCCTAGGACATCTGAAGATTACTACATTGGTAAGTTGTATTAAAACACATCGAGCAAGTCAATTTGTGTAAAATTTGTTTGCACTGCACTATTTGCACATTTTTGTATATATTTGCTCATTGTTTCCTGCGTTATTTGTTTGTTTTGATATTTATATTTATTATTTATTTGCACTTTTTGTGAATTGGGGGGGCCCAGACCATTTGTTCTGTTAGGGGCCCGAAAATTTCTGGTGGCGGCCCTGACAATGGGGGTGTCATTTTACTCAGCAGATGTAACTGAACACAAAATAAAACTTTGTACAGGAATAGCACACACCAACTTTACAAAATACACATGAGAAGTTCTTTGTTATAAGTTTGTGTGCCAAAACCCCCAAAAAACACAATTTTACTCCAATATTTAGCAGAGGTTGGCGGTGAAATGGCTACATAGAAAGTGTCAAAACAACTTAGGGTAAATGGCCTGTGGTGCCTACTTTATATAAATATATACTTTTGTGTGGCAATTTTGTTTTCTTTTATAGCTATTAAGCTTACAAGACAAACATACCAAATTCTAAAATCGCTCCACATTAAAAGTTTATTTTACTCCTTGTGCTTTGTGACCTGTAACTACCAAAAAAAAAACTTAAAATCCCAGACACATTATATATTCTGTAAATCAGAACAACTAAATTAATTTATTTTTAATTACTTTTCTTAACCTGCACTAATTGTGCACACATTATTATTGCAAAAACTGTAAATAAAACTCAATTGTTTTAATTTTTTTGGCATTTTTCTGTATTTTTTTATAATAAAAAAGCATTTATGTATATATATGTTACATCAAATTAAATTCCTTTCTGTCCTTTAAAAAACGGTATATAATATGCATCGGTGCAATAAATTAGTAAAATGCAAATTGCAGTTGAACGCAAACAGCAAAAAATGCAAAAAATTCTGTTGTCATGTGAAAGACGAGCTTCTGAAGCTCTGTCTTTAAGGGGTTAAGATACAAGGGGCATTAGGAAAGTAAATTAAATCCCCCCAAAAAACAAAAACAAAACATGACAGGGCTGCTTTAATGGAAGCATGGTACAGACCATTTCAAATGTTTTTGCGGCATGTGAATCAATAGCAAAGGAGAAATATTACGAATATTATATTTACCAGAAATAGTAAAGTGGTCAGATTTAAAGGGAAACTCCAGTGCCAGGAAAACGATCCGTTTTCCTGGCACTGGAGGCCCCTCTCCCTCCCACCCCCAATCCCCAGTTGCTGAAGGGGTGAAAACCCCTTCAGTGACTTACCAGAGGCAGCGACAGGTCCCACGTCGCTGCTTCCTCCTCCC
Source organism: Pelobates fuscus (assembly GCF_036172605.1). Lineage (NCBI taxonomy): Eukaryota > Metazoa > Chordata > Amphibia > Anura > Pelobatidae > Pelobates > Pelobates fuscus. The sequence goes on from NC_086326.1 coordinate 113,773,898, forward strand.
CCGCCGCTCCTCCTTCTGCTTACGTCGGCCGGTGGGCGAGACTGATCTCGCCCGCCGGCCGAGTTGACCTAATGCGCATGCGCGGCAATGCCAGCATGCGCATTAGCGCACCCCATAGGAAAGCATTGAAAATTAATTTCAATGCTTCCCTATGGGGAATAGAGCGACGCTGGAGGTCCTCACACAGCGTGAGGACGTCCAGCGACGCTCTAGCACAGAAAACCTGTGCTATGAAGCAGGAAGTTACCTCTAGTGGCTGTCTAATAGACAGCCACTAGGGGAGGACTTAACCCTGCAAGGTAATTATTGCAGTTTAAAAAAACTGCAATAATTACACTTGCAGGGTTAAGGGTAGTGGGAGTTGGCACCCAGACCACTCCAATGGGCAGAAGTGGTCTGGGTGCCTGGAGTGTCCCTTTAATGGAATATTCCTGCAAGGGCTTGTAAGAGCATGTATTCTATAGATACCTTTGATTTGTGTTGCAGGTTCCTGCCACCCATAGTTCCAGATGTGTCCATGTTTCAAGAAATGATTGGGTCCGCATTTTCCACTGGAATTGTTGCATATGCTGTTGCTGTGTCCGTGGCGAAGGTGTATGGCACCAAGAATAACTATCCAGTTGATGGGAATCAGGTGAACTAGATTTACAATATTTTGAGAAGTACACATTGTAGAATAAGTGGTTATGGTGCTCATATAGTGCCCTATTACAACTTCTAAACGATATAGTTCATAGTTCAACCAATTGTTAAGTTCCAATAATAACATATCATATCTATAAACTTATTTATATATATATTAAACTTAATATACATTAAACGTAGTGGGATAGGCAGATACAAACACAATATTTTAGGATCTGTATCTGCTACACTTCAATACTAAGAAGATAGTATATAGTGGTCATGTGTAGCAAAATTAAAATCATTAATACGTGTTATCTATGTCTTTTTTTTGTTGAGATTTTTGTTTGCAAACATTAAATGGCCTATCTAGGCACCATAACGACTACATGCAGATGTCATGGTTATGATATCATTAGGCTGCTGGTGCTATCCCATAGTACTTGGTGAGTACCCTTTTCCAGTAATTGGCAAAAATAATGGAGGGCACAGCTATTGGTAAAGCAGAGGTTCTACCATTAATTTCTATAGCAATATCTATGTCATCCACATGTTAGTCATTCATAAGTTGGGTATGTGAGCTGCAATGTGCTATGGCCGATTTCAATGTATGCATGACTAAAAATATGGAGTCCTAAAGATATCTGGTAAACTAGGTAAGAGATAATCTGATGCAACTATGCAACAATTTTAACGGATAACAAACTAAACGTTTTTTTTTTAGATTTCCTGAAGCATGTGGTGCCTTGAACAATCATTTTTCAGAGAAAAAAAAAAAAAAAAACAGAGAAAGCATGGTACAGATTTCAACCAGAAGTGTACTAGGAATGTTTTTATGGGATTCTCAATTATTCCCTTGAATTATACCAAGAATAAATTGAAAATAACTTTATTTAATCAAAGTACCTGCACCAGAGGAAACTGTCCTTTGTAAATTGACTTAAACTGAGGGCAGCCGTCGTGCACTCCTACCATACACCAAGATAAAGATTGGTGTACAAGAGGGCAGAATATGTACTCAAGCTGGATGCCCCTTCTTTAATTGGCAATCATACATGTGGCTAATTATTGAGACTCCTATATTGAGACTCCTATATAAGCTGCTTGCTAAGATGCGGCCTTTTGATGCCCCTGATGAAGGTGTGCTTACACTCCAAAAAAGCGATTTGGACTTTGTCTTATTAACTTGTGTATATTTTATTTCTTACAATGGATAGTAAGTTCTAATTCTGTGCACTTCTATTTATTTTCTGCCTGTCCTTGGTCACTGGTCCTTATCTCTCTCTAAATATTGTAGAAACACAGTCTTTAAGGTCTTCTCTTAACATTTAGTAATGAATATAAATGTCTGAAGGACTGTGAATTAAGTCCAGAAAGCTATGTAGATGTTGAATATTATACTATACTCATACTACAATAGAGTGAGGAAATTTTTAAATATGTTTACCTCCTGAGTACATGTGTAGCATAACCTTATTTATCTGGGAGTTGGCACATATATTATGACCTCTTTTTCCTTTCTCTCTCTTTTTTTTTTTCTGGAAAATTATACTTGCTCATGATGCTTAGATTGTTCCAGACATGGCATTCTTCAGAAAAATTATAAATATGTGTCATAGTTAATCAGAACTATTTAATTGTTTTTTTTTTTTTTGTTTTTTTTTTACTACTCTTAGCCTTCTCCCAGCTTGGATGTTATGTCCTTTTCTCTACCATTATATTTAATATCAGGGTTTTTTCAAGGTGTAGCTCTTTTTTAATTATTGAGTATTTTTCAATTCTTTCTGATATAAATTAATAATTTATCAAATAGCATCACAAACCATTTTTATAAAAACTCAACCAGGCCACACAGTGCAAGTGAAGAAGAGAAACAAAAAGAAAACAAAAGTTTAATTTCTCCTCTTCACGTCTTCTCAGTTCTGACTGTCAGCTGCAAAGGACAGAACACGTAACTTTGTCAGTGAGCTATGATTTAGGTGCCCAGTTTAAGAACAAGAGGTGTGGGTTTCTACATTTAATTTTATTTTTCACACCTCACAAATACATATTTTTTAAATAAAGTACCGGTAGATAAGTAAACTTACTAGTAAAAATCCTGGAAAATTGAATTTCTATTTGAGAATGTAGAGTTTACTTACTAGTATCCTGTGCAGCTTGTAAACTGAAAAAGTAATGTTTTAGGTAGGGAATTGTCCAGTACATTGATACTACAATTCTATCCATATGGTTTAGCAATAAATGTTGGGCTTCTGGTGCAATAGATTTTTCTTTAGGTGTAAAGACAGGTTAAAAAAAAAAAAAAAAGTTCCACCACCACTTATTAGAATTATCAAACTGTTTTGTGTGTGTGTGTTCTCTTTCTTTATATGCAGAGCTTACAAAAGTACAAAAACTGTTTTTTTTCAGGAAAGATGAAAAAATAAATACTGTAATGTAAATGTAAACAAATTAAATGTTGGTACAAGTCTAATCATTGAATATTCTTTGTTTTGTTTCAATTTAATCAGGAATTTATAGCATATGGAGTTAGCAATATGTTTGGTGGAATATTTTCCTGCTTTTGTGCAAGTACTGCACTTTCACGTACAGCTATCCAGGAAGGTACCGGTGGCAAAACCCAGGTAGGAATCGATCTGCTTTCTACTATATTATATGTAGTGTGACCTGGGACCATATTACCACACAGTCTTGAGGATATGAATACCACACACATTGTATTTCTTGTAAATGCAGTATTTTATTGAGATGTCTGGCAAATAAACAAAAAAAAACTAACAAAAAGAAAAGCCTGGGGGGCGGAGTTTGAATGCTGATAAGATCAGACGTGATTCATCTGAGCTCCTGCTTCTGTTATCAAAAACTGTCTAGCTGCAGGCCATGCGCTCATCCTGACCTTAGTCAATACTCACCCTGCTAAGCTGCCTTCGGTGTACCTGGGGATACCCTACACAAGCCTGTACAGCACTGGATTACGCAGACCGAGGTTTGCCACCTACTCAAGTTTGAGCTGAGGAGAGACGGACGCTCTCCCTGTTTTCTGACTGGCGCATAGCTGTCGTCCCCCCACTTCTCCTCTGGACCTATGAGGGTTATCCCGGTCCCCACTGGGGAACCTCAGAAACCTCTGCTGCCTTCAAGCACCCGCACTGACACAGACCTTGGACAGGGCATATTACCTCAAGATGGTGGACACGCTACCACATTGTATACATGAGCCTACAATGACCACTCACGGTGCACACGAGCATATACAGCAATGCCTGACCGAGATCTTTGAAAACTTCTGGGCCAAACTATCAGCTCATCTTGAGACTACAACGGCTTCGGTTGGAGAGAGAGTGGAGAGAGGAGAGATGGGATGTGAGCGGATCCCCCGGGTGCTCCCTCTGCAACAGCATTGAAGCCCTGATGGGCTGAAGACCAACAGGGATACACTCCTGGTCCATCGACCACCGACGCAGAAGATCCATCACTGCAGGCGGCGCCAGCCCATTAGGATCTACAGCCATCCCCCTAAAGGGAAGAACTTGGTCTCTTCTTTGAGCTCCCAAGTTCATGGACTTTGAATGCAGGCCTTAATGATGGCCTGGGTCTGGGGAGTAATGCCGCTCAACCGCTTTTGCCTGCCACCAAGCCTGGGCATTGGCTAACTTGGGACTTAACACCTCAAGCCCTCAGCTAGTCAGGAATGAGACTTACTTATTTGAATGCATAAAATACAAGAAAACAGGTTGTGCAAAAAGGTGTAAAACAATAAAATTATATAATAATAAAAAATTCAAAAAGTCCAAATATTCAGTCAAAATATCGCAATCCTGTTGGTTCTTGGTTAAGGTGCTTGCAAATATATGTAGGGAGACACAAAGTGACAAATAATAGACTGTTTTGGCAGACTGTTTTGGCAGGAAAATAGGACTCACAACAGTAGTATATGCGGTAGCACATGTTGTGGAGCTTAAACTAGCTAGAAGTAATATTGCTTGCAGCAGTACAATCCCCACTGGTGGATATAGCTTATGAGGCGAATATCTCGATATGCAGGTAGGTAGATGAAAAAAAAAAAATCCAGTAGTGCCCACTGTAAACATAAATATATGATGCAGTACACAAATGTATTATACTCACATTTGATAGAGCGTTAATTCGCTCAAATATGAAAATTTTGAGTTGTTCCGTTGTTCCAGTGCAACGGAGATAGGGCACACCAATTAAAGAGTACTGTGATAATATGCTGCACAGATAAGAGCCACCACACTGTTCTTAACCCCTAATGACTGATACTTATCTGAGATTTCAAGTGTTTTGAGCAGAGGTGACTTCTCTTAAATTATTTGGCCAACAGTATGTGGACACCACCACTAATTATTTAGATCAGATGTTCAACCTCACTCATTGCAAACAGATATATAAAATTCAGCACATAGCCATGAAGTCTTCATAGACAAACATTGGCAGTATAATGGGTTGTACTGAAGAGTTCAGTGACTTTAAACATGACGCTCTCATGGGATGCTAGTTGTGAATTTTTTTCCCACTAGATCTGCCCCAGTCAATTGTAAGTCCTAGGGGTGCCAAATGCTGAAGCATGAAGAGTGTAAAAATTGCTTATCATCTACCCCCTACTCCCCGCTACCCCCTTTTTTTCTACAATTATCTTTTATTCCTTTTTTTTCTCCTCTCTTCTGTCTCCTGTCTCGCGTTCTTACCCTCCACACCACGTGAGCTCACCCCGTCTTGCTTCACACGTACGTAGCTCTACCAAACAAACTTACCGAAAGACATCCATCAATTTACTCTCTATAAATGCTAAAGGCCTTAATATACCCGAAAAACAATCCTAAGCACTGAGCTACTTTCACAGCCTTAAATCACAAAGTGTTGATCCAAGAGACACATTTCAGAAAAGGGCAAACACCCAAAATTATGAATAACCGCTACACATGCTTCCTGAGTAGAACCCGGATTGGAAATTCAGGGGCACTGCCATCTTGATACACAAATCCCTACAATTCTTCCACAAAGAGACACTGATAGATAAGGGAGGGGGATTTGTATGCATCAAGGGCACGGTGCTGACTAGGCCCTATACTTATATGTACCTAACACCAAACAAGACTGCTTTTAAAAATCAACCCTGCGAGCGATTGAGAGATTTGTGGAGGCTTTCCTCATCGTCGGTGAGGATCTTAATGTAGCTCTAAATACGTGCCAAGACACATCCACAGGTAGCTCTGCAGTGCTCTCACACATCTTACAAACTATTAACAACAACCTTCAGGACCACAGACTAGTAGACTGCTGGAGGGCCACAAATCCCAAAGGTAGGGATTTCACTTTCTTTTCAAGCTCTGACCACTCATATTCCCGTCTGGATTAGTTTTTGCTCCTTCACTACTATTTAACAGACTTACAACTGTACAGTTTCTTCCTAAACGGGAAGCAAGGGATAACACGATATGAGCCCTGGCTGTCCTACATCATTCTACCTTGACTTCAGATGGCCTTCTCCTGCTGTCTGCAGATGCAGAGAAGGCCTTCGACAGAAACTGGGACTATTTTTTTGCAGTCCTACAAAAACAAGGTATGGGCCATTGCACTATGAATTGGATCAAAGCTCTTTACTCCCGCCCCACAGCCAGACTCTGTGTTAATGGAGTGTTCATGGACCCTTTCCCGACCGTAATGGCACTAGACAGGGTTGCTAGCTGTCGCATTTGCTCTTTGTCCTTGCCCTCGAACCCTTCCTTCAAGCAATTAGAACCACAACATACAGGGGCATACCTAGAGCATTTGGCACCCGGGGCGGGTCCTATTTTTGGCACCCCCCTCAACTTTTAAATGTAAAAAACAACCAATTTTTTTTAAATGTATTTAGCACTGAGCAGTGTTTGTGTGTGAATGTGTGTATGTTTTTGTTTGCAGTATGTGTGAGTGAATGTAGTGTTGGTGTTTGAATGCAAGCATGCATTTGTGTGTTGTGTGGTATTTGAATGCAGTGGTATGGTTATATATAATGGTGGGGTTTGTATGTAGTGTTGACATTGAAATGCATGAGTGTATTTGTGTGTAGTAACAAATTGATATAGGTGAGAGCACACACATAAATGGTAATGTGTTACCAATGCAGGATCTTGTACATATAGTTTCAATGGCTGGATGTCTGTAATGAAATACACATCATAGCGCAATATGTTCACAAGAAATACAATCTTTAAGAACCAATTGGTCAAACTCACATGACAGAGCCTATTAATAGCAGGCTCAGACTTTCAAACTCTTCAGTATATTTAATCTCCCGGTTTATGTTTCCACGTTCACCTTTCCCTCAAGGATATGATCTCCAGGCTTGAGTAGGTATGAACGTTTTATTGGGCATATATAAAAGGAGGTAATAAAAACAAATATACTGGAAATAAAACAATAAAATGGCACAACGCGTTTCGACTGTACAATCAGTCTTTATCAGGTGCATACTGTTCATTGACTATTGTCGTCTTTTAAACGGCGGTCCAGTCCCTTTCCCATGCGTACTTTGAATTAACTTCCGGGTTCATAAGTTTGTCCAACGTCACTTCCGCCCTTTGTTTACTGGTGCTCGGCAACAAGCAAATCAGCGTGATGTCCCAATGTAAAGACGTTACTAAATGTCTTTGCTATAAATCCACCTTTATTATGGGCAAAAGGCTGGAATAGTAGCTGTATTGGTACAATTCATATTCTTAGCGAAGAGAGAATAGGATTCATGGTTATTAATAGGGAAAATGTATGTTTTAATAACATTCAGGCCCTAAATGACATATTATAACAAATAAATAATACAGAAAATATTTACCAATAGAGGAAAAGGAAATGAAGGGGATATTTTGTACATTACATACCAGAGATTTTCAAGTGCACCCTTGAGAGTTAGAATATGTATATAAAGCAACGCAGGGGATTATTTATGCAGTATACATATAGATGATTTTAAAGTGCATCCCTGAAATTTAAAATATGCATGCCTAGTAATATTAAATAATATTAAATGTTTTGATAAAAAATACATGTATTTCTAAAAAATACTATGTAAAAACACACAAATCATTTATTAAAAAGTACATATACTAAACTATGATTAAGAGTGTATTTGTAAAAAGTGGATAGATTCCACATTTAACCGATTTGGGGTAATGGTATTTAGATTAAAAATCCACTCCATTTCCTTCTTATTCAAATTAAAATTGATATCCCCACCTCTCCAATGCGTGGACACTTTTTCTATTGCACAGAATTGTAAGCTTCTTGCATCTCCATCATGCAAGTCTGCAAAATGTTTGGAAACATTATTGTTTTCAAATTTTCTCCTAATGTTACCTATATGTTCCCTAATCCTGACTTTCAGATGTCTAGTAGTTCTCCCTACATATTGATAACCGCATGGGCAGGACAGGAGATATATCACACATTTGGTGTCACAAGATGAGATCTTTTATTTTGTATTCCTTGTTAGTATTAAAAGATTTAAAACTTTGGGTTTTATTTGTCTTTATCATATTGCAACCCATACAGTTTCAACAAAAGAGGAAACCCCTTGTATTCAAAAAAACTGTTATTGATGGGTTTCGTGGGTTGATCTAAAAAACTTGAGGTTAAAAGTTGTTTAAAATTTCTTGCCCCCCTAAAAATTAATATCGGTTTTGGTCCTATAAATCTTGATGTATCACATGCCAGTGTTTATTTATTAACTTCCTTAATTCTTTATGTTTGTTTAATTCCAGCTTGGGCTGGAGGAGGAGTGGATTCAGTCCCTGGTAGGTTGTAGTTGGGGAAGCAGGGACTCCTTCCTGCTTCCCCTCTGTGTGAGCAGTAAGAGGTTGCATTTGGCTCCACATTTGCATCCGGCTTGGCTCCGCCCTCAAGGCAGTTCTAGCTCCGCCCCAACTCTCCGTGCAGCCAGGTCTCTTGCTCCTGCTCCCAGCCCCTGGGTGTGTGAGCTGTGTCAGCTGCCCTGCGCCCCTGCTGCTACGGCGCCCGTTGCAGCCACACAGCTCACAGAACTGACCTGGTGGCACCCCCTTACCTGATGGCACCCAGGGCGTACCGCCCCCCTTAGTACACCCCTGCAGGGGAGGAGAATAAGAAACACATTTCATACTGTAGCGGCCTATGCAGATGACATAATTGTTTGTGACAAACCTGTATCGCTCACTTAGAAACATTTTGACAGAATTTGACAGATATGGCTCGCTATTAAATTTCAAAATTAATTACTTGAAATCTATAATACTTAATGTGTCTTTCCCGAAAGAACAGATCACACACATTCAACGCCTCTTTGCCTTCCAATGGACAGAGTTGGCCTTGAAATACCTAGGGATCTGGATCACAAGGAAAAGTACCCAACTCTATCAGGTAAACTTCCAACCCTCTCCTGATAAGACTGAAAAAGGACCTGGAGAAATGGTCGTTACCACACCTCTCATAGTTCGTCAAGGTGGGGATTGCCAAAATGAACCTCCTACCACGGGTTCTCTACCTGTTTCAAACCATACCAATAATCATCCCAAAAACATTCTTTGTCACATTGCGTATGTCGATCTTGAGTAGTGATGTACCGAACTGTCCGCCGGCGAACAGTTCCCGGCGAACTTAGTGTGTTCGCGTTCGCCGCGGCGGGCGGACACATGCGCAGTTTGATCCGCCCCCTATTCGTCATCATTGGGCAAACTTTGACCCTGTGCCTCTCGGTCAGCAGACACATTCCAGCCAATCAGCAGCACTCCCTCCCTTCCACACCCTCCAACCTCCCTCCCAGCATCCATTTTCGATTCATTCTGAAGCTGCATGCTTAGTGAGAGGAGGGAAAGTTTAGCTGCTGCTGATTAGATAGGGAAATTGATAGCTAGGCTAGGGTATTCAGTGTCCACTACAATCCTGAAGGACTCATCTGATCTCTGCTGTAAGGACAGCACCCCAAAAAGCCCTTTTTAGGGCTATAACATCAGGCTGCTTTTTTTTTTTTTTTTTTTCCTGTGTAATGTAATTGCAGGTGCCTGCCTGCCAGCTTCTGTGTGAGGTTCACATTGGATACTGTGCCTACTTGCCCAGTGCCACCACTCATATCTGTTTTAACAATTGGTTAAGCTTTAGATTTAAAATAAATAATTAGTTTTCACTGTAATAGAAGAGCAGTTGCCTGCCTGCCAGCTTCTGTGTCAGGTTGGATGCCTTGCCCATTTGCACAGTCAGTGCCACCACTCATATCTGTTTTAACAATTGGTTAAGCTTTAGATTTTAAATAAATAATTTGTTTTCACTGTAATAGAAGAGCAGTTGCCTGCCTGCCAGCTTCTGTGTCAGGTTGGATGCCTTGCCCATTTGCACAGTCAGTGCCACCACTCATATCTGTTTTAACAATAGCTTAAGCTTTAGATTTTAAAGAAATCATTTTTTTTCACTGTAATAGAAGAGCAGTCTCTATTATGCTCTGTGTCAGTGTGTATCAGGGGCTTTGAGGACAGGTGTCAATGTTAGGTGATTTCTGCCCTTTATGGATTAAAAGCAGACTCTGCATCAACTGTGTAATTTTCCATGGGAGTTTTGCCATGGATCCCCCTCCGGCATGCCACAGTCCAGGTGTTAGTCCCCTTGAAACAACTTTTCCATCACTTTTGTGGCCAGAAAGAGTCCCTGTTGGTTTTAAAATTCGCCTGCCCATTGAAGTCAAAATTTCGGGTTCGCGACAACACTAATCTTGAGGTTCAAATGGTACAAGTCCAAAGCCTGTATACATCACGACATCCTCACACTGCCAAATTCTGGGTGGGGTTTGGCTCTTTTTTAAGCTCAAATATCAGGCAACTCCTCTGAAAAGGGTAGTGGAATGGTTTAAACTGGGCGTGACAAAACTTTGGAAGGAAATAGAGGCCACACAGGTGGGCCAACCCATGGAAGTCATGCCCTGGCTGGAACCAACACACAGTGCCAAGCTCGTAGCTAGACACCCGCTTACTAAGACAACCATCACTGTATGGCACACCCAGGCCCCAAAACTAGACCTTTCCTCATTCCCAACACCCTTGTACCCGCTGGTTTACAACTTGGCTTTCCTCCGGTGCTAGAAGCAAAACCATTTCAGAGGCTGATTGGCACAGACATTCCCCAGGCATAACACCTGTTCACAGAAGGAAAGATCAAGCCCTTGATTAAGATGCTTAATGTTGGCACTCCTAACTTCATGCAATGCTTCAGATATAAACAGCACATGGAATTAATCACTGTGACGAAACCAATCTCGCCACATTGTATTTGAGGAGCCTGGTTGCCTGCCTGCTGCCTTTGGACTATGGCCCTGGGAGATTGGGCCCTTTACAAACAGTGTTCGGCCCTTTTATTACTATGGGAGAAGAATTGACACTTTTTATGGGGCACTTCGGATGCAGCCGAAGTGCCGAAGTTACCGAAGTGCCGGAGTTTCCGAAGTTGTCGAAGTCGTCGAAGTGACCGGCATCGGACAAAGGACCACGTGGCGGCGGCCATTTTAACTCGAACACCGCCGACCCGCACCATCGACTTCACTTCGACACTTCGACTAAAGTCGAAGTACCGGCCATGCTTCGAACGGGACTTAGCCGTTTTTATGCTAGAAAGTGACCGACCGCACAGCCCAAATCCATGGAACTGTTTTGGGCAAGAAAAGGTGCTTGCGGTCGGTCATAAAAGGACTTTCGTGTAACTTTTTATTTACTGGAGGGATTTGTATGATTTTTGAGAGTGGTTGTGTTTAAAGTATGCTGAGTCTGAATATGTGATTGTTATGTGGATACGATGTATGGTTGTAAAGTTATGAAAGTTATGTAAAAGTACATTTTGAACTGTACACATAATGGGATTAAGTGTCACACTAAGGGGAGGGGATGTGTGGGAGGTAACATCTATGTTATTGGTTATTTTATGCCTCCCCCTGGGTGTGGCCTGTATGTGTACTCATGTAATAAAAACCAGGCTGGGTGCCCAGCACCTCAGACCACTGCTTGACCCTCAACACGGAGCCTTGTCTCGTTCTTGGGGGGATTCACTGTATGCTGTTGGAGATTGATTGCTAAGGAGTGTAAGCTGATGTCTGCTTTTCCTATTCATCTGCTAGCAGCTATTCGTGAGGTTCCAGCTGGAGTGCTACCTTATTCACCTATATCCAGTTCGTGAGTTTTGATGTTTTGCAGTAGCTGTGTCTTTCTGGGAAAAGGGGATTATCGCCTAAACAGATTTTTCCCCTTTTATGCTGAAACGGTCCGTTACAATCACCTCTGTTCCACAGAGACCCCTTCTGATCAGTGTCCTTACCCCAATAGAGGCAATCTACACATACATTGACCCTCTGGAACACGGGATATCTACTTTATATAATATGATCCTTACACAGCAGAGTCCACCACCACCACATGTTATGGGGAAATGGGAGAAGGCCTTAGGAGAAACACTTACTACCACACAGTGGCACAAAATCTGTGATCTCACACAACACTCCTCAGTATCTAGTAAAACACAGGATACTGCATACAAATTGCTAACCTATTGGTACAGGACTCCCCAGTCACTGCAAGAAATGAGATGTTGGAGGTGTGGAGAAGAGGTGGGCACCCTACTTCATATATGGTGGGATTGTTAAATAAATAAAACATTTTTGGACAAAGAAAAACAATCCGCTAAGAGCCTGGTTGGTGTTGCCACTTTCCCAACACTTAGTATGAGTGCAGCACTATAGATATGATCACAGAACAAATAATACAAAACATACACTTACCCCTCAGAGTATACAAGGGTTATATATGAAAGAGAAAAAAACAGAAAAAATATATAGAATAGTACTGTATGACAACAAGTAGAATAATTTCTAGGTGTACTGAGTGGAATAAAAACTCATTTTTTTTTAGCCTTGTATATGGATATAGGCTCTAAACACTTCAGCTAAATTGCCTTTAAGGTAGGCAGCTGTACCCTTTTCGTATAGCTCACTTCCCCTTATTTCTCACAGCAAATGCATATTACCGAGAAAAAAGACAAAAAACATGGAACCTCTGGGTGCAGTTAATTGTGATGAATAATTAAAAAAATGAGTGCTCACCTTTTTAGAGCCTTTTGGTAACTAGCTCTAAGTATTATGGTTTTGTGTCTGTAACAGATCGCCTGGCACCCCGACTGGGTACCTCCATTGACGGATGCTCCTAGTGCTTCCCGAGGGCTGCAAGCTCCCCACCAGACACCATAACCACTGCAGACCTCACGAACTGCCACAGCTTGGTTGGGGTCTCGCCGTCTCCTACCAGCCCTGGACCTACGACAAGGCTCCAGGTTCCAATGGGTGAACCTCTCTTAATCCAGAGAACAGGAACAGGAACAAGCTCTTACAAGAGCTTAGTGATTATTCAAGGGAGTATGAAGAGCATAGCAATCCCTTGTAGCAGTTTCCCCCCAATAAGAGACAGGACTCTAAATTGAGGGTGAAGTAGAACTGGAGGTTTATTGCCACAGCTTGGAATATATACAGTTTTTCAGGCCAGATGCACACCCCTTGGACCTGATGGAAAACAGGGATACAAGGCACATAAACCAATGGGAACAATAATTAACACTATAACACTCCCAGATACGGTCAGCAATCCCTCCCCTCTGCCTGTGATATAATTAAGGTAGCTAATGGACTAACTCAATTACCCACAGGCAGAAAGCACACATTTTTACCCAAAGTACAGAAACACTCCAAAACTCCAACATATCCCCATAAATGGCACATCCCTGGGTAGCTCTGATCTGGGCGAACAACATATCCAAAAGTCCCCCAGATCAGAGCAGGGGTTCACAAATTCTGTGGAAGTCACATTTGACCAACCACCCTTGATTTCATGCACAAAAGAGTTCCATTGAATTAGGCTGTGCGGCCAGTCTATCTTCTCATTCAAATAATGTATAAATTGCACGAACGGATCTGTTCGTGCATAACTTTATTGGATGTATCTAGTTCGGTAGATTGTTCTTACTGAATAGCACTCTGTTCGTGTGGATTTAGACGAACACACTGGAAGGTGGAAGTCCCAGCTGTGTTCGTGCCTTTGAGTGTCCGATTTTAGTTACAGGCGTTCGACGACAAAACACAGCTGGCCGTGTTCGACTAAACAAGATGGCCACCACCACGTGTTCGTTTATACAAACGAAGGCCACCGAGCCATTCAGCAATTAAGCTGTGTTAACCACAGCTTCTGGGAGGCTAACAAGCAGCACACTCCACATGCAGAGTGGCCAGTCGTTCGGCATTTTGTTCGGCTACTTGAATAACATTATCCTGGTTGTAATAGCAGCTTAATTCACCAAACCAATCAACGAATACCCAAGGAAGAATACAAAATCCAAGCAATGAAGGAGGGATATGCAATTCAGGGACAGATGGTTCTGTCACAAGTGCCTTAAAACCCAATTAGTTACAGGCCATAAGGCCATAATCACAGGGCAGGAGGCTGGCAAGCAGGCCCCTCCAAAAACTCCTGGCAAGCTCCCTTAAAAAGGGGAGTTTGTCACACATCTTCCCTCTCCCGGGGAGCCTATCCAGACCCCAGACCTCCAATCGGTCTGGGGCTCTGATAGTCTGTTGGCCTTTCCCAAAAGGCGTAGTCTTCCAGATGGCCTCTTTCCACAAGGGCCCAGTTGTAGATCCAGTGTCCTGTGGGGAATCAACCTGAATGCCCTCCCCCCTGGTTGGACAAAGCTGTTGCTGGGGACGGCGGGTGCAGTCTCCCTCCTCCGTGTCTGGTGGGTAGAGGCCAGCGGTGCTCTGCCCCGTAGCCAACGGTTCAGCTGGGTTGGTTGGTGGGTAGTCAGGTCCTAGAACAAAGGGGTAGTTAGGGCAGAGTCTAGTTGCGCTCTGCCCAGATGCCAGCTCTTCTGCTGGGATAGGGTCAGTGAGTACTACCCCCAGGACATGGTTGTGGAGAGCACAGCTGCTGTGGAGAGCACTCCTCCTCCTGGCATTCCTGTGGGGTTGGTTGGGGATCTGGACTGGCCGTCCAGCATCCCTGTAGGCCTGGTGCAGAGACCGCGGTCCCATCTGCACCATCGGGGTTTGGGTTGCTGTCCCCCTGTGGCTGTCTCCTCTCCCGGTAGCCCCAGCTGCTGTTGGGGAGAGAGACCGGTTGTCTCCTCTCACTGGAAGGGACACTGCCGCTGGGGAGGGAGACCGGTTGTCTCCCCTCCCTGTAACACACACTGCTGCTGGGGAGTGTACACAAGGCTTTCCTCTCCCGGTAACTCTGTCTGCCGCTGGGAAGAGAGACCAGTTTTCTTCTCTCCCTGTAAAGTACACTGCCTCTGGGGAGGGAGACAAATCATCTCCACTCCCTGTAACTCACCCTGTCGCTGGGGAGTCAGACTGTCTCGTCTCCCAGTAATGCTGCCTGGTGCTGGGTAGTGGGAGCGACTATTTCCACTCCCAGTGATGATGGTTGCTGCAGGGAGCAGGGACCGACAATCTCCTCTCCCTGTGGTTGTCTCTTCTCCCTGTTCAACATACTGCCGCTGGGGATCTGGGCCGGCTGCCCAGCATCCCTGTAGGACTGGTAGAGAGACCTCGGTCCTATCTCCACCTGCCATCTGTTGGTCTTCCTAGGACCAGTCTATGAGGTCCCCCCCCCCCCCTTCGGTAGCTGGTAGGGGAGCAGGGGGCAACTCAGCCAGGTTTTCCAAGCTATAGGGTGGCAGATCTGGTTCTGCCTGTCGGGAAGATTGGGGCCAAATTGAGCTGAGGAAGTATTGGTAGTCCTGCTCCAGTTCCCACTCACTACTAACCAGGTAGGTGAGTTCCCGTCCCAGTTCCACAGCTCCTGGGAATGACAGCATCTTTTCCAGTAAAAATAAATAGCCCGGAACCGCAACTCCTCTGGACTTCCAAAGTGATCGTCCTCCTCCATGGCCTTTACCAATAGGCCAGGCCTATCGTAGCCCTCCTCCTCTGGTGGAGCGTCCTCTGTCACCCAAGTGTCTCGCTGAACTGCATACCACCATAGTGCCCTGTAGGAGTCGTCCAGCATCATGTCTCTCTGGACTAGGATTTCAAGGTGCCTTACCCACTCCGTTAAGGGTTGCGCTCCCAGGAGACACATTCCTATTGCCACGCATGTCTCTAGCCGCTGCTCTTCACTAGGGAGACTCTCGCCGTGCCGACGCTGTTCTACATCCAGGGACTCCTGCCAGAGCTCATTATAAATTCTCCATAGCCCAATTCCTCCTCGGCTGACACAGGGCCACACTCCGAAAGTATCCTCCACTGGAACTCCTCCACGTATGGGTTTGCTGCATAGGGGCTCGCTTGCTCCAGTCTGCTGAAAACAGGGGCGCTGTAGGAATACTAGCGTTGCCCTCAATATAAGCCACACATTACTGGTGTCTCCGAGCTGCTTCTATGAGCTGCTTCTCCGAGCTGCTTCTCCTCACACTAGGACGCCATCCCACCTCTGCCACCAATTTAACGGATCGCCTGGCACACCGACTGGGTACTTCTCGAGGGCTTCAAGCATTCCACCAGACACCATAACCACTGCAGACCCCACAATCCGTGGCAGCTTGATTGGGATCTCGCCATCTCCTACCCACCCTGGACCTACGACAAGGCTCCAGGTTCCAGTGGGTGAACCTCTCTTAATCCAGAGAACAGGAACAGGAACAAGCTCTTA
Source organism: Pelobates fuscus (assembly GCF_036172605.1). NCBI lineage: Eukaryota > Metazoa > Chordata > Amphibia > Anura > Pelobatidae > Pelobates > Pelobates fuscus. The sequence goes on from NC_086326.1 coordinate 113,790,223, forward strand.
CAAGAGCTTAGTGATTATTCAAGGGAGTATGAAGAGCATAGCAATCCCTTGTAGCAGTTTCACCCCAATAAGAGACAAGACTCTAAATTGAGGGTGAAGTAGAACTTGAGGTTTATTGCCACAGCAATGAAGGAGGGATATGCAATCCAGGGACAGAGGGTTCTGTCACAAGTGCCTTAAAACCCAATAAGTTACAGGGGCCATAATCACAGGACAGGAGGCTGGAAAGCAGGCCCCTCCAAAAACTCCTGGCAAACTCCCTTAAAAAGGGGAGTTTGTCACAGTGTCAAATTGTAGGGTGACCCTGCCCTAACCAGATCCAAGATGCAAGATGGAGATATGGATGTATATAAAATGTATTTAAAAATATCAAACACAAACACAATAAATATAAAATATATCATAAGATAAATAGATACAATATATATTGGTCCTTTTCCGCTCTTCCTTTACCAAAACGTGTTTCGCGATCACTTTTGGCTTTTTCAAGTTGTATATTGCTTCTTACTCGATGTCCGGTTTTCTGATGTTACAAAGTCCCGTCTTTCTTGCTCGTTATCCAATCCCGTGATGTGGGACCCAGCTGATCTTCTTTGCATCCGTAATTTACCGTTGCGTCACTTCCGGTTTGTCCTTGGAACTACCACTTCCGAGATGCAATTCTCTTTTGGTAGCTCTATCCCAGTTCCTGGTGATTTAAACTGCTGTACCCATAGTCCACCGGGTTAGTTGATGCTTGCGTTCGTATTTACGGATATGGAAAGTCCTTTATATTGTTGATTCAATTTAATGAGCATATAGATAATAGCTTTATTCTATCTTAAGAAGTAAAAAATCCATACTTTAGATTATATACTATAACTTTATTCTATCTTAAGGAGTAAACCCTAGATTATATACTATACCTACATAGGATATGTAAATAAAATAGGTACACTTGTAATAGCATAGATTATTTTGCTCAATCATAAAATAGACCCCAAAATATTGGGAATAAGAATATACACTAAAAATAAAAATGATAATACAATAGAAATACAAAATACACTGATACTTAAAAATCCCTTAAAAAGAGATATACCCATATATAGAATGTCTTATAAAAAAAAATGACACAGCTGAAAATCTGCATTCAGACCAAAAAGGGTGAGGGCATTGAAATTGAAAATCCATTTCATTTCTATTTTTCCTAATTTCATCTTCCCCTCTCCAATTTATCTCCTCTTTTTGAATGGTAAAACATTCTAAAAATTGTAAAGAAAAAGCAAGAGAGTAGAAGCTGAGAGAGCACTCGTATTGGGGTTAACCCAAGGGCTAGAGAAGTAGTGGTAAAGAGAAGAAAAAAATGAGTGCCCTAAATGCATTTAAAATATAACCTTTTAATAGTAATCCTAAAATCTATGAGTGTCCATAGTAAGAGTAATGCTCAAATAATAATCAACTAAGGTATATACACAAGCAAAGTAAAAAAGGGGTCCTGTTCTAGAGTATCCAGAGACCTTAATCTAGTGGTGTATGCGAGAAATAGTTTTGCAACCCACTATAGCTTGGTAATTAGCATTAGCTATACAAATACGTTGACAAAATTGTAAACTGAGGTGTAAACAGTTTAATAAATATATCAACTAAAGTATATACATAATTGATAAACAACTAAAGTATATACATAATTGATAAACAACTAAAGTATATACAAATTGGTTCTGATAAACAACTAAAGTATATACAAATTGGTTGGAGGTCCTGGAAAACCAGGTTTTGCAATCCACAGTGGCTGTGTAGAGTAGCATTAGCTATATAGACTGTTAAATCAGTGTCTATATACAGTAGACAAACGTGATGGTATCTAAAGATTATGATAGAGAGACGATGTGACAGAACTTAGCATTTCGGGTGCTTCATTTATTCCTAGGAGCACTAGTAGAGAGCATCAACTACTACTATGTAGCAATCTATATAGACACGCTGATCAGTCTAACAGTAACAGCGGCTTTACGCTACAATTGTGAATTGCAAAACTATGTTTTGCACACATCATTAGGCAAAGGTCTCTGAAAACTTATGAAAAGGACCTTTTACGAGTCTGTACCGATACTTATTTATAAGGCTAGCTATCCAAAACCCTCTCTCTGATCGGCTACAAGTTCTGTCACATCGTCTTGCTATCATAATCTTTAGATACCATCATGTTTGTCTACTGTATATAGACACTGATTTAATAGTCTTTAGCCCCTTAAGGACACATGGCGGAAATATTCCGTCATGATTCCCTTTTATTCCAGAAGTTGTGCCTTTAAGGGGATATAGCTAATGCTACTCTACACAGCCACTGTGGATTGCAAAACCTGGTTTTGCATACACTAGTAGGTATAGGTCTCTGAAAATGTACGAACAGGACCTCCAACCAATTTGTATATACTTTAGTTGTTTATCAGAACCAATTTGTATATACTTTAGTTGTTTATCAGAACCAATTTGTATATACTTTAGTTGTTTATCAATTATGTATATACTTTAGTTGATATAGATTTATTAAACTGTTTACACCTCAGTTTACAAGTTTGTCAACGTATTTTGTATAGCTAACGCTAATTATCAAGCTATAGTGGGTTGCAAAACTATTTCTCGCATACACCACTGGGTTAAGGTCTCTGGATACTCTAGAACAGGACCCCTTTTTTTACTTTGTGTATATACCTTAGTTGATTATTATTTGAGCATTACTCTTACTATGGACACTCATAATAGATTTTAGGATTACTATTAAAGGTTATATTTTAAATGCATTTAGGCCACTCATTCTAAAAATTGTGGATCACTATTGTGTAGTAGTTTAAAATGTAAAGAGACAATGTTTATCATATCCCTTTTTGATGTTCCTCACATGCCAGTTATATTATGTGGGGGGAACAAAGTGTCCACTCCACAAAAGAATCAATGAGCATGTGAGGAACATCTGCTTCTGTTAACAGACTCCGCTGAATTTAAGACGCTATTGCAATAATACACTTACGACACCACCTGTAGTGAAAGAAAGACGCGATAGACTGGATACTACATAACTAACTGAGAGCAAAACTTGAACAAGTGAAGAACTCATGGCAGTAATGAGAGGAGGCTATAGAGAGGTGAGAGACGGGACCCAGAGACACAATGCTATGATGCAGCCCCCTTTTCATTCCTGGAAATACTGAACACCTTCAACCCTCCCCCCCCCCCCCCCCCCACCATTTGTTTTTGTTTTTCTATTCCTTTTCCCTTCCTACCCTCCCTTTTTCCTGTTATTTAAATACTCACCACCCCCTCGGACCTCCATGCAGGGAGACCCTTTTAATGCCATGCTTCTTTGTAGCTGCCACTGGTGACTAAGGCAGTGTCCCTCCCTCACGAAGAGAGAGACACATGCTGACACCACACAGACAATCGCACAACTGGTCACCAGGGCAACAACCTAGCACAAGCATCGTTAAAGAAACACTGTAATCCAGATGCCATACAGTATTTGCAATATTTCTCTGTCAAGTAAATAGCCTGCTTGTAAATAACTCAAAAGAAATTGAGACCTGCGTGTCTCACATGTTGCTTGGATATTCACGGAACCTGCGAGTTCCACAGTTTCACATTTAACTTATACAGACCTGTGTGTCTTGTACTACTCTGTTATATGTTGTATTCGATATCAAAAAGAAAAAGAAAAGAAAATGACAGCAAGATCTCCTGTTGGAATAAAGAGATATGCACACACAAAAAAATAGCTTATCATCTGTTGCCTCAATCATTATAAAGTCCCATATTACCTCTGAAATTAATATCAGCATAAGACCTGTGCATGGAGAGCTTCATGAAATGGGTTTCTATAATCGGGCAACTGTACTCTTGTGCAATGCAAGTGTTAGCTGGGGAAGTGTAAATTAACACTGGGCTATTTAGTAGTGGAAACGAGTTCCTTGGAAGGATGAATCAAATATTACAATCATGATTATGATGGAAGAATCTTCAGTGTAGCAGATCCATACAGCCTTACTGTAAAGTTTAATGGAGAAGGGAATAAGATTCATGGCTGTTTTTCAGGAGCTGCTGTTCTAGTGAAGGTGCATCTAATTGCTACAGAGTAATTTTAGACAATTTGGTGCTTCCAACTTTGTGGTAACAGTTTGGGAAGGGTCTTTTCTGTTCCAGCACGAGAGAGCACCTGTGTACAAAGCCTGATGGGTTTGGTGTGATTGAAATAAGGTGGCCTACACAGAGCCTTGACCTCAACACCTTGGAACACTTTTGGAATTAATTGTAACACTGATTGCAAGCAGATCTTCTTGTCCAACATCAGTGGCCAATATCGCAAATGCTATTTTAGTTAAATGGGCATGAATTTCCACAGACACAATCCAAAATATGATAGAAAGCTTTCCCAGAAGAGTGACCGGCATTGTATTCATGCCTGTGATTTTGAAATGGGATATCCAACATCATATATGTTTAATGGTCAGGTGCTATACTTTTGGCCATATAAGAACTGTTACATACAGTGTACATGTTATTTTAACTGTAACGGTTTTCCTTATGTAAATTTCTAGATACTTAATGCAACCAAAGAAAAATAACTCAAAACAGATTGTTAGTCCTGTTTTTTGTTAAATATGTCCAATATATTTAGGAGTCCAATCAGTTTTTGGAAGTTATAAGACAAATATTGTAAAAGGATACTTGTTTTTAAGAATTACGATAATTATGACAGTTTCTATTTAACTACTTTGCCATCAACATCTGTCAAATGTGCTGATTATATATTTCTTTTTTTGTTTTTACACACACTATTCATTATTGGGTTAATCCCCATATTTGTATTCTACCCAAACTGGCAATTACTACCATAACCCCTACTACCACAGAAAATATATATCTGGTCATAATACAGACATGCCAATTTTCAGATTTGAAATTATCACCAACTGATTTACTGAATCCATGTTCCCTCTGGCATAAAACAGAATCCAACTGCACAATGCTATCATATCAGCAGCACACTGGCCAATTTTCACATATTTTTGCTTTGTTCTCACAATTTGGTTCATGAACCAACATTCAGCTGAGTCAAACTGAGTCAAACTGAGTCAAACTGAGTCAAAGCTGAGTCAAACATCTAACCAAATTTTAGGTGTACCAAAAAATGTTTTCAATTTTTTTTTTATTTGGCAGGACCAAAACGTCTTTCCATGCACAAGTATATTGTAGACATACCCTCATTTTGACATGACCCTTTTTGTGCTTCCCATAAATGCTGTGAAATTATATTATTTGTGTCACCATTCTTTCATGTCTAATTCTATCTAACCATAACCTCAACTATAGCTAACCTTAAGTGTAGCTAGGCATAGCCCTAACTGTTGTGGCATCATGTCCTCTAAATAGCAAATAGCTACTGGTCTTCTCATGTAATAGGGGGGACATGGTACAGATCTTCCTGTGCCCCCATTCTTGGGAATTAGGTGTGGGCTTCAATTTGTATTACATGTGTTGTAAAGATTATTCCCTGTGGTCCTATAATGGGACAATATATAAAATTTAAAGAGGGGTGGCATAGCGACCCTCATAGTTTTTTCCATGCTGGGACTAATAATAACTAATAATGCTGTAGTTATTTGTATGGCCATTTTATCAAGGATTCTGTCCTTGATAAATGGTGTTGAATCATAGAATCCGATAACTTCAATTGAAAGTTATGTTTCAGAAATCGATAATATTCAAACTAATATTTATCAGCTCTTAATAGGCCTTTAACGGTGGTTTTTAAACAGAGCTAATAAAGTGCCGATATATGTGATGGAGGCCATATTGTGTGAAGCCAGGCCACCTCTAAGGACTGGAAATTAGGCAATATTGTCATCCCTCTGGCTAACTTTGGGTTTGTGTGTTAGGATTAATAGTATCTCTGACAGCTTGATAGTCTTAACTCTCTCAACATGTTCAACTGATATATACAAACTGGCAATATCAAAGGTCATCAAGAAAAGTGCCTTGTATCTGAAAACATATTAAAAAATATGCAAGAAGAGGGAAGCACACAATTGTAGGTTTATTGAAAACTGGAACACAAATAAAATGGCAATGTTTCGGCCAATAGGTATTGATCATGTATAACAGAACATTGTACAAATATAAGTTTAAGTACCTGAAACATTGGCACAACAATGATAAAACCACCCCTAGTAGGCGTTATGGGTAACCATAGTGATGTTGGAGGGTCTTTTCAATACACTTTCAGTCTTAGGACATGATCCAGGACTGCAAGTTTTTAACATAGAGGTTTGTTTGTTATTCCACTAAAATAGTTACTTCCCGTCACATTATTTTGTGAATTTTACAAATTAGAAGCCATAAGATGGTTCACTATTCTCAGTTTCCTATCACATGATGTGATTTTGTACTGGATATATTTGCAGTGTCACATTTACATTCAGTCTTAAGCAATACCGCATATTAGGTGGAAACTTTGCACACTCATTGCGATAAAGGAAAACAGAGAGACTACATGAGTGCTGGTGTTTTGTTTATCAATAAAAAAAAAAACAGGTGGACAGAAGAGAAAATAGGTTAGAAATGTTTCAGGGAAAATGAATGGAGGGATAAATAGATGGAGTTCAACATTCTAGGATGAAATGTATTATTGATCCGTAGGATATACTCTGGCTATCTTAGGGAGTATGGTTATGACTGAAAACAGTTATTTTCACTACCCAATTTGCATTATAGTATAAGATATTCAAAGAGCTACCGATTGTGTTTATGGTACCACTCCAACTTACAGATTGGATTCTAGCAGGATGGATTCTGTTGCATAACTAACTTGAAGGTTTTTAACATATTGTTGGCATCATGTGCATATTTAATGCCATATCTTTGTCCAGACAAAAGTCGTTCATCTTTTTATGTCTGTTTTTATCTCTTATTTTATTGACAGTTTGCTAGTTTGATTTCTGCTGCAATTGTGCTGATTGCAATCGTGGCCCTTGGCAGACTACTAGAACCACTTCAAAAGGTACAGAAATAAATATAATTATCAATCTCCTTTTTAAAGTCCATCTGTCAGCAAATATGTAGTTGAAAAAGTAAATTCAGGTGGGTAAAAAGTGTAATCAATAAAGTATGCCAGTGAAATTGCCATGCACATGTATAGATAAAGTGATCTGGGCAATAGCATACAAAGAGGGGGTGAAATATGGGAGGGCAGTGTATATAGCATTCCCTTATCACACAATCATTCATTGTGGCAGAGGAATGTCCTGAGCATGAAAGGTAACTGTGAATGGTATGTAGTGACTGAACATCATATAGCTGCCTCTCTATCCATTCTCTGCATGCTGCTCCCTGTCAGACTGGGCAGAGACAAAGATCTGCTACTGCTATTTTGAGCAGACATGCTACAATATTGGTACGTGGGAGCAAGAGATAGCAATAAAGTATAAAATAAACCGTTATTACAATCTCTTTAAAAGAATAAAAGATATAACAAGACACAATGAGTTTCGACCCTATGAGGTCTTTCTCAGGTGCATCTTAACATGCAATGATTTGTGACTGCATTTATACCCTCTAAAATAGGGACAAATCATTGCAGGTGAGCAAGGTCCAAATATGGTTAAGACCGGATATAAATAGTCACCGTAAGATGGCAACCTTTCCGTTTTTTCTGTCCAAGCAATAACATATATGCCACATTCAAGATGGCAAAACATCCAGTTTCCATAATGTCCTTACAGTTCTCCAAAATGTTGGCGCGCTTACTTCCTGTGACGTGCGTCCGCACGTTTGAGGTATTGTGTCCTCTTCTTGATTAGCCGCGCACGCTAGCGTGCTTCTCCTATTCACTTCCATAATACATGCGTGTTTTGTAAGCCATCTGCTTTCCAGCTGCATTGCCCCTCCCACGGGCATATGAGGCATAAGAGTGGGTTGTCCTACATATCGAAGTGTTATAGCGGCATCCTTCCTCATACTCCTTCCCTCTGTATACTTATGTCAACAGTTGCCATTTTAGTTTGGGGCAATATGCCCACAGTATAATAACCGCAAATTTTCTACAGAGAAAAAGGGGATGTCAGAAAGGGGACATTGCATAGATAACAATCATCTTAAAAATGGATCAAGTGGCAATTTTGCATAAAAATATATATTAGAACAATTTCTCTGCATTCTCAAAAATTGCCCCTTTTGGTATGTTTTTTTTTTTAACCATCACCCTTGGTTAAAAAAACATACCAAAGGGGCAATTTTTGAGAATGAAGAGAAATTGGTCTACTCAGGCAGATTTTATTTCACAATCTAATATCTTGAAGGAACAGTTTGAGTAAAAAGGATATGCTAAAGATATTTTACAACAAGATATTGATAGGATCTCACAATTAGATAGACCCAAACTGTTAGATAAAAGAAAGAAGAAATATATGGTGAAAGATAGCCAGATTCCTCTTATCTTTGACTTTTCAAGCAATATAGGTTCCCCTAAAAAGATTATTAAGAACTGGCACATTTTAACTCAAGAACATGAAATCTCAAAATATGCAGGTATAAGTCCTAAATTTGTTTTTAGGATGGCAAAAAAACTGAAAGCAGATTTTAAACAAAAGTTTTAAAGTAAAAGAAATTAAAAATGTTTTTTTTAACTAAGTGGTTAGAAATACAGAAAGGTTTTTTTTATCATTGTGGTACTTGCAATACATGCAGGAACACGAATATTGCTAATAAAAATATAAAAAAGTTTAAATCACAAATAAAACTTTTTATATAAAATCTCCTATTACTTGCTGTAACGGATCCCCTGTACTCCGACTGAGTATAAGCAACTGTAGTTCTCCCAAATCTCAAGTGAAGTAGTAAAAAAAGCTCTGAGCTACCCAAACATCAGCCTAGACTTGATTAAGGGTACAAGAAGACTGTTTAATTATGGCCAGATGGCCCACCTTTATACACAGACCCCCAGCAGGAGGTCTTCAGCAAGGATACAGTAAAACAGGCCTCAAACACTCCCACAACACGCCCTATAGTCTCTGGAAGATAATTTAATGTACTTTGCTTAAACTACATATCTCCCAGGCACTAGAGTTACAAACTATGAAATATTAAATATTAAAAATAGGGGGGGGGGGGTGGCGGAGCCAGCAGCGCAATGGAGCAGTCGCATCTCCTGGAGCTTCGACCCAATATAAACCTAAACGACCCGTTTATGTGGGAACCTGAACCCAAAAGTCCCTACAAAGTACGCTGCCGACAACAAGCAGACAATGGGCCGGAAAACAAAGAAGGCGAAAGCAAACAAAGGTCCCCATGGCTGAGACACAGGAGACATGCTGCGAAACACGCAGCAGGCCGCATGGTCTAAGATGGCGCTCACGGACGACTTCTCCTCCTATTCCTCCGAGGACTTCGCCACAGACCTCATGGAAGGAGCCTCCTTCAGCCCTCACCTAACCGCAGCACTGAAGCCACGAAAAGAGGTGACCCGGTCACGGCAGATCAATTAAAAAAAATGCTAGCAGAGCAATGCAAGGATCTGGGGCAGACATGGCTTACTACAAGGAGGCCAAAGAAAGAGCGATGACCAAAATCACTCAATTAGAGGCTTGCACGAGCACCCATAACTCAAGACTTACCAAGATAGAACAATGGGTGACAGACCTGGAGGCACGGCAAGACACCACCACAGATCGGCTGGATGCCTGTCAGGATCGGGTCAGGGATCCAACACGCAGAGTACAAAGAGTAGCTGATACGTATACCGGTCCTTAGAATGGCCGGACTAACGTAGAACTACCATAGAATGGTCAGAGACAAGCCGAGGTCGAGGATAACAGAAGACAGGTAAGCGAGAGACAAGCCGGGTCAAGGAATACAGAAAGGCAGGAGAGTAAATAACAAAGCCGGGTCAGAACCAAAAGACAAGAGAATCACAAAGCACTGTGTGACTAGGAGGACTAGAACCACGACAGGGCAATGAGTGAATGAGAGAACCCCCGTTAAGTATCCTGGCTAGGGAGAGGAGACACGCCTCCGGCGAGTCCTGATTCGTCTCCCGAGATTTGAGTGGCAGGATGTTTCGGGTTAGCGTCATGACGTCTACCTCCGGTCCTTCTGTTATAAAAGGAAGTGACTCCCTCGCGGCCGGCGTTAGCAAGGCCGAGTGAACCGCGGGAGACCGAGGAGACATGGCGTCCGGACGGATAACCTTCTAAGTCTCTACCTCTCTCAACGGTAGAGACTCCAGGTACCCTGACAGTACCCCCCCCCTCAGATACGCCCACCGGGCGGAAGGAGCCGGGGCGAGATGGAAAGCGGGAGTGAAATGCCCTGCGAAGACGAGGAGCATGAACATCCTCTTGTGGTACCCAACTCCTCTCCTCAGGACCATATCCCCTCCAGTCAACTAAATATTGTACTCGTCCCCGGGAGACACGAGAATCAATAATGGAGTTAACCTCATACTCCTCCTGACCCTCCACCTGAACAGGGCGCGGAGGGGCGATAGTGGAGGAGAATCTGTTACAGATTAGAGGTTTCAACAATGACACGTGAAAGGAGTTCGGGATGCGTACAGTAGCTGGAAGAGCTAGACGATATGCCACTGGGTTAATTCGAGTCAAGATCCTGTAAGGACCAATATAACGAGGAGCGAACTTCATGGAAGGAACTTTAAGACGAATATTCCTAGTGCTCAACCACACTCTATCGCCTGGAACAAAATTCGGAGCCGCCCTACTACGTTTGTCAGCATGTTTCTTTACCAGTACAGAATTGTGTAGAAGAATCTGTCGAGTCTGATCCCACAACTTCCTCAAGTTGGCCACATGGACATCAACCGACGGTACTCCTTGGGAAGGAGAAACCGGGGGAAGAATAGATGGATGAAAGCCATAGTTCATGAAGAAGGGACTTGAATGCGTGGAATCACAAACAAGATTGTTGTGCGCAAACTCTGCCCAAGGAATCAAACCGACCCAATCGTCCTGGTGTTCGGAAACAAAACAACGTAAGTATTGCTCAATCTTCTGGTTAGTTCGTTCAGCAGCTCCGTTAGACTGAGGGTGATAGGCGGACGAAAAATTCAATTTGATGCCTAATTGAGAACAGAACGACCTCCAAAAACGTGAAACAAATTGGGAGCCTCTATCAGAAGTGATCTCAGAAGGAATCCCATGTAAACGAAAAATCTCTTTAGCAAAGACCTCTGCCAATTCAGGAGAAGTCGGGAGTTTAGGCAAAGGTACGAAATGTGCCATCTTGGTAAACCTATCGACTACGGTGAGGATAACAGTGTGTTTTTTAGAAACCGGCAGATCCACAATAAAGTCCATAGCCACACAGGACCAAGGTTTGTCAGGAATCTCCAGCGGTTGTAGAAGGCCACAAGGAAGCGAATGCGGTAGTTTGGTTTTAGTACAGACCACACAAACCCCGATAAAATCCTTAATATCCTTCCGTAACGACGGCCACCAGAAATCCTTGGAGATCAAAGAATACGTCTTGCGGACACCCGGATGACCAGCCACCTTACTCTCGTGAAGACACTGTAAGAGCTCCAATTGAAGTTCAGGAGGAACGAAAAGTCTGGAAACCGGAGTCAGTCTAGTGCCAGATGCTGCAAGTTCCTTATCTGATCAAGTAGCGGGGAATGAACTTTGAGAGTAGTGTTAGCGATAATGTTACACTTGGGTACTATAGAGGACAAAACCGGCTCAGATACGGCAGCAGGTTCATATTGGCGAGATAAGGCGTCGGCTTTAGAATTCTTAGAACCTGGCCTATATGTGAGTACGTAGTTGAAGTGAGTGAGAAATATGGACCAACGAACCTGTCTAGATGATAGTCGTTTAGCCTCCCCAATATAGGATAAGTTCTTATGATCCGTCAAAATAGTAACAGGATGCAAGGTACCCTCCAATAAATGTCTCCACTCCTTCAAGGCCATTATAACCGCTAGTAGTTCCCTGTCACCAATGTCATATCTGCTTTCAGTACCGGACAATTTTTTGGAAAAGAATCCACAAGGATGTAGTGGTTTATCTACACCCAACCTTTGGGACAGAACAGCACCTATACCTGTCTCAGAAGCGTCTACTTCGAGTAGGAAAGGTAGAGTAGTATCAGGGTGAACTAAAATTGGTGCGGAAGCAAACAGCTCTTTGAGTGTCTCAAAAGCCCGAAGAGCTTCAGTAGACCAATTCTTAGTCTCAGCCCCTTGTTTGGTCATGTTAGTGATGGGAGCAATGATAGAGGAGTATCCCTTAATGAAACGTCTGTAGTAATTAGAGAAACCAATGAATCTCTGGATAGCCTTGAGACCCTGAGGTAAAGGCCAGTCTAGTATGGATTGGAGCTTCTCCGGATCCATTTCAAACCCTTCCCCAGAAATCACATAACCAAGAAATGTAGTTTGGGATTGGTCAAAGCTGCATTTCTCTAGTTTGCAGTATAAGCCATGCTGAAGAAGTTTGTGTAAAACCCTCCTGACTTGCCTGTGGTGAGTCTCAATATCCCTGGAATGTATAAGAATATCATCAAGGTATACAATTACACAGTCATCTTGAAACTCCCTAAGAACCTCATTAATAAGGTCCTGAAATACTGCCGGAGCATTGCAGAGACCAAAAGGCATTACCGTATACTCATAGTGCCCATATCGAGTATTGAATGCAGTTTTCCACTCGTCACCGTCGTGGATTCTCACTAAATTATAAGCACCTCTAAGGTCTAACTTAGTGAAAATTTTAGAACTTTTTAATCGGTCAAAAAGCTCGGTGATCAAGGGAATCGGATAAACATTTCTGATGGTTATCTTGTTAAGGCCTCGGTAGTCAATGCAAGGTCTTAAAGAGCCATCCTTCTTTTTAACAAAAAAAAATCCAGCCCCAGCAGGGGAGGAGGATCTTCTAATGAACCCCTTGTCTAGGTTTTCACGAATATACTCCTCTAGAACTAAGTTCTCATTCGTGGACAAAGGATATACATGACCCCTGGGGGGCATGGTACCAGAAAGTAAATTAATTTTGCAATCAAAAGGCCTATGTGGTGGTAAGGTATCAGCCTTTCTTTTGTCAAATACTGCCTTTAAATCTTGATACAAGGACGGTATCTGTACTTTGGTAGAGTCAGTAGCGTTATTAATTGGGTTGACACTACAAAGAGGTGACACTTTCTTTAAACAACTCTCTTGACAATTCTGGCCCCAAGAAACTATTTCCCCTGATCTCCAATCTATAACGGGGTTATGTTTCTTAAGCCAGGAATATCCCAGGACTATGGGAACAGAAGGGGATGAAATGAGTAGTAGGGATATTTCCTCCTTGTGTAGAATACCAATAGTTAAGTAAAGAGGTGTGGTCTCCCGGGAAATCACAGGCTCAACTAAAGGTCTACCATCAATGGCTTCAACAGCCAAGGGTGTCTTCCTTAACTGGGATGGGATAGTGTGTTTAGTGAGAAACTTTTGGTCGATAAAACTCTCAGCAGCGCCGGAGTCTATCAATGCCATAGTTTCTAAAGTTCCCTTCTCCCAAGTTAACGAGACCGGTAAAAGGAGTCTATGTTCTTTGTAGTTATGAGTAGAGGACAAAATCGAAACACCCAAGGTCTGTCCTCTAGAGAAACTTAGGTGCGAGCGTTTCCCGGACGGCTGGGACAGCTCAAACGTACATGACCTCTGAACCCACAATACATACACAGTCCCTCTCTTCTCCTGTACTGTCTCTCCTCCTCTGAGAGACGAGTAAGGCCTAACTGCATAGGTTCTGAAACCTGTGGATCTTTGGTTTCAGCAACTTGAAATGATGGTACTAGTCTAGAGAAAGATTTAGCGGTTCTATCTCGAGTATTCTGTCTCTCCCTTAGGCGTTCGTCAATACGGGAGACAAAGGAAATTAAGTCCTCCAGATTCTCGGGAAGTTCTCTAGTAGCTACCTCATCAAGTATTACATCAGATAATCCATTTAAGAATACGTCTATATAGGCCTGTTCATTCCATTTTACCTCTGCCGCCAAAGACCTGAACTCTAGTGCATAATCCACAAGGGTTTGGTTGTCTTGTCTAAGGCGCAACAGTAATCTGGCTGCATTGGCCTTCCTGCCAGGAGGGTCAAAAGTTCTTTTAAAAGCAGCTACAAAGGAATTATAGTTATAGACTAATGGATTATCATTCTCCCACAACGGATTCGCCCATCTCAGAGCTCTCTCAATGAGTAAGGTAATAATAAATCCCACCTTTGCCCTATCAGTAGGGTATGAACGGGGCTGTAGCTCGAAGTGAATACTGATCTGGTTCAAAAAGCCACGACACCTCTCAGGGGAACCAGCATAACGTACAGGTGGGGTAACTTGGGAAGAAGCACCTACAGTAGCTACCTCTAACCCTGGACCCACAGAAGAAGCAGAAGTGTTACGCCTCTCCTCAGGTGGATTAATAGGGCGAGACAGCAGCGCCTGTAGTGCCAGAGCCATCTGATCCATCCTATGATCCATGGCGTCAAACCTAGGATCAGGAGAACCAAGCTGACAATTTGTACCTGCAGGATCCATGGCCCTGTCGTAAAGTCAGGATCGGGTCAGGGATCCAACACGCAGAGTACAAAGAGTAGCTGATACGTATACCGGTCCTTAGAATGGCCGGACTAACGTAGAACTACCATAGAATGGTCAGAGACAAGCCGAGGTCGAGGATAACAGAAGACAGGTAAGCGAGAGACAAGCCGGGTCAAGGAATACAGAAAGGCAGGAGAGTAAATAACAAAGCCGGGTCAGAACCAAAAGACAAGAGAATCACAAAGCACTGTGTGACTAGGAGGACTAGAACCACGACAGGGCAATGAGTGAATGAGAGAACCCCCGTTAAGTATCCTGGCTAGGGAGAGGAGACACGCCTCCGGCGAGTCCTGATTCGTCTCCCGAGATTTGAGTGGCAGGATGTTTCGGGTTAGCGTCATGACGTCTACCTCCGGTCCTTCTGTTATAAAAGGAAGTGACTCCCTCGCGGCCGGCGTTAGCAAGGCCGAGTGAACCGCGGGAGACCGAGGAGACATGGCGTCCGGACGGATAACCTTCTAAGTCTCTACCTCTCTCAACGGTAGAGACTCCAGGTACCCTGACAATGCCTTAGAGGACCAGAGGAGATGGTACAACGTGAAAATCCGAGGGGTACCGGAAACGGTCAACCTCAATGAACTACCCCACTATGCTCGACGTCTCCTCAGAATCCTGCTACCTGCGAAACAGGTCAAATCTATAAAACTGGACGGGCTCTTCCGATTGCTGAAGCGAGCCTGAGCCCCTGCATCCGCGACGGCGGACCTTATATTGAGATTCCAGACACTAGCAGATAAGGCCTCCCTCCTGGCAGCGTTAAAAGGGAAAACTCCTTTGCTGTTCGAAGGCACAGAACTGAAAACATTTCCAGACCTAACTAAGAACACCCTTACCTGGTGGAAATCATTGCAACCGCTCCTGCAGAGCCTCCGCGATAGGGGGATTCCATACCGCTGGGGAACGCCACAAGCGATTTCCTTCACCTACAAAGGGACCACCCACAAGGCTAAAGACCACAAGGAGCTGGAGTCCATCTTGTCAGTAGCAGGTATACTGCGAATGCCACCGATGAACAAAAAGGGACTGTCCCAGTTAAACCCTGCTAATGTACGAGAGTTCACCCCGAGAGAACCCCAAAGATCATCGCCTGCCAATGGCACCACTTGAAGCACCAGCAGTCATCCAGCTCCAGGGGACAACCTGCTCCACTATTCGTGATGAACTTATATAGCACAGTTTGAGACTGTTATCTTTTCTCTTAACGTTTATGTTACATTTTAATTTTAAGTTTTCGCTGCAAGCCACATTGATTGCACAAATATTGTAACCCACTCTCCTAGCTGACACCTAGCAGATACCTAGGCTCCGCAGACACCTAGCAGATACTTCCACACACACCTTGGTAACCATACAAGCCAACAAAGTGTATCACTGACATAAGACTAGAAGCATCATAACTTGAGACCACAGCTAGACTGATACTACTTTCACACATTCACACTCCGAGGAAACTCCCCCCCATCCCCTCCCTCCCTCCCCGCCAGTCCACAGACGAACCCGCCATACCGTACTCATATATAGGTGACCGGCAAAGGGAGCTCCCCTAAGTGGCTAACACGCACGAGGAACACATCACCCGCATATCCACACAGGGTAAAAGAGTGGATCACCACATTTGCTCACCCTAACACAAATATATAAAATGTGTATTGCTCACAGATGCGAACTTTGTTATTGACTGTTGTTAATTAAGCGGACATATGCTACAGTGGCATTGCCTGCAACGATGTTCACCATACGCAAATAAATAAAGAATTAAAATATATATATATTAAAAATATACATAACACAAAAATAGGAACCCCCACAAATATTACATCACCGGATAGTCTGGATCTCAGCGCCCAAGTTGTCCAAATAGCGCTCAGATCCCACCAACACAGCTGAATCGATACCGGGGTAAAGTTTTGACCAACCGCACACATGGCGTCTGCTCAAATTAGTTCCATAGAATCAGTGGTAGCAGTCGGTCAATTTCGAAGTTCCAAAACGAACAAAAAGACTAACGGTTTCCCTGGCTCATAGGTAGCGCTTGTTCACCTTGTTCTCCTGGCTTGTCGGGGAATGAAGCAGGCATTCGTGTGAATTTGCCAGTGTTCGCGAGGTGGAGTGTCCAACTTATAGTTTCAGACACTCAATGACTAGGTCCCGCTGCCTGCGTTCATGCGACAAGATGGCTGCCGTTTTCCAGCGCACATGTTGTTCGGTTATATGAATGGTGGCCACACAGAGAGAGCCAGGGGGTGGTCGGTGTTCGGTAGATTGTAGCTTCCTAATGGGGAAAACCTGAATGGGGTTTGGGAACATATTACTGAACTTAGCAGGGGAATAGCTTAGACACAGGCAAAATAGTGAGTTTTGTCACACTTGCAATTCAAAAAATATAATTTATTTACTCAATTGTAGTTGTAGCTATCAGTACATAGGAAAAACTTCTAAAATATTAAATGTATGATTAGGTGAACATGTTAGTAATCTCAAAAAAGGTTTTATTAACCACAGTGTATCAAAGCATTTTTTTTTTTTTTAAATCCATGGGTCTGACCCCAAAAGTAAGGATTTTAATTTTGCTATTTAGGAGGTTAAAACACATTGGAGTGATGGCAATATTTAAAAAAAAACTAAGTCTACAGGAAATGAAATGGATTTTTGAATTACGCACTTTGATACCTAAGGGTCTTAATGTGGATTTTGAAAAGACTTCCATTTTACAATATATGTTTTCTCCTGTTTTTTTTTTTAGTCATTTGCAGTAGACGCACTTTTTATTTAATTTTTAAATGTAATATATATATATATATATATATATATTTTGTATTTTATTTGGATATATATTTATGCAAAATTGCCACTTGATCCATTATTTTTCAGATTATTGTTATCTATGTAATTTCTCCTTCCTGACATCCCTTTCTCTCTCTTTTCATTGCATGTAATTTGCTGTTGTTATTTGCTGTTACTGTGGGCATATTGCCCCAAACCAAAATGGCATCCATCAACATAAGTATACAGGGGGAAGGAATATGAGGCGGGATGTCTCTATGACACTTCAATATGTAGGACAACCCACTGCCTTATGCCTCACATGCCTGTGGGACAGGCAATGTAGCTGGAAAGCAGATGGCGGACTGAACACACATGTATTACGGAAGTGAGTAGGAACAGCGTGCGCAGGATTGGAAGGTGATGCGCGGCTAATCAAGGAGAGGGCACAATACCTCCACCAGTTGGAAGTTTGTCACAGGAAGTGAGTGCACCACCATTTTGGAGAACTGTAAGGATGCTATGGAAACTGGACGTTCGGCCATCTTGAAGGTGGCATATATGTTATTGTTTGGACAGAAAAACTGGAAACATCGCCATCTTACGGGTGGCGATTTATATATGGTTTTAACCATATTTGGACATGGATGTGAGGTAATGCCTTGCTCACCTGTAATGATTTGTCCCTACTTTGGGGTATAAATGCAGTCACAAATAATTGCTTGTTATGATGCACCTGAGGAAGACCTCATAGGGTCGAAACGCGTTGTGCCTTGTATTATATTTTATTATTTTAAAGATATTGTAATAAAGGTTTATTTTATACTTGATTACTCCTGTTCCTGTTTTAACTAGATAACTACACCATATTCTTGCTCCAGAGAAGTCATTGTAGTATCCATAGATTCCTTTATGTGGTTGAAGTACATCTATAGTTCGGAGCCACACTTTAAAATGGCTCGGTAAATTGTGAGTTTTCCAATTTATTGTTTTATTACATATTTGTATGTACAAATTACACTATGGTATTTATATCTATACCATATAGGGTCTATTTGTGAATTAAAATACCTAACTGTGATTATTATAACACAAAGGTAAACAAATGCCTAACAGAGAATACTGTGTCAAAATAGCCAAGCTAAAAGAACAAGTGAGATAGAAAATCTTCCTGCTTGTATACTTTGCAGTACACTATGCCTTTCAGTAGTCAATTTTTGTCAAACTCTAGTTTAGAGAATAACCATTGAAATCTTTATAACATGATATTATTGGAACCTGGTTAACCTTTGCTTTTTATATCCTCAGTCTGTTCTTGCAGCTATTTGCATTGCCAATTTAAAGGGAATGTTCTGGCAGGTCCGCGATGTGCCACGACTTTGGAGACAGAACAAGTGGGACTCGGTAAGTGTCACAGCTAGTTTTATTAGGAATGGTGTATATTTTTTTTTACCTTTTATAGCATGTTTTCACAATCTATTTTTTTTTCTCTTTTAAGTTGCAACATAAAATTCTTCAGTGTCATTAAAAAACAAATATGGATATATTACATGAACATTATAGCATTTGACATACAACAATATAATTTAACCTCCAAGTACTGTTTGTCAAGTTGTTACCACAGTATTATAAAGTCATTGTAAAGACACAAAGCACTGAAAATGGCGGACAAAGAAAGGGATAAAAGGAATTATTGGAAGAGAGCAATGAACATTAAGTGCATAGCCAGAAAGTCTAACATTTACATTACATAAATGACTCAATTTTGAAATATAAGCTTTTAAAATTAGCACAATCGTTTAGAAAAACATTTCAAATTATATACAAAATTTGCACAGACTTTAATGGTGACTTTGTAGATAAATCACTTGAAATGTTTTTCTGACGGATTGTGATCATTTGAAAAGCTTATTAACAAAAATAAATTGAGGCCTTTTTCTGTGCTTCAAATATCAGGACTGTCTTTGATGCTTTTATGGCTCAAATCATTCCTAATTACTTGCAACCTTCTGTAGTACATATTCAGTACAACTTAAGAACACTGAATTACTTTCCACAATCTGTTCTGCCTTGAATGGGGCACTTTAAGGACCATAACAATTCAAGGGCATTGTAGTGATTTATTTTTTCTTCATGGGTGCTATTGCTCATTTTCTGAAACCATTCTGCAGGGGCCTGCAAAAAACTAGGGCTTTTCTGGAACACAATCTGCACAGCCTGCAGGCACCTTGATAATGAAATTAGACTTCTACATCAACAAGAGCAGTTCCATCATATAGTGGTTATTGTGCATACAATTAAAAGAAACAATGACATGTAAATGAACCCCTTTACTACCAAAATCATGTATAGGTGTTTACTACTTTAATTTTCTTGCATTTACAAAACAATATCTAACAAACAAACAAACACCATAAACTCAGTGTTATTACTGTGTAAATTACTTAACTTCAATCAATCTGCAGCCTCCCAGGATCGTTATCCACAAGAACGATCTTTACATATGCATAGAACCACAAACAGAAATGGGATACGGCTGTACAGTCTATAGAGAGAACACATAAAGAAAAAACAATAGTGGGATACAGTATATACAGTGAATTGTGTGCTTGAATGGATGCACTCACAAGATGGTAGAAATAGAAGAGCATTCATAAGGTTCCTCCCCAGATAATATGGGGGGGATGCTGGTTTCCCTTATCAGTGTCGAGCAGCCAATGGAACACGGGACTCCAGGTGAGTAGTAGTGAAAAAAATTGATAATTTTATTTTCTTAAAAAGGTGAAAAGACACCATAAGATTAAAATGTAAAAGTGCAGCAATAGGTCCAACGCGTTTCGTTCAAACAAGAACTTCATCAGGGACCGCACAGTAAAAGAAATCACAGGCAATATCATAGATTGTAAAAAATAATACATCCTACTCTCCCCTTAACAAAATCTCTATAAATAGGGCTAATCCCAGTGTCCCATTGGTCCATGGTGTGGGAGTGTCCAATAGCCAGCTCTTCATTGGTCCATGGATGGTATCCTCCAGCTGATGATATTTTCGGCATTTAGATTAATCAAATTGGGCGCGTTCACTAGAAAAGCCGGAACCGGAAGTGGACGTCGTCCTTCACTTCCGCGTTCCATTTGCGTTCCACGTGCGTTCCAAATGCGTTCCACAAAACAATATATACCTATACCAATGGAGCGCTCGCTATATAACTTATTTAGTCACATATGATTGTGCCCAAAAGCATAAAAAGTAAAAATAGAAAGCATATATAGTGAAATATTGTTTGTTCATAGGGGTCAAATGTTATTATACCAAAATTGTGTGTGTATGTATGTATATATATATATGTGTATATATATATATATATATATATATATATATATATATATATATATATATATATATATATATATATATATATATATATATATACCATAGGAAAACTGTTATATCACAGTCAGGAACATTTAAAGGAATAAAAAATGACAGAATATATTAACATATTTACATATCTACACATCAAAGTTTATTAATACATATTTTAAAATAATATCTCCTCATAAAACACAGTATTACTGCCGGTATGGATTACTGGATCATAGAAAGGGAGTACATGCAGCTAAAAGCTGCTACTCACAAGCGCCTGTGTTCCCACTGGAACCTTTGTGTTTGTCTCTGCCTGGGATCAGAATCAAAGTTATTTAACCCCTTAAGGAGCAAACTATTGGAATAAAAGGGAATCATGACATGTCACACATGTCATGTGTCCTTAAGGGGTTAACAGGAGAGCCAAATGTTTCCCCCGCGATGTTGCAATGCAGAGCCTCAAGCCTTGTGTACAAATACTTCCAAGACCGGAACTTCAAAGTCTCAGGGTTTCCAGTTAGTTAAACTTTCCCAGGTCTTAAAAGCGTACCCTCCCACTTTGTGTCGTCACCAGGTCTACACGTTTCGCCATAGGCTTCTTCAGGACTTCAGTGTGATGATTCTGCCATCTTAATTAAGGGTATATAAGGGCAAAGTCAATTGGCCTTCTAATAGTCTGATTGGTTACACTGTCAGATTTAATTTACATAGTCTGAATAAGTAGGTCCAACAGAGTTTTTTTTAATGATTACAATTCATGCATTTACGTTCCAGGAATAAATAGCAGCTGGTAGAGTAACACATTTATCTGCTTGGAACCCATTCCACCCAATTGTCTGCAAATGTTTTTAAAAAGACATTGTAACAGTAGCTTACCTGCCTTGGTATGACTAAATGGCTCGTGGAGGAGTTTGGAAGTCTTCCTTCTTCCTAGTGACTATGGGCTCTGAAAACAGACTTTCCTGTCCTGATCCAGATATTATGGCTCACCACCAGTGCTGGACTTGCCCACCAGGATACTGGGAAATTTCTGTTGTAGTCTGGGCTGTTCCTGCACAGCCACAGATATAGAATGGGGAGGGACCAGCAGGCGGTCCAAGGATAGGGGATCGCCTGCATTCATTAATGAAAGCTTAGCTTCATTGTCAGTGAAGGAGATGATCAGTGTCTGCCTGACTACACCGGCCAACTCCACAAACCATATAGACCAGGGGTCCTCAAACTGCGGGCCAGATCCGACCCGCCAGGGCCCTGAACCCGGCCCAAGCATTAAGGGCCACCTGATGGGCCCTATATCTTCAGGGGCCTTGTCCGCGCTGCGGCCGTGCAAAAAATAGCAACCGCGAGTAGTGCTGGGATGGAAGTGTGTCTGTATTTCAGTATGTATGTATGTCTGTATGTATGTATGTATGTCTTGCAGTATGTATGTATGTATGCATGCGTGTGTGTGTGTCTGTATGTATGTTAGTATGTGCCTGTGTGTCTTTTTGCTCCTGATGGTCCGCTTTCAATGTGAGTGTCATGCACAATGCGTTCCACTTTACAAGCAGTCTATTATCTGCAAGCATCAATGGCTATCAGCATAATTCATAAAGATCCAGTTCTACTTTGGTTCATAAGGATCAAATCATGTGGAAGGATGGTCTGGTTCTTGACATGAAATCCAAATACAAGTGTAAGGATGAATTAGTAATAATTATTTTTGCTTCACAGTGATAGATAAAACTAAAATAAAATTAATCCTACTCCATCTTGGATATTACCTAAACATAAGTTTTTATAACTGTCCGATTGGCCATCTGTCCAATTGGTAATCCAGTCCCGAGTTATTAACAATATAAACCACAGCATTTTAAAAACACCATCTTTACACAGTACCTTTTTCCTTTGGGTCTCAGGGTTACATAGCTGAAAATAGACTTACCTCCATCAAGTTCAGCCTTCCTCACATGTTTTTGCTGTTGATCCAAAAGAAGGCAAAAAATGCAGTCTGAAGCGCTTCCAATTTTGCAACAAACTAGGAAAAAAATCCTTCTTGACCCCAAAATAGCAGTCAGATATCTCCTTGGATCAAGCAGCTAATTAGAAATGATATCCCTGTATGTTATGTTTTTGCAAGTATTTATCCAATTGCTGTTTAAACATGTGTATGGACTCTGATAAAGCCACCTCTTCAGGCAGAGAATTCCATATCCTTAGTGCTCTTACTGTAAAAAAAATAAATAAATATTTGCCTTAGATGAAATCTCCTTTCTTCCAGCCTAAATTCGTGTCCTATGTATATTTGCCCTGTTTATGTATAGATTTCCAGATAATGTTTTTTACTGGCCCCGAATATATTTTTATAATGTTATCATATCCACTCCGAGGCGCCGTTTTTCCAAATAAAGAGATTTCAATTTTTTAACCTTTCTTCGTAGATAAAATGCTCTATTCCTTTTATCAATTTTGTAGCTCATATTTGCACTTTTTCTTGTGCCATAATATCCTTTAGAGCAGGTGCCCAAAATTGCACAGCATATTCCAGCCTAAATGCGTTACCTCGTGTCCTATGTATAGCCCTGTTTATGGATAGATTTTAAGATAATGGTTTGTACTGGCCCCGAATGTATATTTGTATAATGTTATCATATCCCCTCTGAGGTGCCGTTTTTCCAAATAAAGAGATTTCAATTTTTTTTAATCTTTCTTCATAGCTAAAATGCTCCATTCCTTTTATCAATTTTGTAGCTCGTCTCTGCACTTTTACTAGTGCCATGATATCCTTCTTTAGAACAGGTGCCCAAAATTGCACAGCATATTCAAGGTGTGATCTTACTAGCAATTTATAAAGAGGCAAAATTATATTTTCATCCTGAGAATTCATGCACTTATTTATACATGACAAAACCTTACTGGCCTTGCAACTGCAGATTGACATTGCATATTGTTGCCTGATTTGTTGTCTATAACAATTCCCAAATCCTTTTCATGTGCGGTTATCCCTAATTCACTACCATTTAGGGTGTAAGTTGCTTGTGCATTTTTTACCCCGAAGTGCATAACTTTGCATTTCTCTACATTACATTTCTGTTCCATTTTAGTGCCCAGTCCCACAATCTATCTAAATCCCTCTGCAGCAAAGCAATATCCTGCTCACATTTTGTTACTTTACAAAGTTTTGTGTCATATGAAACATGACTTTCAATGCCTATTGCAAGATCATTTATAAATATGTTAAATAGAAGCAGTCCCAAAACAGAACCCTGAAGGACACCACTTACCACTTTGTAATAGCCGGAAAATTTACCATTAATGGCAACTCGTTGTACTCTATCCTTAAGCCAATGTTCTACCCAAGAACAAGAATATTCACCTAGACCAATTTATTTTAGTTTGAGGAACCGTATCAAATGCCTTGGCAAAATCCAAGTAGATCACATCCACTGCAACTCCCTGATCTATACTTCTACTTACTTCTTTGTAGAATGCAATTAGGTTAGTTTGGCATGACTTATGTTTCCTAAAACCACGCTGATTATTGCTAGTAACAAAGTTCTTCCCAATGAATTCCTGAATATTATCCCTTAATAGCCCTTCAAATATTTTCCCAGACTCAGAAATTAAGCTCACAGGTCTATAATGTCCAGGCAAGGATTTTGAACCCTTATTAAATATAGGAACAACATCTGCCTTCCTCCAATCATCCAGTAAAATTGCCTGATACAAAAAAAAAATTAATACAGAGGCTCACTTATTTCCCCACTTAGCTCCTTAAGTACTTGTGGGTGAATACCGTCAGGCCACAGAGCTTTATTTACATTCATTTTCTTTAACTGCTGTAGCACCTTGTCTCGAGTCATCCAATCACAAGTTATCTGCAAGTTTTTTGCAGCAATCATTTGCATATCTCTTGCTATAGAATCCTCCTTAATATAATGTGAAGAAAAATTGTTATTTAAAATTCCTTCCTTTTCCTTGTCTTCATTAACTAACAGGCCCATCTCTGTTTACAGAATTATTTTTAGAATTGATGTACTTCAAAAAAAATGTTAAGGTTGGTTTTGCATTCTTTGGCAATTAATTTCTCATTTTCTAGTTTAGCCACTTCAATTGCCACTTCAATTGCCTTTTTGCAAGCATTATTGCCTTATATCTTAAATAGATGTCTCTGCTTTGTCCCATTGAAATGCTTTGAATGCCCTTTTTCTTATTTTTAATCTCTTGTTTTACTTCTTTACTAAGCCTCATTGGTTTCAATTTGTTTCGTTTATATTTATTACCCAATGGTACATACTGAGAAATGTAACTTTCTAATACTTGTTTGAATAGTTTCCATTTATCCTCCGTGTTTTTTTCAATAAGGTGTTTGTCAGTCGATATGTTGTAGAGCTGCCCTAATCTTATTGAAATTGGCTTTTTTAACTGCCTCCCCTCCAGTTGTTAGACTCTCTTTTAAAGGTCTGGCTTCCACCAGTTAACTCTGCTGGGAATAGAGAGCTCCAACCTGTTACTAATATAGAAAGCCTCTCCAACTCTGCCTCAATCAATATAATCCGATTATAACGGTTATCGTGTTGATCAATGATCACGAAAATGCAAAACAATAAAAATTAAAATATATTAAAAATAAAGAACTAGTGAGACCTTTACATCAAAACCTTAAACTCCATAAAAGGCAACAATATTGTTCCAAAAACACTAATTCTTCTTTTTTTCAGTAAGTGCCGTGTTCTCACTTTATGGAATTGTATAACCACCAAAGCTATGACAAGGCTTCACCAGCATATTGAGGAATTTATTGATAAAAATTATGCTTACTTTACTAAAATGTGAAGCGGCTTCCTCCCTTTCAGAAGAAATTAATCTTGAAGAAACTATGGAAGTAATTAAATCATCCAAGTCTAGCTAAAGTCCAGGATCAGATGGTGTCTCTAGATTATATTACAAGATGCTCCCTATGACACTACTCTCTCACCTATGAAAACTATTTAACTATATGTTGCAAGCCAACATATACTTATTTCTCAAACCCAATAATCCACACTTAAAAATGGAACATTACCAACCCATTTCACTCTTGAACATAGACATTAAGATACTGTACTTACCAAAGTGCTGGTAAACAGGCTTCAAGCATTCCTTACAACATTTATAAACTACTATCAGGATGGATTTATTTCCATATTGCAAAAGTATGACAACACATGCAGAACTTTTGACCTCATGGTATGCCGCAATCAGTACATCCAGACCCTTTTGATTTCAGATGCAGAGAAAGCATATGATAGAATCCATTGGCTAATTCTATTTTCTACCCTGCACAAGTTTGGATTTGTTCAATTTATATCAAAACCTGCTTATAAAAAAGAGATACTGCCTTAAAATTAAAAATGCAAGTATGAATATTAGCACACACAAGCTATCTACCAAATGTGAAAACTATTATTTAGCTTTTCTGGCAACTAAAAGTAACATACTACAGAGTTTACTATATTCAGTGCAATATCTAAAGGAAGTACTGGCTAAAAAATTCAATGCAAAACTAGCAAAGTTGTAAAAAACTGTATTAAGTCGGTTGTTTTCTTTTTATCTGGTGAATAAAATGTTTCTACATTATATCACACAGCTATTTGTCGTCTTCAAAAAAAATTTCTTGTGGTTTTGTCTTTCTGTACTTTCAGGATTCATGTTTGCACGTTTTTTTTTGCGAATTTGCCAGGAATCTATTTTCGAAGTTGTTCCCCTCCTCTTGACACGATCAATGGCCTGAGAGTCTCCGTAAGCAGGGTTGACCTGTTAGTCCCGTTTTCCATTCAAGTTGCACATGATGTCCCGGCTAGGTTTCTAGGGACAAATGTTGGAGCCTCGGCGTTGCCCCAATATGGAGGGAGCGTGGAGTTTGTTGGAGGCTTCGATGTGAGTAGCGAGTCCGGGGGGAGACCCAGTTGCCCCAGGATTCCCTCTGCCTTCTGCATGTTGCGTACAGTATGCCTGGCGTACGCATGGCGACTTCTCGCTTCAGTAGTTAGGACACGCCCCCCTAGCCCACCAGCTTTTACCATACAAGCTGGTGGAGTCTGAGGCATTCAAAAAATTTGTAGCTATTGGGACACCGCAGTGGAAGGTACCCGGACGAAATTTCTTTTCACAAAAGGCAATCCCCAACCTGTAATCGATTGTGCAAAAGGAAGTAATGGCATGTCTGGCACACAGTGTTGGGGCAAGGGTCCATCTGACCACTGATACCTGGTCTACAAAGTATGGTCAGGGCAGGTATAGCACCTACACTGTGCATTGGGTAAACCTGCTGACGGCTGCCACGCATGGAATGCGTGGTTCTGCAGAGGAGTTGGTGACACCGCTACGACTATCCTCTTCCATAACCTCCTCGGCTGAGTCCTCTTCTGCTGCTGCGTCTTGCTCCACATCAACGGCACCCCCCCCCCCCCCCCACAGCTCCCCAGGTACTATTCCACATCCCTATTCTGCTCTGTGTCAGTGTGTATCAGGGGCTCTGAGGATAGGTGTGAATCCATATCTGCCAAGTGACCCTATGTAGGGGGAATAGTCTCTATTCTGCTCTTTGTCAGTGTGTATCAGGGGCTTTGAGGACAGGTGTCAATCCATATCTGCCAAGTGACCCTATGTAGGGGGAACAATCCCTATTCTGCTCTGTGTGAGGAGGAGGAACGGGAAATGAGTAGCTCGGCATCCAACCTTGTGCAAATGGGGTCTTTCATGCTGTCGTGCCTGTTAAGGGACCCATGTATCAAAAAAGGCTGAAGGAGAACGACCTGTGTTGGGTGTCCACGCTACTAGAACCCCGGTATAAGCAGACAGTGGTGGAAATGTTACCGAATTACAAGTCGGAAAGGAAGCAGCATTTGCAAAATAAATTAAAAAGTATGCTTTACACAGCGTATAAGGGTGATGTCACAGCACAACGGGAATCTAACAGGGGAAGAGGTGAAAGTCCTCCTCCCACGACCACGCCATACCTGCCAAGTGACCCTATGTAGGGGGAACAGTCCCTATTCTGCTCTGTGTCAGTGTGTATCATGGTCTCTGAGGACAGGTGTCAATCCATATGTCAAGGTGTCAATCCATATGTCAAGGTGTCAATATGCCATATGTCAGGTGTCAATCCATAGCCATTGTGATTTAGGAATGTTAGGTGATTTCTGCCCTTTATGTATTAAAACCAGACTCTGCATGAACTGTGTAATTTTCCATGGGAGTTTTGCCATGGATCCCCCTCCGGCATGCCACAGTCCAGGTGTTAGTCCCCTTGAAACAACTTTTCCATCACTTTTGTGGCCAGAAACAGTCCTTGTGGGTTTTAAAATTCGCCTGCCCATTGAAGTCAATAGCGGTTCGTCCGGAAAATTTTGTTTGCGACATCACTAGTTGAAAGCGTACAGCGGTTTTTATCCCCGCTTATAGGATATGATGCGGCTCCCTTTTCTTCAGGGGGGTAGATGTCACTCAAAGAGAAGATACAACAATAGTGTTCTCTGTATAAAATACTGTAGAAATAAAAGTAGATAAAATGGTACTCACAAGAATGGAGCAGGCTGACTGCTCCTTGGTGATAGTGTAGGTGGAATAATCCCCACCAAGGATTACTTGGAGTCCAGAGGTGAAAATTGCCAGGTAGAAATAGAGTGTATTTAAAGATTATTGGCACAACCACAAGAGAAGTGACCAAAAAAAATCTTTAATAAATAAAATACACAATTTAAATGTCCATAAACGCGTTTCGCCTATAATGGCTTTATCAATATGGAATAAAACAATAACCTGGCAAGGTGACTTTAAATAGGGGTACAGATGTTTGAAAATGGCGCCTAAAACAGAGGTCAGCCAATCAAATTACAAGAAAATGGGATAAAAAGAAACATTGATAAACACAGATAAAATACTTATATAATACTAGTATTTACTTATAGACATTATTGGCATATTAGTATTTGTGTTAAACATTAAAAAGCCGTATTTTAGAAGAAATTTACTTCTTTATGCGGTCACGTGATCCGCGTACCGCAATGATACTTGGTAGTTGTAGTAAATAAAAGCGCATGCACGAGTAAGAGAGCGGTTGCCTGGAAACAGAATGTGCATATTGATGCACCAATAGGAGGGGGGGGGCGGGCGGGAATATGTAAATAGTGGATGTGGTCGCACAATGGATGCGGCCGATAGAGGCTATATTTAAAAAACAGGCTAAATAAGGGCAAAAGAAAGCAAATAAATGGTGGGAAAGGACTCAATAAAAAAAAGGAATTACTGAAGCAAAGACAAATGAACATAATAATGTAAAAATAATTACTGGAACAGATGCAAAATAAAAATAATAATGAATGAAATACTAGTATCATAAGTGAATAAAAAAAACGGCAATAAAAAAAATATATAAAAGACAAGACAATTTAAAACATGAGGAAGCATAAAAGCCTATACACCATAAAAATAAATAAAATTAAAAGGCACAGAGTATCAGGGTATCTTGGGGTATCAGGGTCTTAAGTTCATATACCCATTTTCATTTCTGTTCGCCCCAAGATGTTCTTTATGTCTCCTCCTCTCCAGGGGACAGAACATTTCTTGATACCCATACATTTTAACAGTTAGGATCTTTATTATGTTTAAGAAAATGTTTGGACACTGAATGATTCAGGTATCCATTTTTAATGTTTCTGCAGTGTTCACTTATTCTTGTTTTTAAGCACCTAGTGGTCATTCCAACATATTGGAGGCCACAAGGGCATTCAAGCAGATAAATCAAATTTTTTGTTGTACAATTAATAAAATCATCAATTTTGTAAACCTTGTTTGTTACATTATATGTAAATTTGATTATTTTAGATGGTAATGATGGATCAGTGCTTCTACACACTATACATGAATTGCATTTACAAAAGCCTTTAATTTTAGGGAATAGGTTTTATTCTCAAGAGATTGACATTATTTTAAAAAACAATTATTTTTGGTTTCTTAACTCTTTTTACCTTCAGAAAAGGGGAACAACTATGGGGACTAGGTTTGCCCCCAGCTAAGCAAATTTTTTTTTTTGCTTCCTCATGTTTTATATTGTCTTGTCTTTTATATATGTTTTTTATTGCTGTTTTTATTTATTCACTTATGATACTAGTATTTCATTCATTATTATTTTAATTTTGCATCTTTTCCAGTATTTCTTTATATTATTATGCTCATTTGTATTTGCTTCAGTAATTCCTTATTTTTATTGAGTCCTTTCCCACCATTAGTGATGTCCCGAACGGTTCGCTGGTGAATAGTTCCTGGCGAACATAGCTTGTTCGCGTTCACCACGGACAGCGGACATATGCGATGTTCGGTCCGCCCCTTATTCGTCATCATTGAGTAAACTTTGACCCTGTACCGCACAGTCAGCAGACACATTCAAGCCAATCAGCAGCAGACCCTCACTCCCAGACCCTCCCACCTCCTAGACAGCATACAATTTAGATTAATTCTGAAGCTGCATTCTTTTTTTTTTGCATTATTATTATTATTTTTTTGTGTTTGTGTTTATTATACTCCATAGCCAGTAACCTGTGTTTATTATACATTATCCCCCCATAGCCAGTAACCTGTGTTTATTATACATTATTCCCCCATAGCCAATAACCTGTGCTTATTATACATTATCCCCCATAGCCAGTAACCTGTGTTTATTATACATTATTCCCCCATAGCCAGTAACCTGTGCTTATTATACATTATCCTCCCATAGCCAGTAACCTGTGTTTATTATACATTATCCCTCCCATAGCCAGTAACCTGTGCTTATTATACATTATCTCCCCCATAGCCAGTAACCTGTGTTTATTAAACATTATCCCCCCACAACCAGTAACCTGTGTTTAGTATACATTATCCCCCCCACAACCAGTAAGTGTGTTAATTATACATTATCCCCCCATAGCAAGTAACCTGTGTTTATTATACATTATCCTCCCCATAGCCAGTAAACTGTGTTTATTATACATTATCCCCCCATAGCCAGTAACCTGTGTGTATTATACATTATCCCCCCATAGCCAGTAACCTGTGTTTATTATACATTATCCCCCCATAGCCAGTAACCTGTGTTTATTATACATTATCCCCCCCATAGCAAGTAACCCGTGTTTATTATACATTATCCCTCCCATAGCCAGTAACCTGTGTTTATTAGACATTATCCCCCCATAGCCAGTAACCTGTGTTTATTAGACATTATCCCTCCCATAGCCAGTACCTTGTGTTTATTATACATTATCCTCCCATAGCCAGTAACCTGTGCTTATTAAACATTATCCCCCTCATAGCCAGTAACCTGTGTTTATTATACATTATCCCCCCCATAGCCAGTAACCTGTGTTTATTATACATTATCCCCCATAGCCAGTAACTAATGATGTCCCGAACGGTTCGCTGGCGAACATCGCATGTTCGCGGTCGCCACGGATGGCGAACAAATGCGATGTTCGGTCCGCCCCCTATTCGTCATCATTGAGTAAACTTTGACCATGTACCTCACAGTCAGCACACACATTCCAGCCAATCAGCAGCAGATCCTCCCTCCCAGACCCTCCCACCTCCTAGACAGCATACAATTTAGATTAATTCTGAAGCTGCATTTTTTTTTTGTATTTTTTTTTTGTGTTTGTGTTTATTACACATTATCCTCCATAGCCAGTAACCTGTGTTTATTATACATTATCCCCCATAGCCAGTAACCTGTGTTTATTATACATTATCCCCCATAGTCATTTATCATTGGACCTAGGCAGCATGATGTCTTAGGCCGGCCCAGAGAATGAGTGAGTGAGTGAGTGAATAATATAATATATATGTTCAGAAATATATTAGTAATATATGTAAATCGGGTTCATGCAAAGAGGGTGAAAAGGTATTAAAGAAAAACACACTTATTGCATCAAATTTACAAAGCCAAACTTTTAAAAGCTTTCCTCATTTCTTTCTCGGGATGAGGAATATATCGGTTGTAGACTGAGGATTTCCATCTGCCCAATCTTTTAATAATATGCACTGGATAAATCTGACTGCCATTCTGGGGTCAATGAGGAATTTTTTGTCCTAGCTTGTTGCAAAATTGTGCTTCAAACTGGGGTTTTTTTTTGTTTTGTTTTTTTTTGTTTTTTTTCTCTTTTGGATCAACAGCAAAAAACAGGTGTCAGGAAGGCTGAACTTGATGGACGCAAGTCTCTTTTCAGCTATCTAACTATGTAACTATGTAACTATGGAGTGTCAGTGTTGAAGGAGACCGAAGCTGCCCCTATTCTAAATGAAAGACTCGAGACATGGATACAACTCAATCTTAGGAGTAGTGTTCTGATGTAGAAGATGAATTTAGCCGTAGTCAGAGGGATTCAGTGAGAATAGTGGTTAAATGTGTGTGGCATGACTGAGTGTGGGTAAGTAAGTGTCAAGTAAATAAATGGTGGGAAAGGACTCAATAAAAAAAAGGAATTACTGAAGCAAATACATAATAATGTAAAAATAATTACTGGAACAGATGCAAAATAAAAATAATAATGAATGAAATACTAGTATCATAAGTGAATTAAAAAAATGGCAATAAAAAAAATATATAAAAGACAAGACAATATAAAACATGAGGAAGCATAAAAGCTTATACACCATAAAAATAAATAAAATTAAAAGGCACATCAGGAGTATCAGGGTATCTTGGGGTATCAGGGTCTTAAGTTCATATACCCATTTCATTTCTGTTCGCCCCAAGATGTTCTTTATGTCTCCTCCTCTCCAGGGGACAGAACATTTCTTGATACCCATACATTTTAACATCTTAGGATCTTTATTATGTTTAAGAAAATGTTTGGACACTGAATGATTCAGGATGATTCAGGTATCCATTTTTAATGTTTCTGCAGTGTTCACTTATTCTTGTTTTTAAGCACCTAGTGGTCATTCCAACATATTCCTATCTTTTTATCCCAAATGTTATCTCCTTTTAGTTTTTCATCTCTAATTAATTACCTCAATAGCCCCATGTCTCCCCACCCATAATAGTGTGTTTTATTTCTTTTTTTTTCTAACCTCAGACCTTATATTTCAGACTGGGCCCCTTAAAACAGCATTAACACCCAGCACTCCCAAGCAACCAAGTCCTGCTGAATCTTCAGAGCAGAGGTATCATCTCTGGAAGATTCCCCACACCATCCCTCCCCATGGTCGACAACTTACTTATAGTGCACAACAGCTGGTTTCCTTAACACACCAATCAAATCACTAAACCTCTCCTCACCTGAATTTATTTAACACACTGCATCCTTACATTGGTTTAATCACTCATTGATATTTGTGTGTTTGTATATATGATCTACATATCTATATAATACACATTTTTTCTAATGTTCTCCCTTCTATTTTTCACTTTAACACTAACTTCTCTCATCACTAAAATATCCCTATCCTTTCACTCACCTGTCCCTAGCAACACCATAATTATTACTTCCACCTTACTCCCCTCTCTATTCATCCCATGCACTC
This sequence comes from Pelobates fuscus, assembly GCF_036172605.1. Lineage (NCBI taxonomy): Eukaryota > Metazoa > Chordata > Amphibia > Anura > Pelobatidae > Pelobates > Pelobates fuscus. The sequence continues at coordinate 113,823,502 of NC_086326.1, forward strand.
TACACATACCTTTCCAGCCTATCTCCACCAACTCCTCCCAAATCCTCTACATACATACCCTCCTACAAAACTTTCAAATCCTACTCCCACCTTCACTTCCTTTCTATCCTTCTGCTCCTAGCTGCTGGTGATGTCTCTCCTAACCCCGGCCCCCTCGCAACAAACTCAGCACATACTAACTCAAGGATCCACACTAATCTCATACCCATCTCATGTTCCTCTAAATCCTCCTTCAATACTGCCCTCTGGAACGCACGCTCTGTTTGCAATATAACTAAATCTACTGCTGCCCATGACTTCTTCATCTCTCGTTCTATAGATTTACTAGCCATAACAGAAACCTGGCTCTCCCCCTCTGACACTGCCACCCCTGCATCTTTGTCCTTCGGTGGTCTCCAACTTACCCACAACCCAAGAAACTCTGAATGTAAAGGTGGTGGTGTTGGGTTTCTCCTCTCCCCTCACTGCTCTTTTAAACCTCTTCCCACCCCCCCTTCTCTCTCTTTCCCATCATTTGAAATACACTCAATTCGCCTTTTCAAACCCTTCTCTGCTAACATTGCTGTTATTTACCGTCCCCCTGGTTCCCCTCTTCTCTTCCTTGACCACTTTGCTGCCTGGCTACCCTATTTCCTCTCTTCTAACATTCCATCCCTAATTCTCGGGGACTTCAATATTCCTATAAACCCACCTTTGACCTCTGCAGCCACTAAACTACTTTCAATTACTTCCTCCCTCGGGCTATCGCAGTGGGCAAATTCTCCCACCCATGTAGCTGGCAATACCCTTGACCTAATCTTCACTTATGCATGTACAGTATCTAATATCTGCAACACTCCATATCCACTCTCTGATCACCACCTCTTATCATTTGCTCTCACATACCCCCTCACCCAAAAACCTCAGCCTAACCCCCCTCAACTCAGGAGGGACCTTAATTCTCTTGATCTCCAACAGTTGTCAGCTGACATTGATTCACAACTGCTGTCCATCCCTTCCCTCTCCTGTCCTTCACAGGCCATCTCCATATATAACTCTACTCTTACATCTGCCTTGAACACTGCAGCGCCACTCCAAACAAGCACCTCGAGGAGGACCCGCCCCCAACCATGGCATACTAAATCAACGCGCTACCTGCAAAGATGCTCCCGTTGTGCTGAACGCTCCTGGAGGAAGTCTCATACACAATCAGACTTTCTCCATTATAGATTCATATTGTGTTCATACAGTGCAGCCCTTGCCCTTGCCAAACAGTCCTATTTTTCCGCTCTCATTAGTTCATGTTCCCGCAACCCCAGGCGTCTCTTTCACACCTTTAATTCTCTTCTTCGCCCTGCTGTGGCCACCCCCAAAACTAACCTTACTGCTGATAACTTTGCATGTTACTTCACTGACAAGATTGAACAGCTAAGGAAAGAATTCTCCCCTCCTTGCCTTTCTGTTTCTCAATCACACATAGATCATGCCTTTCCTACCCTTCAGACATTTTCCCCAGCTACTGACCAAGAGGTGGCTGCTCTTCTTTGCTCCTCTCGCACCACCACTTGCCCGCTCGATCCTGTCCCATCTCACCTTATTAGATCTCTCTCCACTTGTCTCGTGCCTTCTCTAACACACATCTTCAACTGCTCGCTCTCTTCTGGCATTGTCCCTGCTGACCTTAAACATGCCACTGTAGTACCTATACTAAAAAAACCATCCCTCGACCCATCCACCCCCTCTAACTACCGTCCCATATCCCTGCTCCCTTTTTCCTCAAAGCTTCTGGAAAGACTTGTCTTTACCCGTGTGTCTCATTTCCTCAATTCCAACTCTCTCCTTGACCCCCTTCAATCTGGCTTCCGCCCTCTCCACTCTACAGAGACTGCCCTTATCAAAGTTACTAACGACCTAATCACAGCTAAATACAAAGGCCACTACTCCATACTAATTCTTCTTGACCTCTCAGCGGCCTTTGACACCGTTGATCATGCTCTCCTTCTTCAAACTCTTCAATCACTTGGTCTCTGTGACTCTGTCCTCTCATGGTTTTCCTCTTATCTCTCCCAACGCTCATTCAGTGTCTCCTTTTCTAATGATACCTCCTCCCCTTGCCCTGTCTCGGTTGGAGTTCCCCAAAGCTCCGTCCTTGGTCCCCTTCTATTTTCTCTTTATACTGCCTCTCTTGGCAAACTTATTACCTCTTTTGGATTTCACTACCACCTGTACGCTGATGACACCCAGCTATATCTCTCTTCCCCGGACCTCTCCCCTGCCGTCCTGCAACGTGTCACTGCTTGCCTTTCTTCCATCTCTGACTGGATGTCATCCCGCTTTCTGAAACTCAATCTCTCAAAAACTGAGCTCCTTGTCTTTCCTCCTCCTAATACTGATCCTCCTCTTTCGCTCTCCCTCCAAGTTTGTGGTACCAACATCAGTCCATCCTTGCAAGCGCGCTGTCTTGGCGTCATACTTGACTCTGGTCTCACCTTTGAGCCTCACATCCAGCATGTTGCCAAATCCTGTAGATTCCATCTTAAAAACATAGCCCGCATCCGCCCCTTTCTTGCACCAGATACTACCAAGGAGCTTGTCCATGCTCTAGTAATTTCCCGCATGGATTATTGTAACCCCCTCCTGATAGGTCTTCCCAATAGCCGTACTGCACCTTTACAGTCCGTAATGAATGCTGTTGCTAGATTGATTTTCCTCTCTAGTCGTTTCTCTCACACCTCACCCCTCTGCCAGTCCTTACATTGGCTTCCTGTATGCTATAGGAGTCAATTCAAGGTACTAACTCACACCTATAAAGCACTGAACAACTCTAGCCCCTCTTATATCTCCTCACAGATCCATAGGTATGTCCCTTCTCGGTCTCTCCATTCTGCCCATGACCACCTCCTGTCCGTTGTCCGCACTCGTACGGCCAACTCGCGCTTGCAGGACTTCTCACGGGCGGCTCCCTTCCTATGGAATAGCCTGCCTACCGCCATCAGACTCTCCCCTAGTCTTGCATCTTTTTAAGAAGTGCCTTAAAACCCATCTCTTTAGGAAAGCTTATGGCCTCCAAGACTAACCCTTACCTCACATACCTGTCTCTTGCCCTCTCCTAAAGGGCAGCCCACCTTATTTGATTGTAAATTCCTGTCCTAATGTGTTTTACACCCCACCTCCTATAGAATGTAAGCTCGTTTGAGCAGGGTCCTCTTCAACCTATTGTTCCTGTAAGTTTATTTGTAATTGTCCTATTTATAGTTAAATCCCCCTCTCATAATATTGTAAAGCGCTACGAAATCTGTTGGCGCTATATAAATGGCAATAATAAATAGATAAAAAATAAATATTGGAGGCCACAAGGGCATTCAAGCAGATAAATCACATTTTTTGTAGTACAATTAATAAAATCATCAATTTTGTAAACCTTGTTTGTTACATTACATGTAAATTTGATTATTTTAGATGGTAATGATGGATCAGTGCTTCTACACACTATACATGATTTGTATTTACAAAAGCCTTTAATTTTAGGGAATAGGTTTTATTCTCGAAGGTATTGACATTATTTAAAAAAAAACAATTATTTTTGGTTTCTTAACTCTTTTTACCTTCAGAAAAGGGGAACAGCTATGGGGACTAGGTTTGCCCCCAGCTATGCAAATTTATTTTTTCGCTTCATCATGTTTTATATTGTCTTGTCTTTTATATATGTTTTTTTATTGCTGTTTTTATTTATTCACTTATGATACTAGTATTTCATTCATTATTATTTTTATTTTGCATCTTTTCCAGTATTTCTTTATATTATTATGCTCATTTGTATTTGCTTCAGTAATTCCTTATTTTTATTGAGTCCTTTCCCACCATTAGTGATGTCCCGAACGGTTCGCTGGTGAATAGTTCCTGGCGAATATAGCTTGTTCGCGTTCACCACGGACGGCGGACATATGCGATGTTCGATCCGCCCCTTATTCGTCATCATTGAGTAAACTTTGACCCTGTACCTCACAGTCAGCAGACACATTCAAGCCAATCAGCAGCAGACCCTCCCTCCCAGACCCTCCCACCTCCTAGACAGCATACAATTTAGATTAATTCTGAAGCTGCATTCTTTTTTTTTTTTTTGTATTATTATTATTTTTTTGTGTTTGTGTTTATTATACATTATCCTCCATAGCCAGTAACCTATGTTTATTATACATTTTCCCCATAGCCAGTAACCTGTGTTTATTATACATTATCCCCCCATAGCCAGTAACCTGTGTTTATTATACATTATTCCCCCCATAGCCAGTAACCTGTGTTTATTATACATTATCCTCCCATAGCCAGTAACCTGTGTTTTTTATACATTATCCCCCATAGCAGTAACCTGTGCTTATTATACATTATCTCCCCCATAGCCAGTAACCTGTGTTTATTATACATTATCCCCCCATAGCCAGTAACCTGTGTTTATTATACATTATCCCCCCATAGCCAGTAACCTGTGTTTATTCTACATTATCCCCCCATAGCCAGTAACCTGTGTTTATTATACATTATCCCCCCATAGCGAGTAACCTGTGTTTATTATACATTATCCCCACATAGCCAGTAACCTGTGTTTATTAGACATTATCCCCCCATAGCCAGTAACCTGTGCTTATTAGACATTATCCCTCCCATAGCCAGTACCTTGTGTTTTTTATACATTATCCTCCCATAGCCAGTAACTTGTGCTTATTAAACATTATCCCCCATAGCCAGTAACCTGTGCTTATTAGACATTATCCCTCCCATAGCCAGTACCTTGTGTTTTTTATACATTATCCTCCCATAGCCAGTAACTTGTGCTTATTATACATTATCCCCCGTAGTCATTTATCATTGGACCTAGGCAGCATGATGTCTTAGGCCGGCCCAGAGAGTGAGTGAGTGAGTGAATAATATAATATATATGTTCAGAAATATATTAGTAATATATGTAAATCGGGTTCATGCAAAGAGGGTGAAAAGGTATTAAAGAAAAACACACTTATTGCATCAAATTTACAAAGCCAAACTTTTAAAAGCTTTCCTCATTTCTTTCTCGGGATGAGGAATATATCGGTTGTAGACTGAGGATTTCCATCTGCCCAATCTTTTAATAATATGCACTGGAGTGTCAGTGTTGAAGGAGACCGAAGCTGCCCCTATTCTAAATGAAAGACTCGAGACATGGATACAACTCAATCTTAGGAGTAGTGTTCTGATGTAGAAGATGAATTTAGCCGTAGTCAGAGGGATTCAGTGAGAATAGTGGTGAAATGTGTGTGGCATGACTGAGTGTGGGTAAGTGAGAGTCAAGTATTTTAACTGGGCACTAGTTCTAGGTGGGATAAAGTATAGCGGATGGATGAGTAGTTTGGTTCGTTTTAGAGGTTTGTAGAGAAAGTATATAGTGATCATGATTTTTAGCGATATCCAATATTTTTAAGGTGGTCCCAGTGCCACCACTCATATCTGGTGTCACAATAGCTTGCATTTAAAAAAAAAAACTAAAAACTTTTTTGACTGTGATATAATAGCAGTCAGTTTCCTTCACACGTGTGCGTTTAAGGGCCTGTCAGGGCACAGTGTCACACCAGTGCAACTCATATCTGGTGTAACAGTAGTGTACATTTTAAAAAAAAAAATACAGGGGGCGTGTTGTCACCTTTCGGGGACCCTTGGTGTTGTACGTGGCTGGGTGGAGGAAGAGACCTTCAATTACATCAGTGAGGACAAGGAACGGGACATGGCTAGCTTGGTATCCAACTTTGTGCAAATGGGGAGTTTGCGGTTGTGCAAATGGACTGTTTGCAGTTGTTTGCGGTGCGTTAAACGGGGAGTTTGGTCTGTCACTGTGAAGCGTGCGTAACGCTTACACTACCTGATCGATACAACATCATACCTGATGTTTTAAAGCACGTTATTCCAAACAATTTAGGAATGTTAGGTGATTTATGCCCTTTATGGATTAAAACAAGACTCTGCATCAACTATGTAATCTTCCATGGGAGTTTTCCCATGGATCCCCCTCCTGCATGCCATCACTATTGTGGGTTTTAAAATTCGCCTGCCTATTGAAGTCTATGGCGGTTCGCACGGTTCGCGAACATTTGCGGAAGTTCGCATTCGCCATTTGCGAACTGAAAATTTTATGTTCGTGACATAACTACCCACAATTTATTTGGTTTCTTTTGCCCTTATTTAGCCTGTTTTTTAGTATAGCCTCTATCTGCGCATCCATTGTGTGACCGCATCCACTATTTACATATTCCCCGCCTGCCTCCCCCCTCCTATTGGTGCATCGATATGCACATTCTGTTTCCAGGCAACCGCTCTCTTACTCGTGCATGCGCTTTTATTTACTTCAACTCCCAGGTATCATTGCGGTACGCGGATCACGTGACCGCATAAAGAAGTAAATTTCTTCTAAAATACTGTTTTTAATGTTTAACACATACTAATATGCCACTAATGTCTAATAGTAAATACTAGTATTATATAAGTATTTTGTCTGTGTTTATCAATGTTTCTTTTTATCCCATTTTCTTGTAATTTGATTGGCTGACCTCTGTTTTAGGCGCCATTTTCAAACTTCTGTACCCCTATTTAAAGTCACCTTGCCAGGTTATTGTTTTATTCCATATTGATAAAGTCATTATAGGCGAAACGTGTTTATGGACATTTAAATTGTGTATTTTTTTTATTAAAGATTTTTTTTGGTCACTTCTTTTGTGGTTGTGCCAATAATATTTAAATACACTCTATTTCTACCTGCCAATTTTCACCTCTGGACTCCAAGTAATCCTTGGTGGGGATTATTCCACCTACGCTATCACCAAGGAGCAGTCAGCCTGCTCCATTCTTGTGAGTACCATTTTATCTACTTTTATTTCTACAGTATTTTATACAGAGAACACTATTGTTGTATCTTCTCTTTGAGTGACATCTACCCCTGAAGAAAAGGAAGCCGCATCATATCCTATAAGCAGGGATAAAAACCGCTGTACGCTTTCAACACTAGAGCTAGTTATCAAATTTGAGTGCAATATTGATCTTTCCATATTACTTGTTACTCTTTAGTGAACGTATTACACTATTTTTTGTCATCTGTTTTATCTTTCTATATAATTGAATCCATCTGAGGAAGGACAACAAGGACACTGTTCCTGATTTTATATTGCAAAGATTACCCTATTTAAGGAAGAGCGATTCAGTTAAGACTTTCCTTAATTTATTTGGACTTTCTTGCTTATTTGGACTATTTTTATTTGTTGACCCTTTTTTTTTTATTGGTTTTATTTGGCGCAGCTTTTATTGTTTTATTGCTTTATTGTGTTTTACGGGTTTTGAGGGATTCCCTTTTAAAGTTGCTGCCTTTTCTGTTATTTAGCGCTAACCCTATCTTTTTAAGTGTAGATAGATCAGCTTGCACCTCTAATTCACAATAGGTCCATGCATTTACAGAAAATATGTAATCCATGACTTACCGTTTCTCAAGTACCTCCCTAAGGAAGCCATTCTGTTTTAATCTTTTCTTTCTCTTGACGTTTTTTTCCAGTTCTTTCTTGTACTGATTTCTTTCATTTTTTTCACTGTTTCACATTTCTCTGGGGTCCTCTATTTTTTTTTTTATTTTTTTTACCCTATGAAATCTGGGCTCTGGTAGCTTGATTCCACAATTGGTATTCATTATGTTAAACTTTGTTTTTTGTAAACTCACTTACCGTGTATTTTACCTTTATGTGTTGAGGTTTTACACTCCCCATGTTAATATCCGGCTTCATAATCCTTTATATTTAGGACACTTATTGTCGCGGATAGTTCATTGACTTTTGGTATAGTATGCACTTCAGTAGGTTATTTGAATCAACAAATCTGTTAACCGTTGATCCTCTTATTAAAGAGGGGTTAATTGATTGTGATTTATTGTAATGTGTGCATTTTCTCGATTCACTCTACCTACAAACTCAAATTAAGAATGTTAAAAAAAAAATCGTTAATGTGATAAATTACTATATTGTAGCTTGAAACAGCAGATTTTAATGGAATATATAAACATCAAGAGGCCCATTATCACCAACCATCTGCCATGTGTTCCAATGTTTTGTTGTGTTTGCTAATCCACGTTTGTCATTTAATAAGGCTTGATGATCATAAAAAAAAAACTTTAGATATTATGTAAGTACAGCTGAAAACTGTTTTCTTAATAAAGATGCAATAAAATGTGTTTCATTAGACAAGTTGAGTACCTGGAACATCAGAAATTGTGCAAATTGTCAGTCTATTCTGAGAAATAAAGGCTATTCCATGCAAAAAATGGCAATAGATTCAAGAATGCTAATAGAAATCCATAACTCAGACTGGACAATAAAAAAAAGAAAAATATATATAAAAAAAAAAAGATTGAGAGACAAAATAACAGACATTGGGTGAAAAAATGTTTGCAGTGTTCACAGGGCTGGTGCAAGGATTTTTGGGGTATACAGGCGAAGATGATTTTGATTCCCCCCGCATAGCAGCACTCCTCCGCACTGACAGATGGTTGGCGGAACTGAGCCCCAAGATAGTCGGAACCCCAGGCACAAGGCACAACAGTTCCGAAGGAAACTTTTAGACACGTATGGGTCCCACGGCTTTCATTAAGGCCCAAACCCCTAGGAGGGAGGTGTTATGCGATTACCTTTACAAGGGATTCTTTGGAACCAGTTGGCAACAGAGCCGGCCGTCGACCACTTCGGGACATCTGACCCGAGACCCGCTACCGCTAACTCTATTACCCATATAGAGCGAGAGTCAACCAATGGCGCTCCAGATAAGCGGACAGAGAACACGGTACACACAGATACCATCAATATACCTCCTACTATATCCACAAGGGATTTCACCACATCTAGGTGAAAGGCACTCAATCCTGGGGAAGACCTCTTTCACGTAGTCAACCGACTTGCGTTCAGGACCTAGACACATCAGGACGGTCTTCTTCCTTCCCGCTCGGTCACCTTACCCAGGCTTCAGGGGACATCCTCTCCTTCCCGACTCAGTAACTCGGAGCCTGGTGGGCCCTGATGAAATACCAAAAGAAGTAATGAATACAGGTGGAGAAGACGAGACACTCTTCTGAGTGAACCTCATTCAGATCAATCCAGGGAACTGAAAACTCATCAACACCCACGTTCATCTGAGAACCGGCTGGAACCTCCAGACTTGTAGAAGATTTGTAGACTATTCCACGCCTTGGGAATATTTGCATGACTCTCCGCAGCACTACCGCGACCCTGTACGTTGTATACCTAGATTTCCTGGTCCTATACTTCACAATACATGGATTGATAAAGAAATACTAGATCGGCTGCACCCTACTGCAGGTGACCACAGATTAAGCGGTCAAGTTTCACATCCACCGGGATGGACCAACTCTTTTATCAGACAACATGTAGGCTCCTTTGATCCCTGTCTTCCTCACAGAAGATCAACCTGTCTCCCGGGGGAGACACACCTCATTGGGGCCGACTGATTTGGATGTTACCACTCATCATAGAATAAGTAGAGGCACAATGGTGATTGCGCTCCATCCGATTGGACCTCCCTGAGGGACTTATGCTTCTCATGCTTACAAGGTCTGCAGTAATTCTCTGGCAGGCGAGGATCTTCTCTTGCTACATTCATGACCGACAATTTCTCACGGTGCCGTAGGGTACTCACATCCTCTATCCCAGGAGGGTCGGCTACCTGAGGACCTGGACCCGCTTGGGGTCGGTGAATGATCGCAGGCTGCCGGGGACCTCTTGGGAATCTGGGAAGCCAGGGATGCGAGACCCCCTACATCTGGACATTCCCAGCCTGTCTGGTTTGGTCCTGCATCGTGATCCTTTATTGGAGGATGAAGATGGAACTACAGCCTGTATCACTACCTGAGGATGCACAAGGGACTAGGATCCTCTAGGATACCAACTACCCAATGACATACCCCTCGAGCTTATGGGCTGTGGAGGTCGTTCTCCTTCCACTCTATGGGGCTAGACATCCTGCTGACAGACGGTCAGACTTAGTCTTGTATATTTTCCCGTTTGATGGCGTGTACGTGGGCGCTCAACGAGGAAGATCTCCCCACAACGCCAAATAATGGGTCTCTCGGCACACCGTAGGACTCTTATTTAGTTCTATACTTTTTTCTCAGCGTTAAAAAATGCTAAATACAAAGCCTCCTGTCATGTGGTAAATTGAAGATTATGCTAGCTTTAGTGTACTAATAATCTTTATTTTAATAATGACAGGAGGAGTGCCCCCCCCCCCCCGCTTCGCTGCCCACCCTTTCTATTCGTTTGCTTTGTAGGTATCAGGGGCTAAGGTAGGTTTGCCTCTCACATTGATGCTTATATGATATGTTCATACTTCCATTAATATGGAATCCTCATTAGAGTTCTTATTACAATTACTCAGTTATCAGATTATAGTTACTATATTCTCCAATGGGATGGTATGTGGTACGTTAATTGGAGTTACATGTTCGTGACTATGTCTAAACCTGTCACACATTCTCTTTTCGGTATGATTCGTCTCTGAAGACAATTGGCAGTTCACGTGAAACTATTGGAGACTTTATCCTTCGGATTTGACTCAACCTTGAACTCTTTTCGTTGTTCGTATAGAACCCTTTGGCAGTTTGCTTCTTCGCACATGGGAACTCTGAGTTATTATTAGTTTTATTGTTTGCTATATATTTACTTCTGCTTGTTGTCGCTTTCTGAAAGAGGAAATGATGAGGTCACGTTGCCTTATGTACATCCTCTCCTGTGATTGGTTCTTTTTTCTATGTGTTTCTTTACTGCTGTAAGGAGTTAGTAAAGAGAGATATGCAAAATACTCGCCTCCTGTCATTATTAAAACTAAGATTATTAGTACACTAAAGCTAGCATAATCTTCGATTGTAATACATAGTTTGAAGAATATGCCAGGAGACTACTAGATACTGATCAGTAATCAGTAACAGTGAACTGGGGAGTCTTTGCGTCTGTTGACCTCTTGATCAATGTACACTATAGGGTGGGAATGGAAAATGCAGGAAAGCTGAAGCATATTAAAAGAAAAACATATTTACCTGCTTCCTTTGCCTGCATAATGAGACAACTGTCTAATTACAAGGTTAAGCCTTTAAATGAGACAATTGTCTCAAAGGGATGCATGTACCTTTAAGTATGCATTAAATGCATTGAGTCCATTGTATGCAACCTCCTACCCCATCCGTGCCTTGTTTTTTCAGCATGGTGTTGTTCTGTTGTTGCAGGAGAGGACTTTCATACTAGTTCCTCCTAGTTCCCTTCAGTAATTTCATCCGTACTCTTTGTTATGGTCTTAAACCCTTCAACCTTTAACATGGTGCATACTGGGTGTAATTTAACAAAACATATTGGTGAATGGTTGCTATCCTAAGACATTACTGCATAAACAAAGGCATGTATCAAACCCTGTGTGTCTGTTTCAATAAATTCTCAACTTTATTGTCCTCTTTATCAAGTTCCTGGTTGATAATTGTGGAGGAATTGGGGGAACTCTAAAGCTCTCTCTCTCGAACTTAACACTATTAGTGCTGAATGAAAGAGCTCTCTTCTATATCTTACCTTAGAAGAAGGGATGAACACTGGGTGAAATAGGTCTTTGCCTCAAGCCTCTTTGGTCCACTTCATTATTTTTATATTCTGTTGCTACTTTTAGTAAGCTATTGTAACAGTTTAACAGTAGAGATGTCCCGAACAGTTCGCCACGGTGGGCGAACATATGCGATGTTCGGTCCGCCCCCTATTCGTCATCATTGAGTAAACTTTGACCCTGTACCTCACAGTCAGCAGACACATTCCAGCCAATCAGCAGCAGACCCTCCCTCCCAGACCCTCCCACCTCCATGAGGAATAGGGGGCGGACCGAACATCGCATATGTTCGCCCGCCGCGGCGACCGCGAACAAGCTATGTTCGCCGGCGAACAGTTCCCGGCGAACTGTTCGGGACATCTCTATTTAACAGAAGTTGGAGCCTAGTTGCAGTAGAGGCACAGGGAGGAGGCAAAAACCCAAAAGCGCAGTACCGATTAAGAGGAAATCCAAAGGCAGGGTCAAATGAGAGGCAGAAGTCAGGGCTGGCAGCGGAGTAACGTAATCAGTAAAACAGGCAGAGGTCAGAGTCCAGGAAATCAGTCAGCAGAGTAGCAAAGGAAAAAACAAACAAACGAGCAGAGCTGGATTTTACAGGGCTGCAGGTGGATCAGCACTGCTCCATCCAGGCAAGGAGTCAGAAAGCAGAATAGTGCAGACATATACTGAATCCCCCTGGACGGGATGGTAGAGAACCTGACTGGGATGCTGGAGCTGTGAGTTCAAATCCAGCCAGATCTCTTAAAGGGGTGGCAATGCCTTGCTGACTGCAGGGCTCGGGGTGCGTTGTGACAGCTATACTGTTATATTTTATTTTACTCTAATATTTTAGGCATGTGTGAAATATGTCAATATGTAAAGGACACTGAATACTGCCTAAAGCTTTTTATTTTCCATTGTTTCTATACAGGATGAATGAATACATAGAACATAAAATTGTGTAAAGTTGCAATTTTATTTGTATCTATTTATTTGTAATTTATTTATTTATTTGTAATTCTATTTATCTGTATTTGTGTATACATAAATTTCCTGTTTTATTGTATGTTTATGAGCTAGCAATGCACCTTGTGCTTCAAATAAATGCTATGCTAATAATTTTTTTCAATGTTTTTGGAAAAACATGGAGAATCTATTCACTTACTGACAACCCTACCATGGTTGCTTTTATATTTTTACAGTAGTGCTGAAAGTTTTAACTAAACTATTACTATGTTTAAATCTTAAAGGGACACTCTGAGCACCAAAGCAACTTTATCTCTTTAAAGTAGTTTTGGTTTCTAGAACATATCCCTGCAGTCTCGTTGCTCAATTTTCTGACATTCGGGAGTTAAATCACTCTGTTCATACAGCCACACCTCCCCTGACTGAGACTCACACAGCATGCCTACACACTTTCTGAAAAAGAGTGTAGGTTTGTTAACTTTCCTTGTTGCACAGTATTCTTAACCCCTTAACGCCGTTACGGCGTTCTATGCCGTCCCGCATTAAATGGGCTTTAAAGCTGTTGCCGCGGCATAGAACGTCCGCAGTACTCCCCTCTGCCACGATCCTCTTCGGGAGGACTGCCTGACAGCCCAGACAGCCCTCCCATGGCAATTGAGGCCTTCGGGAGCCATATGGCCCCCTATAGCTGGCTGTGAATCTGCCAGCAGGGGGACTGTCTGAAATGTCAGTCCCCCTGCTGGTGGGAAGTGTAAAAAAACATTTAATTAAACATGTTAAAATAAAATAAAATACATCTTATCTATATGTAACGTGATACGTAATTTATTTTAATATAAATACATATTAATCTTAAAATATACTTAGAATGATGTTACATATATATTTTGTTTATATATATATATATATATATATATACGTATAGTTACAATAGTAAATAAATAAATAATACAATAAATAAAATATTTTAAAAAAATTTAAATAAATTATATATACATATGTAATCTCATTCTAACTGTATGTTGTTGTTAATACATATATATTGGTAACAAAATACACTTAGAATGACATTCTATATATATCTATCTATATATAAAATACAAATAACTGCAAATATTTATATATAGATAAATATATATAATTAAATAAATAACTACATAAGTATACATGTAGAATTTAAATACATATATATGTGTATATATATATATATATATATATATAAAAATTCTACGTGTATGCTTAAGTAATATTTTAACATAATTATGTGATTTAATTAGTTAAAATTTGATTGACGTGCCTGACAACCCAGGCAGCAAGTGCAGAGAATTAAATTTGCACTCGCTATATTTAACCCTGTAACTTTCCAAGACCCCATAAAACCTGTACAACTGTTTTACTCGGGAGTAGAGATGCCCCGAACTGTTCGCCGGCGAACATAACTTGTTCGCGGTCGCCGCGGCGGGCGAACATATGCGATGTTCGGTCCGCCCCCTATTCGTCATCATTGAGTAAACTTTCACCCTCTACCTCACAGTCAGCAGACACATTCCAGCCAATCAGCAGCAGACCTTCCTTCCCAGACCCTCCCACCTCCATGACGAACAGGGGGTGGACCGAACATCGCATATGTTCGCCCGCCGCGGCGACCGCGAACAAGCTATGTTCGGGACATCTCTACTCGGGAGACTTCGCTGAACACAAATATTAGTGTTTCAAAATGATAAATTGTATTACAACGATGATATATTTAGTAAAATTAGGTTTTTTGCATTTTTCACACACGAACTGCACTTTTACTGACGATATTATTGTTGTAATATGTTTTACTGTTTTGAAACACTTTTTTTTATATTTAAATCTTTATTTTCATTTTTAAAAAATTCATTCAAGTACAGATACAGCTTTCAACTATAGATTTTAAACACAGTACAAAAAGTTACTTTACAATAGGATAATAATTATAAATAACAGTAGGGTCGTGCTTCTAATAAACATCTACCAGTATTCTGCTGTATCTACAGCCGTACAAACATACCATGCATTACATCTTATCCATACATCCCATTTTCTCTGCTGCCTGCGGGTAGCTATCTATATGGGGGGGGCGGTGGGGGGGTTTGAGTTTTATGGTTAATAAATCTAACCCAAGGGACCCAGACTTCGTTATATTTTTCTCTAGATATCTTGTTTAGGGCTATCCCAGCTTCCATGCTGCGTTGGTAATCAATCTGTGTACATATATCCTGCCAATTTAACGCACCCATATTTCTCCAATTTCTGGCCATAACTATTTTTATTACCATACAGATATGAATCATAAGAATTTTTAGTTTTATGTTGCTTTTTGGTAAATCTAAATGAAGCAAAAACATTTGAGGCGTGATCACAGTCCGAACCTCGAACATAAAGTCTACCAATTCCGCTAGGATTAGTTTCATAGGTTTCAGCTCCTCACAGTCCCACCAGATGTGGGAGAATGAACCTAACTCCCTACCACATCTCCAACAGTCTGGTAGGAGTGTGGGTTGAAATCTATGAAGGCAAGTAGGCACCAGGTACCAACGGTATACTAGTTTGAAGTACACTTCCTGTATGTTCACCCCATGTATATATCTTTTTACTGCTTGTAAACCCAACAACCAGTCCTCAACCGAGGATGAAAAATGAAGTTCTTGCTCCCATTTATTCATTGCTGGCGCTTTGTCTATTTGCCTTTGACTTCTTACGAATTGATTATATCTGGAAGCAATTTTTTTTTTATAATGAAATTCTACAAACTGGTCAATTAGAGAAATTTCCGAAAAGTCTTTTCCCATAGTAAAGGATTTTATTCTTAAATAGTTAAAAAATTCCTCTTGCTTCATGTGCATATGGTGTGAAGCCCACAGACTAGTTTAAACAATGTTAAATAAATTAACATGTACCACAACTCTCACAAACGGAAAATTTAAGCTGCCCATATTTGCCATGTAAAGTCGCAGATTATTCTACCTAGCCTGATCCTTCTTGTCTTAGAAAAAAAAAATGTGCTGATACTGATTGCCATGATTATTGATATTCTTGTTTATTCCTTCAGCATGTACTTGCTATTGTGGCAATACAAGCGTGTTATGTTATTCCAAACACAATAAAAATAAAGAATTTAAAAAAAAAAAAAAATTCCTTCGAAGGGAGGTTATATTTGGATTGTAATATTGGAAATGGCAACATTTTATTATTTAAAAGTTCCGCTATTCTTACTACTCCACAATTTTCCCATTCTTGGATATTTATATCCTTTATATAAAGTTTTAGGCTTGTTAATGGGGCATTTAGTGATATGTGTTTTGTTCCGTATTTCTTTTTCAAGTGCTTAACGATATAAATCATTGTATTATTCATCGGATTGCTAGATCTTATATTTTTTAGAAATTCACTGTCGCACCACCAGAGCAATAGGGGTTCAATATCACCGAGATCTGATTTTTCAATATCTAACCAATTTGGTCTAGCCATTGTAAAATTGTCGCACTTAATTAGGTGTGCTACCATATTGTTCATATATAGTTTCTGTATATCTGGGAAACAAATCCCCCCTTCTTTCCAGTCTCTCTGTAGTATTTCCAATGAGACTCTAGGTCTCCTATCTTGCCAAATATAATTTGATAATTGCCTTTGAAGACCGCATATCGTCTGGCATGACACCCTCAACGGGAGATTACTAAATAAAAATGTCAACTTGGGAAGGAGATAGACGTTTACTGCTTCAATCCTACCCAACCAAGAAAGTTCCAATCCCTTCCAAATTTTTTAAGATGTTCCTAAAGTGAATGGCAATATCAGTATAATTAAGTTCTCCAGTTTCTCTATAATCTAGAGATAGTTTTACCCCTAAATATTTTATGTTCCTTGCTTCCCAGTCGCATTTAAAATCTTTTTTGAGTTTGTCTACGCCTGGTCCACTTATGCCTTTTATCAGGATTTGTGTTTTCTTTATATTTATTTTATAACCTGAGTGTTTACCAAACACGTTAATAAGCCGAAATACGGCTGGGATAGATCTAATAGGATCTGCAAGGGTCAATAGAACATCATCTGCATATAATGCAATTTTGTTCTCCATCTTATTCACTTTTAGCCCGCTGATGTCTTCGTTCTGTCTAATCGCGGCTGCCAACGGTTCTATGGAAAGGATTTATAACAGGGGTGCCAAAGGGCATCCCTGTCGCATCCCATTTCTAATAGGGAACCAGTTTGATTGAAACATGTATCCTGATACTTTGGCTTGAGGATCCTTATATAGCGCCATTGTACACTCCTTAAAGAAACCCTCGATGCCGAAGGCCCTCAGTACTTCTTCCATGTACTTCCAGTTAACCCGGTCGAAGGCCTTCTCGGCATCGAGGGTAACCACAGCAAAAGGAGACAAACTTTGGTCTGCATGATATAGGACATTCAGTAATTTCCTAATGTTATCAGATGTGCCCCTACCCTCTACAAACCCGCTCTGATCTAAATGTACAATGTTGGGTATGATTTGTTTTAGTCTATCGGCCAAAATTCTAGAGTAAACTTTGATATCCAAATTGATAAGAGAAATTGGTCTATAATTCGAAGTGTACGTAGGGTCCTTATCTATCTTAGGGATTGGTATTATAGAGGCCTGGAGTAATTCCGTTGGAATAGCTTTATGATTAGCAAAATCTTCAAATGTTCTTAATATATATGGAGAAATTATATCGCTTAATTTTTTATAAAAGATTGAAGAGAAGCTTCTGGGCCTGGTGCTTTACCTGCTGTTAATGCTTTAATGGTATTACTAATCTCCTGAATAAAAAAAGGGGCATTTAGTTGACTCAATTTCTCCAAAGATATTGTTGGTAAGCTCAATTTATCCAGGAACTGTTTTGTTTCGCCCTCAGATGGCTCATTAAATTTTATATTGTATAGGCTTTTATAATAGTCTTCAAATGCTTTGGCTATTTGAGTTGGAGAAAACATTTTTTTTACTTCCAACTGTTATATAGTTTATAGATTGAAGTTTATTTTTATTTTTTATTTTATTTGAAAGACTTTTCCCTGTTTTATTATTTCCATAGTACCATCTCTGTTTTAGAGTTAACATAGTTTTGTTAATCTTTTCTTGAGTTCTTACTAATATTTTTCCCCTGATCTCTTTAATATCCTCCAAAATTTTATAATCTATGGTGAGTTTATGTAAGCGTTCTTGTTTTGCCAGATCAATATAAAGCTCGTTGAGCTCTTTTCCTTTCTTTTTTTTTATAATAGCGCCCATTTTTATGAGGCATCCTCTCATATATGATTTAAAAGTACACCATAGCATGGCATTGGAGACTTCCCCTGTATCGTTAATTTAAAAAAATTCTCTAGTCTGAGTGCGCAGTTCTTATACATTAGTTTCTGATTTTAGTAAATTTTCATTTAGTCTCCATTTGTCTCTACATTTATATTCAGGATTATTTTTTATGACTAAATTTACAGGTGCATGGTCGGACCATGTTATAGGTCCAATTGTCACCTTCTTAACTCGCTCCAAAATTTCAGATTTTACCAAAAAGTAATCAATTCTAGTGTATGTCTGATGAACATTTGAAAAAAACGTATAATCTCTCGCTTCTGGATTAGACGTTCTCCAGGCATCATATAAACAGTTTTTTGCCAAAATAATCTGCATCATTGATAGACCTGTTCTTTGCTTGCCGTCTGTGTGAACGGACTTGGTTCTATTCCTTATGTTTGTGTTCAGTGAAGTCTCCCAAATATAACAGTACCCCCTATGTACAGGTTTTATGGTGTTTTGGAATGTCAGTCAAATATAAGGCTTGCATGTCATTTTTTTTTTTTTACATTGAAATTTGCCAGATTGGTTAAGTTGCATTTGAGACCGTATGGTAGCCCAGGAATGAGAATTACCCCCATGAAATGTCTACAATTTTTTTTTTTTTAAATCTTAATTTCTCACAGTTTTTTTCAATTTTATTCATAATAATTAAAGCCCTGTTTCATAATAATTAAAGCCCTGTTTCTCCTGAACAAAATGATATATAATAAGTGTGGGTACACTTAATATGAAAGAGGTGAATTACGGTTGAACAGACATCTAGCGCAAATACCAGTTTTTGATTACATTTTGTTTTGATCAGAATGTGTACTATTGACTCCGTCCTGAAGGGTTAATTGAGAATTTCTGATCTCCTGCTCTGTGAAAATTCACTAGAGCCTGAAAAGAGTCTCATGTATATGATTAAACTTCATATGCATGAGACTTAAATTTACTGACCAGGAGATAAGAAATTCAAACGTTAACACATTGTGCTATAAGATCTGACTGAATGTGAAACCATTTTTTTTATGCCAACTGTGTGCATCTCAGGCAGGGGAAGTCTGGCTAGGTCTGAATAAACAAATAAATGTGATTGAACTCCTAAAAGGCAGGGAATTGATCAGTGAGTCTTCATGGGGCATGATCTATACACTAAAACTGCTTCATAATGCTAAGGTTGTTTTGGTGCTTATAGTAACATTTGTAATTTATTTTTAGTTTAGTCCAATTTTGATTATGTTCAGTAAACCATTCTTTTTCTTTGCAGGTTATATGGATTGTTACATGCATAGCAGCAATCGTCCTTGGTCTGGATTTAGGATTGTTGGTCGGTTTAGTATTTGGATTGTTGACAGTTGTTCTACGTGTCCAGTTGTAAGTTAATTATCAATTACATACTGAAAAGATGATATGAAAAGGATATCAAAACTGGAGCCCGGGGTCAGTGCAGCATTGCATTTGGTCAATTTTCTAAATATTTTTATGTAACCTCCAAAGAAAAAACTACAGACATAAAATGTATTTGCATCCTGATTAATAGTATACTTTGGATGCAACTAAATATACTATATTTAAGTACCATTGTACAAAACCATTAGCATAAGTCATTTACTAGTGCCCCAAATGAAGCCATAATGATGTCCCTTGTGTTCTGTAACTACACTAAAGTCTAACCTTATTACACATTTTGTTCTCACTTGGTCCTCAATGCTTCTTGGCACTGTGGACTCCATGATATATTTCAGTTTTAGCTCCCATGTCATACACAGTGGTGAAAATTAGTGACTTAAATTATCATCTTTTAAGTAATAACACAATGATAGCCGTGATCTCCAAATAGATCTCTAGCAGTTCTGGAACTTGAGTTTAAATGATTCAGTTGATTATTATTAACACCCAAATATAAATATATTGGACACAAACGTCCTAGCGTAGCCATGAACATCATTGTTCTAACTACATGACCATATTTAAATGGCACCCTTGTATGCACAATGACAAAATCACTGAGAGATGTAAGGAAACATGTTGCAAATTCAGGTCGGTGTAACCCCCACTCAAGCTTAGTTTTAGAGCAGAGTCCATATTCTTAATGAGTTCTGCTAGATTATACTAATATAAAGCAATCTTAGGTAATAACACATTATGCATGCTATGGGCCTCATCACAGTTGTTAGAGAAACAGTTAGGTTAATAGGTGACATTGTTTCCTTTACTATGCGTTACTATATTGACACAGAATGTTAGGTACAGTTATAATATAGGTTTAATTTAATTACATGGTACATGTATATCTTCTGTCCACCTCAATCCTGTTATAAGAATATTTTGAGTCATGAAACAAATGCAAAATATTAACACAGGGAAACATTGTTAAACTCTTGTAGAGTAAAGTTTAGCTCTCAATTACATATACAATGCCATATATATATATATAATTTATTTAAACTAACAATCTTTTCTCCCTAGTGTTACAGAAGTGGTGATTTAAAAAAAAAAAATTTGGAGGGGGATTTGGGGGGAATACTTATTAGTGATCTACCAATAATCTTATTAATTACGGTCTTCCCATCTAAAATACTTTTTATTATTTTGTTTCTCTTCTTCTAAAACATAATCTATTCTCATTCTCCCATCACCATTTTCTTTGTATGTTTGTCTTCAAATGTTTCTCTTTTTTTAGTTCCTCAATATCCACTCCAGACCTTTGTATGTAACTCCTTCTGTCCAGCCCTTTTTTTTTAGCTGACAAGGGGTTACTTATTTATTAAATTTTAAAATATATTTACCAAGGAGGATACATTGAAATTTCTATCATTTTCAAGTATGTCCTGGGTTCACAAAACATTGCATTACAAAAACAATATTAATACACAATATATACAAAATTTAACATAGGACAGATAAGAAATATATAATCAACCATGACGGGTGCATTCTGTTTTGAGATATGTAGAAAGGGATCTGGAGAAGATTTAAAAGCGTATGGGAGGTCGTTCCATAATTGCGGTGCTCTGTAGGAAAAGGAGAATCGAGACGCTTTCTTTTTGTATCGAGGTAGACTAAATAAACTGCTGGTACTGGATTGGAGACTATAGCAGGTGGGAACATTGAGGAGAGCATTCTGCTGAGGTAGGGTGGGACCTTTTTGTATTGAGGTTGACTAAATAAAGTGCTGGTACTGGATTATAGTGGTGAGGCTGAGTGTGGAGAGAGACACTTAGTGAGCGTTCCTTTTTCCATGCATTTGCATTCAGGTTGCCAGATCATAAGTATTGAGTAGGTCCCTGGAGTTATCTGCAAGTGACCCTGGAGTGAGATAGGTCTCATAACATTCACCACACACCAGTTGTCACTGGTTTCTGTGGGAATGTGGGAAACAGTCATGCACAGATCTCTCTGAATGCTCCATTAATAGATTCTGCATATATTTAAACAAATATAAACATTTACACCCACTGGGGTGCTCCAGGAAGGGCAGACCCCAAAGCCACACTGGTTCATTAAAGAAGCCTAGATATATCCAGCAATTTCCCCAAAGGGGAAAAGGGCACAGTAATTGAGCCTAATAAACGCTCAATTGAGGGCTGAAGCATTGCCGTACACTGCTCATAAGTGAAGATGGCCTGCTCTGAGGAAACTGCAGGGTGAGCCTGAACTTCTTTGATGTACCTCTGTGAATGCTCTGTCATCTTGTACAGGTGATATCAATTAAAACTGCAAGAATTTATCCCGTCACACCTCACAACTAAAGCAGCCTCTCTCTCTAAATCTCATACATTGCAAACTTCACTTGAACAGAACCATCCACACTAAGATCTGAAATGTTGTTTTTTTAGGACAAATAGGCTAATCTTTTGTACTGGCCCCCAATACCACAAGTTGCCAGTCCCCTGACCTTCATACAGTTTTACCAAATTCTACTTCTTTAATACTTGGTGCATTTTACCAGTGTTAAAAACTAAAATCTGTCAGTTCTAAAATTATCTTAATTCTTGTATTATATGTCAGACTGCATAATCTAAGAATGCTAACTACTTTCGATAGAAAGTAATATTTCCTGGCTAATCATGGCAGCATTTACCTATGGGTCAGCTCCTCCCTCAAGCCAATAGGACAGGAAAAACTTCAATTAAACAATCAAGAGGACAGGTATATCAGGTTTTCAGTCAGCCCAGTCCCTCAGTCTTTATTTTCTGTCCTCTTAGTCAGGGAAAGACTGCTTTAAGCTGTTAAATCTGTTTTTTTTGCTCACCTGACTATATTTGTAGTCTTCACCCTGGGCAGGTCAGCCTCCCTGCCCAGGAATCTCCCGGTTAATATGCAGCCCATCTTTGTGTAGATGGGAACCCCCGGAGACTGACATCTTGGATCCTGCTTAAGCTGCATCTATGCTTCCAGGCTTGGCCGGGTCTTCGGCAGAATTCTGAGGTTTGGTAAGTTTGTTTCTCCGGTTTCCGGCAGTGTTATACATACTCAATCTGCAAGCAGTTCGCATGTATCAGGCATGCACATGCTCAGATAGCACGGCCGCGATTGACCCTAGTTCGCCAGTTCTAAAGATGGCGGTCGGGTCTTTTTTTCGGCTGTGCACGCATGCACACAATTAACCCCTTAAGGACCAAACTTCTGGAATAAAAGGGAATCATGACATGTCACACATGTCATGTGTCCTTAAGGGGTTAAAGGCACAAGGCGCGAAAATTAAAACTCTGGCTTTTAAGGTTTGCAGCTTTTCTCTGCACTGCAAGATCAGATTTAGATGTGTTTTTTTTCTCTCAATTCCAGATTTTTAGCCTGCTGCAGGTAAGAGAGGGAATTGGGTTTCCCATTTAAAATAATTTATGCTACATACGTTTTTGATTTAACATTTCATACTTAGCCCATAGATCAATATGGACCATTCTCCTATCTCTGCCAAGTCATCTGCAATAGGTCGTAGGTGAGCAATCCTTTTTCTTATTTTATTTAATGGAAATATTATTAAAGAGTGCACAGGGGGTACAGTATTTTTTGACTACTGTTTCCACAGCCCTCAAGACCGGTCAAGCCCTAGATCTCCATCACGGAGAAGAGAGAAGCCAGCGGCCTGCCCAGGATGTGGTACAAGGCCCTTGGAGAATTGCAGGCTTTGCAGAAAGTGCTTAGCCCTACTTGCGGGTGAATCTGAACAACATCAGGCACCCCAGGCCTACACCTCTGCACAAGATATTGCCACTTGGATAAAGCAGGCAGTGGCAGAAGGAATGGCCAAATCTACTAGAGGCAAAAGGCCCAGATGGGGTCAGAATCATCAGAAGAAGGGAGTCAAGACACTAGAGACGTCTGGGAGTTGGAACAGATTTCCTCCAGTGAAGAGGAAGCCTCCAACAGTCAATGCCCCTTGGACTAAAGAGCAGTGGAGCATCTAATCCCCTTGGTCAGGAGAACATTGGAGATTCCTGAGGAGGTACAGGAATCATCTGCATCAGACAGATATTTTGGAGATCTGAGCCGCAAAAGAGTCTTGTTTCCTGTACATAGATCTATTAAGGAACTTATGAAGACTGAATGGGCCACTCCAGAGAAAAGATTCTCTTTGCAATCATGCCTCCCAAAGCTATACCCAATAAATGATATTAAAAACTTAGATTTCCAATCCTAAGGTAGATGCACCGGTTATCAAGGTGGCTAACCACTCCACTCTTCCCATTGATAGCAATGCTTGTCTTAGACATACCATGGACAAGAGAATTGACGCCAACCTTTCAAAGTTGTTTGTCACAGCAGGCTTAGGCTGTCATCCAGCAGTAGCCATTTCAGCCATGTCAAGGGCTATGAAGGTATGGATATTGAAGAAGACCTAGATAAAGGTGTTAGAAGACACCACATCTCGGAATCCCTAAAGGAGGTGAAATTGGACAGTGAATGGCTTTCGGAGGCCTCTACAGACCTTATTAGGGTCCTTTCTAAATCAATGGGATATTCTGTATCCGCAAGAAGAGCCCTATGGTTGAGATCTTGGGAAGCTGACATCACGTCAAAACACAATTTATGTGCCTTACCCTTTCTAGGGGATGTTCTCTTTGGTAAACATTTGGAAGAGGCCATTAGGAGGGCAGCAGATGCAAAACAGGTCCTTCTGCCTCAGGATAAGAGACCAGGGAAGCCTCTTCCAGACTGCAGGCCCTACAGAGAATCTAATTCCTGTAGGGAAAGTAAGGTTTACAGACCAGGTAGAGAATATGCTAGACACAATAACTGGGGAAGCGGTCAGTCAACTAAAACTACCAGAGGCAAGAATCCTTCGTCTTCCTTTCGTACCAACAAACAGTTCTGAAGACTACAGTCCCAAGGCTTCCCTAGTAGGTGCCAGACTTTTACACTTCAGGAAGGCCTGGTATGCGATTCAGTATGTGTGGGTAAGAGCCATAGAGTCTTCCGGCTACACCCTGGAGTTCGAAGACGCTATTCCACCTCCACGGTTTATAAGGACACAAGTACCTTCCAACCCTCAAAAACAAGAGGCACTGTTGCATTACATCTCATCCCTCCTTCAACAGGAAGTTGTACTACCGGTACCAAAAAAGGAAAGATTTCAAGGGCTATATTCTCCTCTCTTCCTTGTAAAAAAAAACAGGAGGGAAATGGAGACCGATTCTGGATTTACACCAGCTCAATCTCTTCCTCAGAATCAGGAAATTTTGCATGGAGTCTTTGAGATCGATCATACCGGTGATTCATCAGGGAGACTGCATGATTTCGGTAGATCTAAGGGATGCATATTACCATATCCCGATTGCCAGCCCTCATCAGAGAATTCTCAGGTTTTGTATTTACAACCATCACTTCCAGTTTCGGGCCATGCCATTTGGCATAAGCACTGCTCCAAAAACTTTCTTGAAGGTACTGGTAACAATTATTGCATTGCTAAGAAAACAAGGAGTCACAATCTTCCATTACTTGGACGACATTTTGATAACTGCTCCAGAATACAACCTGTTGAATCAACATCGGTCTCTGGTTCTAGAAACTCTCTCTCGATTCGGCTGGTTGATAAATCACTCAGAACCTTAATTCCCCATTTTAGATTGGATGTAGCCTCATCGGCTGACTCACAATTTAGTTTATCAGTTCTAAATTCCGTACAGGTCTAATAAAGATTTTGGCATTACTTCCCTCCCTGTAGTTTTTACTGCTTGGGTATTCCCAGAGGTAAATGCTGCCATGATTAGCCGGGAATATAGATATCCATACTTACCGTAATTTTCTTTTCCTGGCTATTATTCATGGCAGCATTTAACGATCCCTCCCACTGTGGAGGACATGCTTGTTACTGGACTGAGAAACTGGGCTGACTGAGAGCCTGATATACCTGTCCTCTTGATTGTTTAATTTAAGGTTTTCATGTCCTATTGGCTTGAGGAAGGAGCTAACACATAGGTAAATGCTGCCATGAATAATAGCCAGGAAAAGAAAATTACGGTAAGTATGGATACATTTTCTATAATAAACTCTGTATGCTTTTTTTTGTTTTCCATAGCCCCTCAAGCAGTTCTCTTGCAAGCGTCCCTGACACAGATCTCTACAAGGATGAAAAATTATACAGAAATGTAAGTATTTAATGATAGACCATTTTGATATCTGCTCTGTTTCACTGGAAACCAAAAAGGGTTATTAAGGCCCTATAACTGGAGGAAAACAAGAGAAGGAGAACAAGTTATTTAGATAGATTGGTGTTCAGCCTCAAAATGGCTAAGAAGCACATGCCTTGTTTGCATGTTATATAAGCTGGAATACAATACATACATAATTTATACATTGAAATAAGATACATTAAAATACACAAGTGTATTATCAAAACAAGTCAAAATACCTTTTTCCGACATTTTCAGTAGTGGGTTCATGGGTATAAACATTGAGCCACTGGCTGCATAAAAAGTACTCTAAAAAAAAGTTCAAAGAATTCCTTAAGTACTTGAAAATAAAAAGCAATGAAAAAAGCCGGAATTAAAAAAAGAAGCCATTTAAATTCATTGAGAACACCGCAGCTAAGCGATCAGTGATTCTGGACTGGAAGGCGATCAAGGAAGACCCCAAGGTCTGAACAGACCCTGACAGGGTCTTCAAGCATGGCCCCAATGCTGATTGTGATCATTGCTGGACTTTGCCAACGGCCTAGTGTCAATCACAGTGTAATTGACATGCCTGAGTTTCAGTATTAGAATGATTTCTATATAATGCTGAAAAGCAGTCACAGAAAACTCTTTACTGTTTTAACTAAGATCAGAGTGTTTTATTAGGGTTTTATGTATGGTAAGGGGTAGGAGTAGGGTTAGGATTATGGTAGTGTTAAGGTTAATTGTAGGATTAATGCTTGTGTAGGGCTAGTGTTAAGTAGTAACTGTTAATGTTGGTTAGGGTTAATGCTATTTATGGGTTAGAATTTGAGTAGGTTAGGGGTAAGGAAAGGTCAGGTGTATGGTAAGAATTAGTGTAAGCATAGGGTTACGGGTAAGGTTGATAAAGCAATATGGTGGTTGGTGTAGGATTAGCGTTAACTACCAAAATGGTTGTAGCTCTTTAATAATTTTACATACTTCTTCTAGAGTTGGTTGTATGTAACTACTAGAGGGATGCTTGTTTTGTTTTCCTTTTCTTTGTATTGTAGGAGCCTTTCCCGTGATGTTTTTAGGGCAGATTTTTTTTTTTTTTGTCCTTTCCTTGTAGCCCTTTTGCCTAAATGACTCTGACAGTGTACTCAGGTGCTGATGTCTTTTGTGTCAGAGCAAATGCGGTAATATTTGATAGTGTGGCTGGAGATAATACATTGTTTGGTGTGTCTGGGATGGAAGCTGGAATTGTGGAAGTAGCTGTACCTGTCGGTGGGTTTTCTATATACATTGAATGCCATTGGTGACAGTTATTGTGCAGTCCAATAAACTCCCACTATGATTTTAAAAGTTAATTTTAAGGTTTATTGATGGGTGGAATGAATTGAATGATTTATGGAAGTGTAAAGGTTAAAAGATAAAAATGCCCCCCCATTTTACACTCACTACATACCTACACAAACATGCACACTACTTTATATACACACACTACACACACACACACACTGCTTAATATATACACACTACAGAAACACACACACTCTGCATTATATACACACACTCTGCATTATATACACACTCTACACAAACACACACTCTCTGCTTTATACACACACTCTACACAAACACTCTGCATTCATTATATACACACTCACTGCATTCACTATACACTCACTACACAGACACACACTGCATTAATTATATACATACACACTACACAAACACACACACACTGCATCCACTACACACACATATATTCTTGAAAACATGAATTCTGACTGGCATGTATATTTTGTGCATTTACCTTAATAAAAAAAAAAAAAAAAAAAGATTTGCAAAAAAATAAACATGTTCAGTTAACAGTAGACTTGTTTAGAAATAGTTTTGGTTTTTTTAAATGGTAAATTTACAGAATATCGGTAAGTTATCGGCTATCAGCCTGAAAGTTCACAGATTATCGGTATCTACTCTAAAAAAAATCAATATCGGTCGATCCCTAGTAAATAAATATCTGTTTTCTAGGTCAGCCATGAAAAGATTAGCGTATTGGGGTGACATTTTTGTGCCGATCGCTGTCCCTGTCATTTGTAGGTAGTTATTGTTATTAAAACTAAAATAGTTGTATGTGAGTATGAATTCTATAAGGGTGAGCCATTTCCAGTACTGTCAAACGATCATGATAGCTTGAATAGAGGCAATCAATTTAGACATCCTGCCTGTCCTTCCCCCATGCTGCAAAGCTTCCGCCCTGTGAACTTGTACTGGGTCTAGGGTCCTTGGACTGAGCGGATAGGAGCCTAAAGAGTTTGCCTTCCTTGCAGTGGATGGGAAGGGGATGCACCTTCTGCGCAGCTCAGCAGCTCAGTTAAGGTATAGTCCATGACCTCAGAGACCCGGGAGTAGCTGGCGTAAGTGGCTCAGCAGGAGAACTGGTACGTGTGGGAGTGCAGGGCCTAGCTGGGGTTTCAGGAAGAGACAAGCTGTCTTTATGTTCAAAAGCTTGAGACATGCTAGAAAGTGACACAAAATAAATAATCAATGACCCACACAACTGAATATCAACATACAGAACTGGTTGGCTGATTTAGTGCCATTAGGCAAAACATTTATCTGCCCTGCTAATTGCCAAGTGGCAGAGAGATATGATTTGGCTCAAGGGGAACATGGCCACACAGATGTTGTGGCAGGGTGTTGACCTCTTGATGATGCTAAAAGAATCAAAATGTATGGCCGTGCCAGGTGTACTCTGACTGGAACCCTAAATAAGGGTCTGCGTGGCAGTAAATATGACGTGGGGTCGTGCAGGCTAGGAGTCTGGCCTCCCCAGTGTGAGATTATGACATGCACTAAAATTGAAGGCCAGCCCCTGAAACCTATAAGCCAGTTCTCTTTCCCCAGGCATTGGCTTTACTCCTATGGAGTGTAACGTGTAAGGAGAAGGCACGTACCTTGAAAAGTTAAAAATGTAGCCTTACAACAGGAAAAGGTAAATACAGAAAGTATATACCTATATGAAGAATTCACATAATTACTGAGGGATAAGGGAAAAGAATAGAACCTAAAAGGACGACAAGACAATCCACATACTAAAAGGGGTCAGAAGAATGCTTCTCCTAAGAAGCGGGAAAATTCTGACAGAGACCTATGAGGAAAAGTAATATGTGTCCATATCAGTATAATAATAATAATAAGGGGGATAACAATAAAGTTATGTTAAGGGAATAAAATATACCTGAGGGGGCGGAGCCTGACCGCTGATCGGATCAGACGTGCTTCGTCTGGGCTCCCGCATCTGAGCCAGAAAACAGGAGAGCTTTGTAATACAAGCTAATACTGACCCAAATTGGTGATCCTGCTACTCATAAGCCGACGGTGAACTCTAGGATATCTTACTTTACCACATACAGTGCCGAAGCAACCTGGTCGAGGCCTGAGGCCTACCTGAGCATGAGCTGGGGTGAGACGGCCACTCTCTGTTCTCCGACCGGTGTTTTGCTGCCCTCCCCCCCGGACCGGTGGGGATTATCCCGGTCCCCACAGATGACAACCACTGCTTACAGTTGCGCCCAAACACCAGTCCTGCTGCAGCTGCGGATCGGGCGTTACCCGGAGCATCTGCCACTGACGCAGAGGATCCAACGCTGTCCCCTACAAGGCAAGAACCTGTCCTCCCACAGGAGCAACCAGATTCATGACCCAGAGATGCAGGCCTTCGCTACGGTCCGGGGCCATTATGAGGTCTGGATTGGACTCTGTCTCTTGCTCTCATGCCACCCCTCAAGCCTGTTACCAAGCCATGGCATTGGCTGATCCGGGACTTTGCACCATAAGCACTCAGCTAGCGAAGCCACTCACAAGGTTAACTGTCGCCCTGATTTTAGCATGCCAGCTTGCATCTACAATTTTACCCACTGTCGTGCGATCAGTGACTTGAGTTGTATATATTGAATTAAAAGCAACTTGATAGATAAACACCTGTGAACACTGATGAGTAGCTACTAAAGTTAAACAATGAGACCTGATATGGGTACCATAACCACTATGTCACTGCAGAAATAGCTGCCACCTGCTGTTAGAAATATAAGAATTTGGTGAATATTGCATAAACAATAGTGGTTGCAGGACTCTGTGGAAATGGTATTACCATTTCCACAGAGTCCTGCAACCACTATTGTTTATTCAATAGGCACCAAATTCTTGAGTTGTATATATGCACACATGTTATTGGATAACCGCCCGGCTGAAAGCGGGTGTACTGGCACTTAGCTAACTCATGATCTCACAATTAGCCGATAAGGTACTGCATAGAGCGAACACAAACACAAGACACATACCTGGCACTGCCACACACCAGATCTGATGCACATAACCACACTTGACGCACCTACCACCACACCCGTCTTAGGGCGGCTAGGCCTGACTTACACCATCCGCACAGTGCAGTGAGACGGGGAACCCGTGGTCTCCTCAGCTTGGAAATGACGTCTCTGCTATTATAAAACACCCACACATATTCAGTATGCAACACTCAGGTATCTAGCTCATACGAGTTACAGTAGTATACCCAGGGACGTTTTAGCCGCGAGGCAAACAAGGCATTTGCCTTGGATGGCATTTTCCATGGGGCGGCAAAAAACGCCGCCCCAAATGCACAGGGCAAGTGCCTTGTTAACCTTGCGGCTAACTGACATGCCGGCCGGGCGTGCAGGCTGCTGTGCGCTGGCGGGCGGGCGGCTGGCGAGGGAGCACTTCCTCTGAGCACTCTGCTCAGCTCCCTCGCGCGCCGCGCGCAGAGTGAGGCTGGGAGACGCAAGATGACGTCCATACCATACATGGATTTTCTAATTGTAAACTACCAGATCAGTCAAGCACGTATAAGTGAAAAAAAATAAATAAATAACATATGCCCAGTGTGATTAAAAAGTGGATAATAATATAACTCAGTGAATAATGGTGTAAGAAAAGAATGCTGTGGGGACATGTAAATGACCAACTAGAGTTTACTCCCAAGTAAATAATGAACAGTGAGCAATAACAATGAATCTAACAAGCTAATTGAGTTTATCTGCCTCACTTTTTTTCAAAAACCTTTGCTAGGTCTGCATACACAGGAGGGACAGAAACAGAAAGTGGTTTGGCTGTGAGCACATTAAGCAAGCTAACAAGACAAACACGAGTCATACAATCTCTTTGACAAAACTACCCCCAGGAGAGAAGCCCAAAACGATAGAGGCTGTAGGAGAGTCGATTATTTGAAAGGACAATATTTCCTTGTGCAAGGCACCCACAGACATAACCAGTTCTTGGGTCTCATGGGTCACCAGAGGGTTCTCCAGTGGTCTACCATCTATGTCCTCCACGGCCAAGGGAGTGACCTTTTGGATCAGAGTCAAAGATGCGGTTTTAGCAAAACTCTCATCCATAAGATTGTCCGCAGCCCCTGAATCTATCAAGGCTTTAGTAATCACAGTAGTATTTCTAACAAAAAAGGGTAACTGTAATAAACGGTCTAGCAATGGGGACGTGAGGGGAAAACGGCATAACACCCGAGGCCGACCCCTCTATAGGCCTTAAGTGCTGAAGTTTTCCCTGCAATTCAGGGCAGGTTCGTAGAAGATGTCCCCTCTTCCCACAGTAAAGACATAACCCTTCCCTTCTTCGATATGATTCTTCAACCTCAGTTAACCCAGTAGCACCCAATTGCATGGGTTCAG
This sequence comes from Pelobates fuscus, assembly GCF_036172605.1. Classification (NCBI taxonomy): domain Eukaryota; kingdom Metazoa; phylum Chordata; class Amphibia; order Anura; family Pelobatidae; genus Pelobates; species Pelobates fuscus. The sequence goes on from NC_086326.1 coordinate 113,854,710, forward strand.
GGGGAGGTTGGCTAGAAGGGGGTACTGCTAGTAGCGTAGTATTGGGTAAAGCAGGTAACATCAGAGACTACGTCTCTCTCTAATACGATTATCAATACGGATGATATAATCAATAAGATCATCCAGAAGGACAGGCAATTCCCTGGACGTTATCTCGTCCAGGATGTAAGCGGCCAAACCCTCCTGAAAGGCCGTTACGAGAGCGTCATTATTCCAAACCACTGCAGCCGTTAAAGTGCGGAATTCAATAGTGTAATCTGCTACCGATCTGTTCCCTTGTCGAACCCTAAGCAGAGCTTTGCCAGCAGAAGCAACCCTACCGGGTAGATCGAAAGTACGTTTAAAGGCTGTCAAAAACTCCGCAAAGGATGTAGGGGACGTATTTTCCCATATGGGATTGGCCCATGCTAAAGCTTTCCCGGATAGATGGTTAATAAGGAAAGCAATCTTGGCTCTATCAGTGGGATAGGAACGAGGATTCATTACTAAATGGATATCAATTTGGTTGAGGAAACCACGACATAATGACGGATCACCACTATAACGCTGTGGTGGTGTCATATGCACTAAATGAGCAGGAGCGGGTACTGGCTCAGGAACAAGTTCTGGCGTCGGAGCAACTGCTACTTGGACACCAGGCTGCAAGTGAGTGGTACGAGCCAGTATGATTTGTAAAGCCTGAGCAAATTGGTCCATACGGTGGTCCAAACCATCCATTCTGGCTTCCTGATTGACCAATAACTGTGGAATGTCAGCAGGTTCCATTTTGGCCCTGTTGTAATGTCACGATTCCGGGAACCAAACACGCACACAGAAAAGGTGCAGTACCGGACCTTAGAGTGGCCGGGCTAAGCACACAAAGAATAGCCAGGAGACAAGCCGAGTAAGGGGAACCAGAAGACAGAATAACGAGAAACAAGCCGAGGTCAAAGGGTAGGAGAAAGTCAAAAAGTTAGATAAACAAGCCAGAGAGTACATAACCAGAAACACAAGTTCAGAAGCAGTACTAGCAAGCAAAGACCACAACAGGGCAGGGAGGAACAGGAAAGGTAAGTATTTAAATCATAAGGTTAATTCTGATTGGATAATTTCCAATCAGAATTAACAATCACACGTGGGAGATATCTAGACCTCCCACTGTGATTAAGGCACTGTGCCTTTAACGCCAGGTCAGGTGTTTAATAAATTGGGCGATCTCCCAGCGTGCAGCGTCATGCATGCTGCCGCTGGGGGACGTAGCGGAAGACGCTGGCGGCATCCGAGGCTGGGAGGAGAAGGGGACCGCGGACGGCTGGAGGGTGAGTGCCACGAGCGGACTGCAGCCTCCCCTCGCAGCTGCCCGCGGGATCCTGACATGTATGGTGTCAGCGAAATGCTGGTGTGACGGAACGCCTGGCACACCGACCGGGTGCCTCCGCCAACTGATGCTCCTAGTGCTCACCAAGGACTCCAAGCATTCCACCCGACACCATCAGCACTGTATTCCCCACATGCAACATTACAGCTTGGCTGGGAACTCGCCGTCCTCCACCCACCCTGGACCCAAGGCTTCCAGTGGGTGAACCTCTCCTACTCCAGTGAGCATAGCAGGACCAGCTCTTAAAAGTGTGATTATAATCCCTGGGGAGTATAGTGATATATCAATCCACTGGGTAGATACAGCCGCTTCCCCCACACATGAGATGAGACTCTATGTTGAGGGTAAGCAGGTACTCAATTATAATGGTGCCACACTGGCCTTTTTGACAATCCCCATGCAAGGGTGACACCCATATGGACCTTGTTGGGGACAGGGACACAAACTGACAAACCAATAAGAACAGTGATTAAATGCATGACACTCCCACATACAATACAATATGCCTTCCCCTTTACTTAGGAGATAATTGAGTCAAGCACTATACTAAACTCAATTATCTCCAAACACATTTTTTTTAAAAGTCCCAAAAGTACCCCAAAACACATATCTCCACGGATGTTACATCCCCTGGTAGCCCTGATCTGGGTCACCAACATATCTAAAAATCACCCATATCAGTTCAGGGGTTCAGAAATTTTATGGAATTCATATTTTTACCGACCGCAGGCATGGTCCCGTAGCCGAAAATAGCTCCATAAAATTGCGGCTAAGTGCCACTGGAGGACTGACCGGGAACCGCAAGGTTTTCATGTTGAAAATAGTTTCAAGGCATTCGCGACTAAGTCCTTCTGAAGTCTATTCGCGATTTTGGTACATGCAAACAAGATGGCCGCCACCACGTGGTCTAATGGCACTTCGAATAGCTTCGGGAGTTCGAAGTGCCATTTCGAAAGTTTGAACTGTGTCTGGTATGAGTCCACAAGGGCACAAACAGGGTTTATAAACAAAGTCTATTACAGGGGCCATCTTCACAGGGTAGGAGGCTGACAAACAGACCTCTCCAAGAACCAATGGCGAGGTTACTTTCACTACAGCCGGTAAAGGCACGAAAGCTCCTATGATGAGCCGAACATCGTACGTGTGAATGCGAAATAGGGAGGACCCCAGCAGCGGGCGTTTGGGAGAGCGCCACGTGTTAGCTGTAAAGACCACAAGACAGGATCCCGGAAAACTATGAGGCTCCGATGCATTTAGTCAGCTGTACAGGAAAAAATGTTGGCGCGAAGAGCCAAACTGGAAGTCCCAGGTAACGTATCACCTGAACGAGAACAGCCCAGATAACAGGGTAATTGGGGTTTTTATAGCACAAGATGGATTTAAACTCCTCCCACATATACAGGCCTATGGCCTTAAAACAGAATTATATATATATCCACGAGGGTCTAGCATTCACTCTCCCGGTCTTGTACTTGCCTGGGTGCTAGCTTTTGCCAAAATAAATACTGCAAGATTAGTGTACTCACAGGTCTCTGTATGTAGTATGTGTGTGTGTGTGTGTGTGTGTGTGTGTGTGTATATATATATATATATATATATATATATATATATATATATATATATATATATATATATATATATATATATAGATGGTGTAGATTGGATTAGCCGTATTAGTCCAGTAGACAAGATGCCAAAATACCATGTATGCAACAATACCTTTTTTATTAGACTAACATAACATTTTCAAAGACTTTCGAGAGTGTTCCTCTCTTTCTCAGGCCTGAAGCAATACTGATTAATCTAGCTATTCTCAGCCAACTTTGCTGCAATTTCACTGGCTTTGCTACGAAGTCTACTAAAATTGAGTATCTGTGGGTATCTGTTTCGGGACACTCTCCTTTTAAACAAATTTTTCTGTAAACATATGAAAACAAGACATCTAACATACAAGGGGAATGAGGGTGTTGGGGTTTAACATTTTTTTAGCTAGTCCCCTCATTTTCTGATATTTTTCATTTTGTTACTAGTTTTATTAATGACATTTCATTGACTGTAAATAAAATAGTACAAGAGTTAATAAAAGCGCAAAGGTATAAAAAAACTTTAAATACAAAAAAAACAAGTCCTGCGCTCAAACTTTCATTACTCCTGGGCGGCAACAATGACCATAGTACACATCAGCTCAAATATATACAGTAAAAAAACAAAGAAAAAAAGTTACCTGCGCTCTTTCCCAAATCCCTATGTATATTTAAACAAATGGAGGTTTTTAGTTACCTCGAATGGCCATGAGAGGGTATGCCTACCTGCCATGTCAAGGCAGACCTCTTAGGTGGGTCCTAACTCTAACCATTCACCTTGCCTTGACGTGGCAGGTGGGCATACCCTCTCATGGCCATTGGAGGTAACTAAAAACCTCCATTTGTTTAAATATACATAGGGATTTGGGAAAGAGCGCCGGTAACTTTTTTCTTTGGTTTTCACTATACAAAAACTTTAAACAATACAAAATCAGTTCAGAAACAAAGCCAAATTCCTTTTACTACATTATTTTATGACTGATCAAAAATGATCTCAAAGAGAAAATATATTTGAGCTCACCCATATTTTATAATCTAACAGTATAATTATGTCTTTGTATTACAGCTTATCAGACCAGAAGGAGTTAAAATAATTCGATTTTCCAGTGGCATTTTTTATGGCAATATTGAAGGTCTAAGAAGCAGTATTAAAAAAATAGTGAGTATATTTGAAAACCCAAATAATGGTTTTGCTTTTATGTAATGAGAGCAGGATAGACTGATTATCCCTTCTCTGTTGGCACCAGAGACCAACACAATTCTTTAGGATAAAGTTTTGTCTTCTATACACAAAACTGATCATTCCTTCCAGACAGGAACCAATTTTTCTGAGTGCTACTGATATTGTCTTAATAAAGATGCTTTTGGCTCTCAGGACCAAGTGACTAAGCTTTCAGCATACAGGTCCACAGGCTCTCTCACCAGGCTTATAACATAACTGACAACACTCCTGTTCAGGGTACAATAACACACAACATTCTTATTAATGGAGGAGGAGCCAAGCAGCGAGACGGACCAGACTCCATCTCTGGTTGCTCCTGAGCAATTGGACTAAATCTCCCTAAAATCTCGCTTAAAACAAGCCATCCAGAGCCACAACCGCTAGACCCAAAGCGGGGGAATCCTTACTGCATCACCCAATGCCCTTCCGATATGCCCCTAAACAGATTAAGCCATGACGCAGAGCTGGGGCCTACCTTACGCCGGTGTTCTACGGCCTGGACCACCTCTGGGGAGGGGAATTACCTAGAAGACGCAGGTGACATGATACAGCAAGGCACTGAACACAATAACTCAGCGATGGGATGCAGATCCCAGAAGCCCCAGTCAGGTATGACATCTGTACACATCGATATCGGCACTTTGCTCTAGCGGCAAATGCCCGCCAAGATGTCGTCTGCACAGGGTCCAAACAATCCAACTCTCCCCCAAGCTACTCCTCCAGAGCAAGCCTCACTAGAGGCCACGCAGCCAACGCCCTCAACACTGCAAGGAAGCTCAGCCCCAGCAACTAAACAGGATTTGCAGCACCTACAAAATATGCTGCAGGAAATACAAAAACTCCTGGCAGCAGATTTGCCTGCACTCAAAACCTGCATGCAACAAATCACTGAGAAGGTAGTAACCACAGAGGGAGATGTAAGGGGATTCAGGGTGAAATCTCCACACTGAAAGAGTCTGTTATCCAGCTACAGCACACCCAACAAGCCCTATCCACACAAATATCAGCACCAGAAGACTAGAACCGGCGTAACTACATCAAAATACGAGGCATACCAGCTACTGTCGCTATGTGAGACAACTCATGACAACAATACTTCCTCCAGCGGTAACAAAGAAACTCAACTTTGCTGGGATCTACCGCCTACCCAGGTCGGCCAAATCTTCCACACCTCCAGCTGGAGATGTCATCATCCATTGCTCCCTACCCCAAGACAAGTGACACAGCAAGGCCGCAACAAAGACCTAATGAAAGTCACGCTACAGTGAACACTCAGCAACCTCACAAGCCACCTACATACAGCAGGGGTGACCTACAGATGGGGTAACTAACGTTTCCTCCTCTTCACTCATAATGGGACTACTCACAAAATCACAGCAGGAATATGACCACAACCATCCCGACATGGGATCCGACAACCATCGAGCCATTCATCCCAAGTCTTCTATCCCAGCCTGATCAAAGGCCATACAGACTCTGCAGTAATTCCTTTTTGATGTTTTTTCCTAGTTTACAAACCCACTGTAACCAGCTCACAAGTGGACAATTTGGTTCTCCTAATGCTATATAATGCTATACCATGTAACTGACCAGGACCACCCAGACCCCCACCGCCCACAATGAGTTTGCTGCTGGTGGCGCTGGCCCACTCGCGCAACAACACAAGGCGCACAGCCAAACAGTGTGCAACCCCCCCCCCCCACCGACAGCCCCTTGGTTAGGGTTACTACCCCTCCAGAGTAGTCTACACAACCCACGGATATAGTACACCTCCTCCTGGATGAAAAGCCTCCACATAACCTACTCTCATACTTCTCTAATAGCAACCAAACTTTCACTCTCCTGATCCATGAGTGGCAATTCGCTAATCTACTCTGCAGATGACAGCTAATGTCTACGCCTATAACTGATATCAAACATTAGTATCCACTATGGATCACACAACTACTACCAAATCTCACCCTAGGTAACGGTCTCCAGGCTTCACTTAATGTACCAAAACTTACGACTGCCTCCCAAAACCGCCTAGAGCGTGTGTATATAAAATTTCTAAATATAAAAGTTGATAAGTTTTGTAACACAATATTTTGCAACACGATAATTTAATACTGTGACACGCTGTAATTTACACTAAAGTGTATGATAAACATGTTTTCTGCTCATGACACATCAAAATAAAGAATTGAAAACAAATACAAGAAAAAAAATTCTTATTCACCACAAGGAATAGCCTCTAGCAACACAAACATTCAACTTAAAGGGAAACTATAGTGCCGGCGTAAGTCGACGGGGGGACATAATGCTGATGCACGGCATATGCCCCTCTCACATTAGGACTTACCACATACAGTGCTTTCCTATGGGGTTTTGGGTGGCCCATGAGGACGTCTAGCATCAGTTGGTGACCAAAAGTCATCTAACGACCCGGAAGTCACTCTAGTGGCTGTCTAGTAGACAACCACTAGATGTGGAGTTTATCTTGGCAGTTAATCATTGCAGTTTATTAAAAACTGCAATAATTACCACTGGAGGGTTAAGGGACCTCGGGCACTGCACCCAGACCACTACAATGAGCTAAAATGGTCTGGGTGTCTATAGTGTCCCTTCAAGACAAGGCAACACAACCAATAGGTTTAAATATGTATCTGCCTAATCCTCTCAAAGCTGGAACAAGCGCTGTTCGTGAAAGGTCTATTCCCCCCAGTAACTAAACTACACATAGTTCTGCGAGTATATCTGAATTTTATTCCACAAGTTTGGTCTTTTATACACTGAACCCAGCATGGGGTCTCCATTTCACACACAGGTAAGCCCACCCAGGCGCCTCTGTGTCTGGGAGATGGTTCAGCCAGATAGCGGTTAAACTGATTATCTCCCGGACACAGAAGGTGCAACATGCAAATTACCCCAAAACACAATAAAACAAGCAAGAACCCCAACATGTAATATATCACCCGACAGCTCTGATCTGAGGGCCCAAGATCTTAAAATAGCACCCAGATCCATGGTGTGTAGCCAAACTGTAAATTTTTGACCAGCTGCTACCAAAGTTCGATCCAAAAACAGTTCCAGAAGAAATATCAATTGGTCAATTGCCAGGAGCTCCTGCAGGCACACAAAAGGGGGCTCCTCCTGGCTCTCGGGGAGTGATTGATCACATCAGTCTATAGTACCGTCTCTCCAAATAGCGCTCTCCCGGCAGGTCGGGAAGAGGGGTAAAAGTGACTGGAGACTGGAGGGCAAAGTGTCCAAAAATAGTTCCAGGCGATTGGCAGCCAAGTGCTACTGGGGACCATTCGGCTGGTTTGTGGCAGAATGACTGCAAGGTTAGATGGGAACATACAGAGTCAGGGTGATTATAGTTCATACGGCGAAGAAGTAGTAAAATAGGACCATGTCCACCACATAAAAATTATCTAGCTTAATAATTTCACAACAATATAAATAGAGATTGACTTCAAAAACAGAGATACTGTCAGATAGTTTACATTACATTTTGCTTCTTTGTTTTTAATGAGTATAATAAAACTCTAATTGTTCCTTACTTTTTTCTCTCTCTAGATTGGATTTGATCCAGTAAGAGTTTTTAATAAAAGATCTAAAGCTCTGAGGAAGATAAATAATCTTATCAAGAAGGGACAGTTGAGTACTACAAGGGTAATTAATTTTTTGATCTTACCTTAAAAAGTGTTTGTAACCTACATTCTATTGCAATATTTAATTATTTATTATCTTTAATTATTCAGATTATTTGTGTTATAGTTATTTTATTATAAATCATGAACTAACTTCTTATATATTTAAAAAGCTGTAAATGAACTCTGGAGGTTACCTAATGCACATTTGATCATTATGTTTTTACATTGTTGCATATTATATAAAAAAAAACTATAAATAAAGTAGTGTTAAAAACAGAGAAAAGTGGTTAGTGCTGATAAAAATCACCAAGTGTAGTGTCACTGATTACACTCAAAAGGAATAATAGTACAGAGTAAAGTGATTAGTGCACACAAAGGTAAATTAATTTACCTAAAAGCGTATAATAAATTATTTTGTTGTACAGGAGTTTGTTATTCCTATATTAAATGGATAGAAAATAGATACACATAGTGTAATCTGTATTAAAGCATATATTGTGGTAAAGAGTAGTCATCAAACTCACAATTTTTAGAGCCTATTAAAAGTTGGCTCTGGAATTATGGTGCATTTCATCTCACTTGGGAGATTACAGGTAGAGATACAGCAGTCACGCCCACAGGAACTCAGGAAATCAGTGAAATTTTGAAGCAGAGATTCCAGGATCCAAGGTGGAGTGTAAAAGTAAGTATTTATTTAAACTTTAGTAAAAGTATATAAAACAAATAAAAGCACAACGTGTTTCAACCTTTCAAAGGTCTTCCTCGGGTGCAGAAATGTCATAAACTGAACATACATCGTTTTTATATATGGCATACTTAATTGAAAAGAATATCACTTGTGTTGCATTAAAATACAAAATCCCTCCCATTTCCTAATATGGTCTAGACCGAAGAAGGTTCGCCATCGCCAATATGACGCCACCTCCAGTTCAGTACATACCCCTATACCCTCCCAAACATGTCCGATGTGTGTGTATTTTCTTTCGTTGCGTCACTTCCGGTGGCGTACTGCTGGTTTCGGGGTCCATGTCACTTCTGGTTGCACGGTCATGACGCGAGATTCAATGTTTCTTAGCAGAGTCCAGGTAGAGTGGTATCAAGCGTCCATAGTTCATTGTGGAAAAGGGCACTTATGCCCTCAGTTTCAGTAAAGTGCTTATGCATATATTGGGATATAAATGACATAAAAACATGAATTAATATAAGCTAATAAAATCAATTAAAATATATCATCAATTCTATAAACCTTTATCTCCAGTATTTGGATAAGAGAATAAGTTAATAAAGGGTGAGAAGAAGCTAGATAAAAAAAATGTAAATAAATAACAAAGGTGCAAAAAGGGGAGAAGTAAAACATGATATGGGAGACTTATAGGATACAGTTAATTTCTAAATCTATGTTTAACCCTAAGCGGGTCAGAGTTCTCATTTCAAAGATCCATTTTGACTCTTGTATACGGAGTCTTTTTGCTAAGTCTCCTCCTCTCCAATGATTGCTCACTTTTTCTATTGCACAAAATTCCAATGTTCTGGGATCTGATTGAAGTTTCTCTAAAAAGTGTTTAGATACACTATGATTTAAAAAACCTTTTTTAATATTTCTGATATGTTCGCTCATCCTAATTTTAACAGATCTAGATGTTTTACCAATGTACTGATATCCACATGTACATTTTAACAAATAAATAAAGTTTTTAGTATGACATGTGATTAATGATTTTATCCTATATTTTTTATCAGTTACAGAGTAGCTAAATTCTACTACATTTTTATTAGTTATATTTGAATTTGTACATGCATTTCAGAAACCACAATAAAAAAAAAAAACCTTTTTGTGTTTGTGTCCATTTGGTTAAAAAGTTAGTCTTATTTGGGACTTTCTTATATGTCAATCTTTCTTTTATTAAGGCATGTGCAATAGGGTACAGAACAAAAAGAGGGGAAATGCAATAGTGGTATACAGAATAGGGTCAATACAGCGCTAAGTACATTTCCTGCTAAACAATGCCTAATTTTTTATTTTTTTTGTGTTGGTTAACGAGTATTCTCACAATTTAGGAATAACAGATCCAGCTTAACGTAAGGGGTACAAATTAAAGTAAAGATGTCAAGGTGAGGAACAATATAAATGATATACACGGCTTAATAGCGCAGATTCTTGGCAGTAACAGGCTAATAAGTGGTCTAGTAAAACATGGGTAAAATCACGCTGGGAATTTGCGCCAGGCTTACTAACAGGATGATCTTAAGGGTCATCCTGAGGAGAATTATTCAAGCCCAAGAGTGTTACAGAATAAGAGACAGCAGGGTGGCATGCATAGTGGTAACATGAGCGGCAAAACCATAAGCACTCATTATATCGTAAATAGCACAGTCAGGCTGATTTGTCTGGTGTAAAAAGACAGGTAAAACATCATACGGTGTGAGTTTCTTGCAGATTATAGTTATAAAAGAGGCTAATAGGCTAATCCAGCTTGTCTACAGCAGCATTGTCTGAGCAGAGACATGACAGTATGCGATTAGCTGAGAATTTACTCTCTGAGCTGCCACTAAGTTAGAGCTGTACATACTGGGTAGCAGGATACAGTGTAAAACTAAAATGATGTGGTGCAGTTCAGTTATAGACATGTAGTAATAAACATAATAACCGTAGCCTAACCTTATTGTTGTGCAATTGGTTCGGGTAAACCTTTAGTGCGTCTCGTTAGTACCACTGCACATAATATCACACTTAAAAACGAACAAAGCTCACCGCTCTTTGCCAGGTTATATGGCCACAATGTTTGCTAAGACAGAGCTAGATTACGTACTGTATCATGCAAATGTGTGTTAGTAGATGCTTAAAAGTCTATAGTTCGGTTGGTCAAATTGCAGTTTCAGCGTCACGGGCTGGATTGTTAGATGGGGGCCGCAACCTGCAGGTTCCTTATTTGGGACTTTCTTATCTAGAAAACATTTTGTTTAAAATTCCTAGTCCCCTAGAAATACATTTTGGCTTGTCTCCAATGAATTATTTTATTTAATTCTCCTGTTTTAAAATATGCCAGTTCTTTTTTTATAATGTGCTTGACTTTTCCCACATCACTCGAATAATTAAAGATGAGCGGTATTTGATCTTCAAAAGTCTCGCCATTTTTGTTCCTATATTTCAAAAGTGGTGGTCTATTTATAAAGGCAATTTCATCAATTTGTTTGTCTAAAACCTTTTCATCATATCCCTTCTCTATAAATTGTTTTTTTTTTTTTTAAAGTGCATGATTGTGAAAAGAAGTCAGGGAGGTTCAAACAATTCCTCTGCATTCTTAAATATTGACCCTTAGGGATGTTGGTTAGCCAAGGTTGGTGGTGACAGCTTTTAACCTCAATGTAACTATTAACGTCAACCTGTTTGAAGCTGTGAGTCATTATCTGTGTCAAGGTTTCTTTGCTGTTTTAAACAGCAACCCTTCCTTTTTCAGTGTCTGAGTTTTCAGCTGTGATTAACGATCAGCTCCTTCAGTATGTTGCCACGGTTACTCACCTGAGAATAGTAATCAACCCTGTTGCTAATCAGTGCAGCCTATTTAAGCAGCGAATCCCAGTACCTCCTTGCCCTTGCGTGGTTTCCTGTTCCCCAGAAGTCTCCTTGTTCTGGTGTTTCCTGTTTGTTCCTGGTTCCTGACTCTGGCCTTGTTCCTGACTCCGCTGCTCTCCGTTCTCCTGATCCTGGCTTGTCTGACTACCCGCTCTGGTGACTGATCCCTGCTTGCCTCCTGGACTTTGCTTTTGGTTATTTCTTTGTTATTTATTAATCAAGGTGTTTTTGCATCTAGTTCTGTCTCTGTCTGGTTTCTGGTCCCTAACAATCTGATTGTTTGAAATATAAATATTTAAATCTAAAAAATCTATATTTACATTGCTAATATTTTTAGTTACAACAATGTCCCAAACATTGGCATTAAGAGTAATAAAAAAAAAGTATTAAATATAACATCAGCCCCTTTCCAAATCATAAAAATATTATCTATGTATCTTTTGTAGAGGAAAAGGTTCACACCAAAAGCTTGTTCCTGGAAAATAAAATGTTTTTCCCAGTATGCCATATAAAAAGTTGGCATAGCTTGGTGCGAACCTGGTCCTCATTGCTGTTTCTTTCATTTGCATACAGAAATTATCCTCACACCAAAAATAATTATTTTCAAGGATCATATGAATACCCTGTAAGATAAGATCTTTTTGGATATCTTTATACAAATTGGATTGGTCTAAAAAGCATTTAATAGCCTCACACCCTTTGTTGTGTTCTATGATGGTGTATAGGCTTGTTACATGACATGTAAGGAATAAAAAAATCTTCTTTCCATTTAAAATCCTTTAAAATATTCAATAAGCTCCTTGTATCCTGGAGATATGATTCGCTTTATTTGACTATTGGTTGGAGATGAAAGTCAATATATTGGGATAAGGGTGATAAAATAGAGCTGATCCCTGATATTATTGGGCGACCAGGGGGATTTATTGGATTCTTGTGTATTTTTGGTAATATATAAATTACTGGTATTATAGATGTTGTTGCAATAGAAAGGACATTTCTCCATCATTAATATCATCCTCTATTCCTTTCTTGAGGAATGTTGTATACAATTCTTTAATCTCATTTGTTGGATCTTTTCTCAAAAGTTTATAGGTGCTTGTATCTCCTAACTGTCGTCCTATTTCCTCTAAATATTTAACTTTGTCTAAAATAACTACTTCCCCTCCTTTACCTGCTGGTTTAACTACTATTGTTGGGTCTTTTTGCATTTCCTCTATTGCTTATTTCTCTTGAAGGGTTAAATTTTGGCAATATTTGGAAAGAGGTTTTATTTTGTAAATTTCTTCAAGACATGCTTGCTCAAAAACTATCATAAATTTTAGAAACAGTGGATACAATTTAGATTTACTTTTTAAGCTTGAATGTACAATCCCAGAATTCTCTTCATTATTAGTTATCTTTTTACTTAACGGTGCTTCTGTCTCTTTCTGTCAGGGTACCTGTGGTCTCTACCTCCGAAAGAGGTAGAGACTTAGCAGTTCCTTCATCCGGACGGTCTGATGGCTTCCTTCCTCGCGGTCTATCCGGTCGTGCAAAGCCGGCCGCGAGGGAGTGACTGCCTTTTACAGCTTCACGTCCGGAAGTCGTCAGGAGACTACCGGAACGACCTGTCAGTCAAATGCTGCAGGACCAATCAGGACGCCTCAGAGGCGTGGTTACTTTTCGGAACAGGGTATTTAACGGAGCTTCTCTCGTCAGCTCATTGCCCTGTCGTGGTTCTAGCTTGTTCTAGTCACTCAGTGCTTGTGTTCTGCTTATTCCCTTTGGTTTTGACCCGGCTTGCTTATTCTACTCTGCTTACCTCTGTATCCTTGATTCGGCTTGTCTCTCGCTCTCCTGCCTTCTGTTACCCTCGACCTCGGCTTGTCTTTGACTATTCTCTCAGTACTACTTACGTTAGTCCGGCCATTCTAAGGTCCGGTATACGTATCTGGCTACTGTTTGTACGCTGCGTGTTGGATCCCTGTCCCGATCCTGACATTACGACAGGGCCAATGGATCCTGCAAGTACAAACAGTCAGCTTGCTTCCCCTGATCCTAGGTTTGAAGCCATGGATCACAGAATGGATCAGATGGCACTTGCGCTACAGGCATTATTATCTCGTGCCAATAACCCACCAGAGGAGATACGTAATACCCCTATTTCTCCTGTCAGTTCTGGTTTAGAGGTAGCCACAGTGGGTGCTTCTTCTCGCATTACCCCCCCAGTACGCTATGGTGGGGTGCCTGAGAAGTGTCGTGGTTTTTTAAACCAAATTAGTATCCATTTGGAATTGCAACCTCGCTCTTATCCTACAGATAGGGCAAAGGTAGGATTTATTATCACCCTACTTATTGAGAAGGCTCTGAGATGGGCCAATCCACTATGGGAGAATGATAACCCATTAGTATATAACTATAACGCATTTGTAGCTGCTTTTAGAAGAACATTTGACCCTCCAGGTAGAAAGGTTAATGCAGCCAGATTACTGTTGCGCCTGAGACAGGAGAACCGAACACTTGTGGATTATGCACTAGAGTTCAGGTCTCTGGCGTCAGAAGTCAAGTGGAACGAGCCGGCGTATATGGATGTATTTTTGAATGGTCTATCTGATGTAATCCTTGATGAGGTTGCTACTAGGGAACTCCCTGAGAATTTAGAAGATTTAATTTCGTTCATCTCTCGTATAGATGAACGTTTAAGAGAGAGACAGAACACTCGAGAGAGGAATCGGAGACCTTCTTTTAGGTTAGCTCCCTCTTTTCCAAGTCCTGACTCCACGGTATCTTTGCTTCCTGAACCTATGCAGATAGGGTACACCCGTTTCTCCCTTAGCTAATATTAACATACCGGAGAATTCTACTCAGTCCACAGAAAGACAAATACCAGACCTTTACCTAGACTTAAGGGCAGTATTTGACAAGAAGAATGCCGATTCTTTGCCGCCACACAGGTCATTTGATTGTAAGATTAAGCTTTTACCAGGGACGATGCCTCCGAGGGGCCATGTATATCCTTTGTCTGTTCAAGAAAACTCGGTTCTGGAGGAGTATATTCGGGAGAATTTAGAAAAAGGATTCATTAGGAGGTCTTCTTCTCCGGCCGGGGCTGGGTTCTTTTTTATTAAGAAAAAGGATGGTACGCTGAGACCTTGTATCGATTACCGAGGCTTGAATAAAATAACTGTCAGAAATGCCTATCCTATCCCACTGATTACTGAATTATTTGATCGTCTTAAGGGCTCCAAGATCTTCACCAAGTTAGATCTTAGAGGGGCATACAATTTGGTGAGAATCCAGCATGGTCACGAGTGGATGACGGCATTCAATACCCGGTATGGCCACTACGAATACACGGTTATGCCATTTGGACTTTGCAATGCTCCTGCAGCATTTCAAGATTTGATTAATGAGGTACTTAGGGAGTTTCAACATGATTGTGTTATTGTTTACCTGGACGACATACTAATACACTCTAAGGAGATTGAGACTCACCATAAACAGGTCAGAAAGGTATTACACAAACTTCTGCAACATGGTCTATACTGCAAATTGGAGAAATTCAGTTTTGATCAGTCTCAGACAGACTTTCTTGGGTACGTGATTTCTGGGGAAGGTTTTAAAATGGACCCTGGAAAACTCCAATCTATTTTAGACTGGCCTTTGCCCATAGGACTCAAGGCTATCCAGAGGTTTATTGGTTTTTCCAACTACTATAGGCGCTTCATTAAGGGATACTCCTCTATCATTTCGCCTATTACCAATATGACCAAACAAGGGGCTGATACTAAGGTCTGGTCTAAGGAGGCTCTTGTTGCTTTCAAAACTCTCAAGGAACTTTTTGCCTCGGCTCCCATTCTAGTTCATCCTGATACGACTCTGCCTTTCTTGCTCGAGGTCGATGCCTCTGAGACAGGAGTTGGGGCTGTTCTATCTCAAAGGTTAGGGGTGGATAAACCGTTACACCCTTGGGGTTTCTTCTCTAAGAAATTATCTGGGTCTGAGAGCAGATATGACATCGGGGAGAGGGAACTGTTAGCGGTCATTAAGGCTTTAAAGGAGTGGAGACATTTACTCGAAGGGACATTACACCCTGTTACTATATTAACGGATCATAAGAACTTGTCTTATATTGGGGAGGCTAAGCGCTTATCCGCCAGACAGGCTCGCTGGTCCTTGTTCCTCACTCACTTTAATTATGTACTTACTTATAGACCTGGTTCTAAGAGCTCTAAAGCCGATGCTTTGTCTCGTCAATATGAACCATCCACTATAACTGAACCAGTCCTGTCCTCCATAGTTCCCAAGGGAAATATCATCGCAAACACGAATCTTAGGATTCACTCTCCATTGCTTTCCGAGATCATGAAATCTCAGCATTTGGCACCCAAACAGACTCCTGGGGATCGACACTTCGTTCCTACCACTCTCCAACTGGAGGTGCTACGCTGTCTCCATAACAGCAAAGTGGCGGGGCATCCGGGCATCCGCAAAACATATGCTCTGGTCTCTAAAGATTTTTGGTGGCCTGACTTACATAAGGATATTAAAGAATTCATAGGGGCATGTGAGGTTTGTACCAAGACTAAGCAACCTCATTCGCTTCCATGCGGATTTCTGCATCCTTTAGAGGTCCCTGAAAAGCCATGGTCCTGTTTGGCCATGGACTTCATTGTTGATTTGCCTATCTCTAAAAAGCAGACTGTTATCCTCACTGTGGTGGACAGATTTACTAAGATGGCTCACTTCATTCCCTTACCTAAACTCCCATCTTCGCCTGAATTAGCAGAGATATTCGCTAGGGAGATTTTCCGTTTGCATGGGATACCTTCCCAAATTGTCTCTGACAGAGGCTCTCAATTTGTTTCCCGTTTTTGGAAATCTTTCTGCTCCCAACTAGGCATCAAATTGAATTTCTCTTCTGCCTATCATCCTCAGTCCAATGGAGCTGCTGAACGTACTAACCAAAAAGTTGAACAATATTTACGTTGTTTCGTTTCTGAACACCAGGACGATTGGGTCGGTTTGATTCCTTGGGCGGAGTTTGCACATAACAATCTCATTTGTGATTCTACGCAGTCTAGCCCTTTTTTCTTGAATTATGGCTTCCATCCTTCCATCCTTCCTTCGGAGTCTTCTTCTCAAGGGGTACCGTCGGTGGATATTCATGTTGCCAATTTAAGGAAGTTGTGGGATCAGACTCGACAAATCCTTCTGCACAATTCTATGCTGGTTAAAAAACACGCTGACAAACGTAGAAGGGCAGCACCGGTGTTTGTTCCAGGCGATAGAGTTTGGTTAAGTACTAGAAACATTCGGTTAAAGGTGCCGTCCATGAAGTTTGCTCCTCGATATATTGGACCTTACAGGGTACTGTCTCAAATTAACCCAGTTGCGTATCGTTTAGCGTTGCCTAATGCTTTGCGCATTCCGAATTCATTTCATGTTTCCTTGCTAAAACCACTAATATGTAACAGGTTCTCCTCCGCAATCGCCCCTCCTCGCTCTGTGCAAGTGGAGGGTCAGGAGGAGTATGAGGTCAATTCCATCGTTGACTCTCGAGTCTCCCGAGGGAGACTGCAGTATCTGGTCGATTGGAAGGGTTATGGTCCTGAGGAGAGAAGTTGGGTACCTCAGGAGGAGGTGCATGCTCCCCGTCTCCGCAGGGCGTTCCACTCTCGCTTCCCTTCGCCCTGGTGTCTTCCGCCCGGTGGGCGTATCTGAGAGGGGGGGTACTGTCAGGGTACCTGTGGTCTCTACCTCCGAAAGAGGTAGAGACTTAGCAGTTCCTTCATCTGGACGGTCTGATGGCTTCCTTCCTCGCGGTCTATCCGGTTGTGCAAAGCCGGCCGCGAGGGAGTGACTGCCTTTTACAGCTTCACGTCCGGAAGTCGTCAGGAGACTACCGGAACGACCTGTCAGTCAAATGCTGCAGGACCAATCAGGACGCCTCAGAGGCGTGGTTACTTTTCGGAACAGGGTATTTAACGGAGCTTCTCTCGTCAGCTCATTGCCCTGTCGTGGTTCTAGCTTGTTCTAGTCACTCAGTGCTTGTGTTCTGCTTATTCCCTTTGGTTTTGACCCGGCTTGCTTATTCTACTCTGCTTACCTCTGTATCCTTGATTCGGCTTGTCTCTCGCTCTCCTGCCTTCTGTTACCCTCGACCTCGGCTTGTCTTTGACTATTCTCCCAGTACTACTTACGTTAGTCCGGCCATTCTAAGGTCCGGTATACGTATCTGGCTACTGTTTGTACGCTGCGTGTTGGATCCCTGTCCCGATCCTGACACTTTCCTCTTAAAAAAAAAAAAAAATGTTATAAATAATTTTCTAGTATACCTATTAATATCAAGGAAAGTCTTGAATTTATTGACAGAGCAGCTTGGTGCGAACTTGAAACCTTTGATAAGTACTTGTAACGGACCGTTAAGCATAAAAGGGGTTAAAAACCGTTTAGGTGATATTCCCCTACCAAATACACAGGCAGCTACTGCAAGCACCAATCTCCCGAACAGGAAACACACAAATTCTCCAACTCCCGAACTGGAAACACACAAATTCTCCAACTCCTGAACTGGAACCATACGAATGCTGTAAACAGCCGAACAGGAAAAACCATACGAACAGTTTACACTCCTGGCAGTCGAACTGTGACAGCATACATCAAATCCCCCCAAGAACTAGATGACACTTAATTTTGAGGGTCAAGCAGAACTGATTTACTGGGGTTACCTGCCTGGCTTTTATGCAGGTTTTCCACCTGGTGGACACTCCCCTAGGGGACCATATGGAAAACTGGGATACATAGTGGATATTGACCAATCACAAGCTTACACATTTAAATACTCCCACAATGCATTATAATCCCTCCTCTCTGCCCTGGAGATAATTGGGAAGTAATCTAATTATCTCCAAGGACAGAGGTAACTCCATTAGCCACATGTTAGTAAAAAGACATAAAATTACACAGTGTAACAATTCCTACATAAAACATATACATTCAACATATCCCCAGATAGCTTAGATATGAGCGCACATTATTACCGAATGGTGCTCAGATAACATACATACAGTTCAATCGCCATGGAGCCAAAGTCTTTCACATAGTCTTTCGTTACACAAATGGGCTCCATGGCATAGCTATCTGGGGTAACACTGCTTACATAGGGAAAGTACCGAATGGATGGCGTTCGTATGAATTGCAGGAGAAGGGAGGTCAACGGCTCAGCGGTGTTCATGCAAATAAGTGTCTGTTTTGAATTCCATAGATTTGGAGCTGAACACTGCTGGCCGTTCGGGAGTTTAAGATGGCCGCTGCCACGTGGTCAGTTATACGAACAGCGGCCACCCAGCGTTCACCAATTAAGCTGCGGTTAACTGCAGCCTCTGGTAAATCACTGGCACACTCCTTGCCCAGGTGGTCCTCCCATTCGTGCGTTGGTTCGGTAGATTCAATATACCGAATGCCCAGGCAGAAAGGCACGAACAAGCCTTTCTAAAGGGAAAAAGAACAGCGTTTAACATGGGGCCATAGTCCAGAGGGAGCAGGCAAGCAACTAGGCTTCTCCAGTGCCCAGTGGCGAGGTTGGTTCCGCCACAGTACTTTAGATTGTGTATCTGATAGAATTTTTTTTAGATGAATTGAATACTTTTATATTGCTGGTCTTTTTCTTCTTATTTCTGAAAATATTTCTCCCTCCTCTTTTTCTTCTTCTACAGCCCTGTACCTTTTTCTTGTGTTATCTCTTCGATGGGTTTCCCACCTCGGTCTTTGTTCTAAAAAAGGCACCTTCTCATTCCTATTCTCTTTTAGCTGTTCAAATCGATTTTTTTTTAGCGGAATTTGGAAGTGTTGTTTGTTTTGAGGTAATGTCCTTTTATAGGGGCTTTTTTCCAAGAGCCCCCACCTTTAGCTTTCTCACTATAGGTGGGGCGATATTTTGGTGTTTCTGGGCTCTGTATAGTCTGGTATTCACTTGGTGATTATATCTATATGGTTTATTTCTCTCATTATCTTTGTTCCAGGACCATATTAGGAAATGGGGTGGATTTTGTATTGTAATGCAACACAAGTGATATTCTTTTCCAATTAAGTATGCCATAGTTTATGACATTCCTGCACCTGAGGAAGACCTTGAATAGGTTGAAACGCGTTGTGCTTTTATATGTTTTATATACTTTTACTAAAGTTTAAATAAATACTTACTTTTACACTCCACCTTGGATCCTGGAATCTCTGCTTCAAAATTTCACTGATTTCCTGAGGAGTTCCTGTGGGCGTGACTGCTGTATCTCTACCTGTAATCTCCCAAGTGAGATGAAATGCACCATAAGTCCAGAGACAACTTTTAATAGGTTCTAAAAATTGTGAGTTTGATGACGGCTACTCTTTACCACAATATATGCTTTAATACAGATTACACTATGTGTATGTATTTTATAAAACAGACTCCTGTACAACAAATTACTTTATTATACACTTTTAGGTAAATTAATTTACTGCTGTGTGCGCTAATCACTTTACTATGTAATATTATATAAAGCCTGATATATATTTTGAGTATTGTTGCCAGCCGCTTATTACTTATTTTTGTTATAAAAACACAAAATACTCTAAAAAAAAAAATTTGGTATGTGAAGATATACAGTATGTACAGACTTGTTATTAAAGGTTAAAGGGACACTATAGTCACCAGAACAACTACAGCTTATTGAATTTGTTCTGGTGAGTAGAATCATTCCCTTCAGGTTTTTTGCTGTAAACACTTTTCTTCACTGGCCACTCCTTAGATGGCTGTTAGAGATCCTTCCTGGGTCATGGCTGCCTAAAATGCATCTGAACATTCAGTTTCTCCTCCCTCTGCATGCAGACACTGAACTTTCCTCATAGAGATTCATTGATTCAATTCATCTCTATGAGGAGATGCTGTTTGGCCAGGGCTGTGTTTGAATCATGCTGGCTCTGCCCCTTATCTGCCTCTTTGTCAGTCTCAGCCAATCCTATGGGGAAGCACTGTGATTGGATCAGGCCCCCACTTCTAATGATGTTTTTCTGAGTCTGACATCATACAAATCCACAGCTTCTGGCTTGAATACAGTAAGATTTGCTATATGTATAGAGGCATGAGGGTCCCTGGGGGGCTAGATGGTGGTGTTAACACTATAAGGTCAGGAATATATGTTTTTATTCCTGACCCTATAGTGATCCTTTAAACATGAACTTGTCATTTCCATAATCAAAGGTTTGAATAAACTTTTATATGGATTTTATTTTGTATTAGCTTATTTAAAAATTGTTATAGGTAGATTTTCCACATATAAAATATTCTTGTATTTTATTTTGTTTAGAAACCTTTATTTTATGTATTGATTTGTGTCTTCTACAGAATGGTATCCTTACCACTGGAGCTGTTGATAACAAAGGTTTTGAGTCTGATGATGACCTAAATATGCCTCAGGAGGAAGAAAGACCTGGTGTTTACACCGATGAAGTGGAGATTCGAGTAGATTGGAATTCAGAGCTTCCTGTCAAAGTGTGTGTCCCCAAAGTCAATATTCATAGCGTCATTTTTGACTTTGGACAAATAACTTTTCTTGATGTGGTCGCAGTGAAATGCCTTAAACTGGTAAATATATATATATATATCTCTTCTAATTTTTTTTTTTAATTGTTTCTAAATCATATATAAAACTACCACTAATACTACCAAAATTGTTTGGTTTTTTTGAACTTCATATAGATGAAGTAAACTAAATGCATTTCTTCACTCCACAATAACTGCATGATATGTATACTCACACAAAGTAGATTTATCAGAAATCTGCACACCATATTGAAATAGTAGCTTTTGTTAATCCATATGTTAACATCATATTAATTATTTTCATAGTCTTTGCACTTGTATTAAGATCTTCTTGCAATTAACAACAGTAAAGAGAATACAACAATACTATTTATTTTAATCACAATTAAAACTAATAAAATGTGACCATATCTTGGTTTCATAAGTGTGCACACCTTTAATAGTTGATGTTTATAATGTTTTCAGATTTAAGTAATCAATAGCCAATTCATGGACAAAGGTAACTAAGTTGGCACTCAAAAGGTATCTCATGTGGGGTATATTGTGCCTTATTGTGCTGACATTCACAAGTTTATGCCAAAGTTTGTGGTACTTTATTTTTACATTCACATTGGAGTTTTGCTGGGCTTCATGTAAATCTGATATGTGCCACTATCATCGAAGTAACTCTTCTGAGCAAAACAAAACTTCCAGTATACCTTTGCCACTATCTTATGAAGTTACAGTGCTATAAAAAGACCTGACCATTTCATATTTTAGTTATAATTTTGATAAATGAATTTGAATGGACTGACCCTCATTTTGGTGATTTTAGCAGTTTGACAGTTCAGATTACCCCTTAAATGCATACCATTTGCCAAAGGTGTCACCATATTATATTAAAGGAACACTATAGGATCAGGAATACAATACAAACATGTGTTCCTGAGCCTATAGTGTTAAAAAACACTATTTATGTGGCTGTTCCCCGCTTGGCTTCCTTGCCACCATTAAATAGGATTAAATCTTATATTTTTCCAGTGCAATGCAGCCCATCAGCGTTGGCCCACCCCCGATCTGCCTCCTTGGCTGACATAATCAGAGTTGAGAATCTCAGCTAATCCAATGCCCAATTTCCTATGGGAAAGCATTAAATTACCTGAGATCGTCAATTCTGATGATCTCAGACATGGAGGCAGGGTTGGGGCGGAGCCAAATGCTGTGCTTGCTAATCAGCATCTCCTCATAGAGATGCATTGAATCAATTCATCTCTATGAGGAATGTATGTGCTGCACGACCCTGGAAGCACCTCTAGTGGCCGTCAGAGTAACTGCCACTTGAGCTGTTCGTAGAAAGCAGTGTAAACACTGCGTTTGCTCTGAAAAAGCCTGAAGGGACTGACTATACTCACCAGAACTAAATTAAGCTGTGGTTGTTCTGGTGACTATAGTGTCCCATTGTTTATGGGGGTTTTTTATGGAGAAAAGTGAAAAAAGGTCAATGTTGCCAACCCTGATACCAACCCAATTCGGTTGCCATCATAACCAAATGCTAACTGTAATGTTAATCCTAGCAGCATCATTAACCCTAACTTTAACCATAAATTATGACTAAACCTAAATACTAACATGAAATGACCTTAATATAAACACTAACATATCCTAATGCTAATCCTAGAGATCATGTTAGCAGAGGGATTCTATTAACCCTAACATTAAACAGTAACAATAACCAAAATCCTAAACACAAACAAACCCTAACGCTAATCTTAGAGATAGTGCTAGAGGGATTCCCTCTGAAGTCAGCAGAGGCATTCCCTTATAGACCAGAGTATTGTGCACTCACAGCATAAGAGGGATTATTTACTCTCTGCTGCTAAATCATATCATGACAATATATTACGATATGATTTAAAGCCCCACTGTTGGCACGATCACACACAATGGTCCGCACTGGATAGAATTCATTGCCAAGCACTGATCACCTTCTGCAGGCAATGATCACATAGCAGAGGGCTTGCAGGGAAACCAGATCATTGTCATCTCAGACCCTGTGCGTCTCCCTATGTTGGAGCGAATTTCTAGTGATGTCAGTAATGATATCACTGGATTGTAGATTTACACATAAATTCAGCCACTGTAATTTATAGAGCTGAGGGCTGTGTTCACTTTAAGCACTGCAAACAGCTCTTGGGTCAGCTAGGGCCACTAACTGTAAACAAAACGTGATTAAACGGTGATGTGTTCAGGGTATAATCGCTCTGCTGAAAATTAGTGAGCATGCCGTTAAACATGGAAGTGGCATGATAGGGCAATGATTGCACTGTTGGTCACTTAGAGAGTCATCATAAAGCCTGGGATACATTAACCTAAAACATTTAGTCCAAGTGGGCCTAGGATCTGGAGTAAGCGTGGTGCCCAGTCCTTAATGCTATTAAAGTGCTAGTCCTATTCCCGCCAACCAGCGTTGCCTATTCAGGGGGTGCCTGGTATACCAGGATCCCAGAGCGTTGCCCCATTGGCCCCAGTCTCTAGTTGCAGTAATTCGCCAGTCCTGGATCTCACCATGTTGTTGAACACCTGTTGCGGCAGTCCCATGAATGTATGCTGTTAAAGCTTGTTTTTGCGCTGGTTGGGTGGTGAGCTCCCGTGGGGGAAAGAGGCTTGGAGGTTTTAATCCCATCTAGGGCTGCCGCTTAGGGAGAGGAAATCACTTCGCTGGTACAATATTTTGGCGTTGTGGCTTTTGTCGGGTCGTCCACCTCCTCCTTCCCGCACTTCGTGCTGCAACAGGGAGCTGCGGGCCGCTGCTCGGTACCTTGTGTGGCTTTTGCTGGTGGAGCCCCCTCCCAGGTGTCCCTGTGGTGAGTGAGCTTTTCCCAGAAGTCTGCAAACAGGCGGTCCAGCCTTTCAGCAAGTGGGGGCTGTGAAGTGCTGGATGTGGAGTGGCACGTGGCATCCGCTATGATGGCTGTGCTGGTCTTGTGGTGCAGGTAAGACAGTGTCTGTGTTCTGAATCTGCCCTGCGGACTGTGGTTTCCGGGATGTCCCTCACCGGCGGGGAGGGGAGAGTATGCCCAGGAGACCGCTGGGTGAGTATGCTGTAGTCAACAACGGGATCAGCCACCTCCCTCGTGCCGTCTGTGCATGCCTCTTGTAGGCCTCAGGTCTGACTCCGGGGAAATGCCGCCTAATCTTTTTTCCATTTTTTATAGATAATTTTTTAATCTTTTCTGATTTTATTTAAACCTTTGTCCATGTTTTTATTTATATTTTTCTCTTTTCTGTTTTAATTTAAAAACATTTTCCCTTTTTCTTATATATATTTTTATTTCTTTGCTGTTTTTATTTAAACCTTTGTCCATTTTTTATTTATATTTTTCTCCTTGCTGTTTTTATTTAAAACTTTTTCCCTCTTTTTTATTTCTCTTGCTGTTTATATTACCTCCTTCTGGGTGCTGCTGCTGCTGAGCTAATTAGGGGGAGTGCCCCTTAATTTCCTCTTGTGTGGGATTTGTATTGCCAATATAAACCATTGACTGCCTCACAGACCTTGCTTGAAAGTAGGCTATTTCAAGTAGTCTCTTTTAAGTAGGAGTTGAAACAACAGGAGTTTAAACTATAAGCGAGTTTATCCCCTTAAGGACAGTGGGCGTGCTATGCCGTCTTTGGGGACCCAGCTCTAAACGCCTTTGGGCGGCATATCACATCGACGCCGTCCTATGCACTTACCAGATTGTCGGCGATCCCACACTGGCGATTGCGATGGGGGGGACTTACCTGGCATCCCAGGGAGTCCCTCCTGGGCCATGTGATCGCGAGGTCCTTGTGAGGACCTCACGATCACATGGACTGAATCGCCAACCATAGCAGTGCCAGCAGGAGAATTACCTGGAATGACAGGTAGTGCCCCTGCTGCCTGTAATAAATTAAAATAAATTTAAACACAGTTTAAAATAAAATAATATATACTTTGATCATATATATATATATATATATATGAATGATCTAAGTGTGTGTGTGTGTGTATATATGTATATGTATCTGTATATATATATATATATATATATATATATATATATATATATATATATATATATATATATATATATATATATATATATATATAAATAAATAAAAGTCCAGACTCTGGCACTCAACCGCAAAATTAAAAAAATCTAAAATATATTACCCGGGTGCCTCCAGGTCAATAGGTACACGAATTGAAACAGGAGCACTCACTTTTCCAATAGTGTATTAAAACATCTACATCAATCTACATCAACGTTTCAACCCTTCAAGGTCGAAACGTTGATGTAGATTGATGAAGATGTTTTAATACACTATTGGAGATAGAAAAACAAACAAAAACCATGCCGTGATAGAATAGCTAGCTACCAGATCGAGGACATATTATAGTGATCAATAGGACGGATAGATTAAGGATATCATGTGCATTAATAGCATGAGTATTGTAATGTGCAAATAGTGTGATAAAGCCCAGTAATAATTTTTGCAGTGCAAAGTTAAAGTGACAGGGATTAAAGGTAAAGCCTGTGCCTGATTAATAGCAATGATAATCTTCTCAGTAATCATTTTAAAGTGAGCAGTGCATATGATGATAATAAAGTGCTAATAGTGTTAAGGTGCAAACTTATTGGTGCTTAAAGTGCCAACATATATAAAATGTATCAAACAATCACTGACTATATATGCAGTGTGGCTATATATAACAGTCTAAGTGCATAGAGAATATTAAAAACATGATGTAAAATATGTATACCACTATTCATGAACACATACATAAAACACATACTAAAAATCCTGGACATACTACTTTTTCTATAAAGGTATCATACTATCCAACATATAGGGGCCAATAGGCTATATACCACTATACTGAGTAATATATATAATGAATATGAGATAGGAGTGGTGATGTTGGACTAGCCAACGTCAGAACCCCAAAGTAGGTTACAAGAGGTAACCCCACAACAAGTAAATAACTACCAACTGAAAGAGTGGGATAGAAAAAAACACTCACTCAAAAGTGAATGGGATTCAATCTCACTCTAGAAGATTACCTCCTAAAGTAAACGTAACAAAGAAAATGGTGATAACCTTTATTAAACTAAAATTAAGCAAAGAAAATATATATAATAAGTATAAAGCTTACCCTGGATAGAAACACCATAGAAAGTTGTGTTCGTGAAAATCACATAAAGGTGAGGAATTAAAAACCTGGGGATATGTTCCTTAATCTCATAGAATGTGATATAAATATTGTATGTGCACATACGTATAAAGTCCGCTAAAATAAATAGTAGTAAGGCCTCTAAAGAGGACCAAGTAAGACTTTAGGGACATCCGATATGTGGACCAATATATAAGAGAAACGGAACATCAGTACAGACTGCTCCGTACAAAAGATGAAAATTAAATAAACCAAGTCGCCCTAAAACGGTAAAATCCGTAAGTAATATAACTATTTCTAGATACCATGACTTAGCTCTGTTTTCTTGTTTTTTTATATCTGTTTTCCCTTGACTTTGGCTTGTTTATGGTTACACGTTTTTATATCTAAAGTGGGTTTCATAATGTGTTGGGGTTATATACCGGGGCATCAAAAGACTGGGCATTTCCTTACCTAGTACATATATTTACTAACCAGGGAATCCTATGTTTTTGACATATGATTTCAGTTTTTTCTCTTTTTTGAGTATCTTGAAAAGTTGTAAATTAGAAAAAAGAAAAATATTAAATCTTTCTAATTTCAGTTGTTTTAGAGTCCATACTAAATGCAAGAACTTTTTTTTTATTAACACAAATGCAAATAATTACTCAGAAATGCAAAATGAAACAGTGAAAGTTAGATTATATAGCGATAAAACTGAATTTCTGGCTTAATCATAATGGGAAAATCAATATTCATGTTATGTTATGTTCACGTTATGTTTATTTCAGCAACATTTAAAAAAACTTATTTTTCCCCAGATATTTACTGAATTCAAAAGGATTGATATTGATCCATATATTGCAGCATGTGACGGTAAATATGTTTTACTTATTTTTCTGAATAAAATAAAGAAAAAAATGTAACTGGTGCCTACAATTCAGGATCTAAAATCCTGTGTATCAAGTAAGAAAAGCAACAAAATAAGGCACAAATGTCCTAATTTACCCATTTGTATTGTGGGATATCAAAAACACCAAGATAGATAATGTATTAGCTGTAGGGTAATGAGCAGTGATGGTTAGTGATGTTTTTTGAGCTGATGGGGCACTAGAACACAATCCTAGAATTTGACTTTGCCCACTCCACCCCTGATACTATTAGCCACTTAGAGCCCTAGAATACTAGCCAGTATGAAGGGAATCCATCCATCCAATTATAGGGGCCTATTGGAAAGTACATGGCTAATAAAAACAGGCAGAGCTAAATTAAGTGAGGAAACCATGGGAGTATTTCATAATGCCAACAAAACTAAATATTTTCGGTTTAAATTTTTTTATTTCAGTTCTAAAAAATGTGGATCAAAACAAATATTGCCAAGGAATCCCTATAAAGAAGGGAAAAAGTACCAATAGTGTCCCTCTAACAAAACAAAAACAAGTAACTGTATGTGTTAAGTGGCAATGGCTACTAAAGCAGTATCCCCAGCTGAACTAATTCCAAATGGACTGAATTTGCTGGATTGTCACGCTATTCAAATTATTCTAAATTTGGAGAAAAAAAAAATCTGTTTTAAGTCCGCAAATTGGAAATGCACTGTTCAATTCGGACCTAACAAAATCTCGAAGTTTACATATAACTGTCTGAAATTCCTGTTCCTTTGAATAAATGGTTTCTATACACTTCCAGATTTAGTTGATACATTGATATTAATCTTCTCAAAACCAAACAGGGCATTTATTATTTTAGTTTTTTGGCAAAGATGTAAATGCTTAATTGTCTTGTGAAGTCATACGCAGAGTAACAAACTGTAATTCTATTTTATAGATAACGTACTAAAAAAAATGGGAATGTGCTCATTTTTTGATGATAAAATCACATTTGATGTCTGTTTCCTGACTGTTCATGATGCTGTGCTGTACATAGAAAATGAAAGAATGTTTCAAAGTGGTCATGATCCTTTCCTGGACAAGGTATTAAGAGTTATCTGATTTTTAGACAGTAACTGAATGTAAATGTTTTAACAGTAGATAGATAATTTGCCACATAAGCAGTTCTTATGTCTGTTTTCCTTTAAAATACAACTGTCACTGCAACACTGGTTTTATTATATATTGATCCTTTTATCAAGCTTTAACAGATTCTGTTAAATGAAGTGTATTTTAAAAACAATAGAACAACACATTCCCACCTTTAGTATATGACAGTATCCTTTAGACATATGACATGCACCTTAAGTCAGACATTGTTTGAATGTTTATTCCACTTGACTTGGTAATGCTTTTAATTATTACATCAATGCATAAGTAAATATGTTATGAGCGAATTTGTCGATATCAATGGCACAATGATGCAATTAAGACTTAATATGGAAGTAATATAGAAACATAATAATTAATTGCATACAATATACAATTAGATTGAACAAAAGATCCTACTTTATAACTAACTCTATTTATTAAGAATTTAGTTGCATTTTAATACAGATTTGAATAGTATTAGGAGAAATACCTGTCTTGTGGGAAATTTTCTGAATCGAAAATTTTCCAAATCAGCTATTCACCTACCAGCTATTCATCTACTCCAATCTACTAAAACTGAAAAAAGTGGTAAAAGCACTATCTGTGTGGGTAGGCAGTGAACCAGTTCCAGCATATATTTTGGTGGATGGGGCAACATTGGGTAGGTTAGGCAAATTGTGTATCATGGGATCATTACCTTTTTGGCACAATAAAAACAAGATACTTCCAATCACAACACAGAAAAAAAAAAGTTGTATGCTAAGGAGACTTTGGGGGACTTTTGCATTGTTTTTTTGTTTTTTGCTTTTAATAAAAAAAGGCAAATAAATGAGCCAACAATTCCAAAGCAATTTGTATGTGCCTTGTATTCATCAAAAAGAATAGGCCTTCTATTTAATTTATTTTGGATAATTGGTGGATGTGACACTGTGCTGTGACATCATCAGACCAGCTGACTATCAAATTCAAACACTATCTAATTTAAGGTGCATGTATATTTGGAGGGCTATTCAATTAATACATTAGGGGGAAGACCTTCTGTAACCCCAGTTTCCACTCACAGGCAGCGAATGGGGGCTATTAAATTAATAAACCAGGAGGATTTATTGTCTTCCCCCAAGCATCCATCCATGCTATGATATTAATAACCCAGAGGGAGTATATAGTGTCCCCCTATAGGTGGTGGGTAGGGTTATTAAATTAATAGACCGGGGGGAACCTAGTGTCCTACCCATGGGCAGCATGTGGGTGATATTATATTAATAAATTAAAGTGACCAAGTGTCCCACCCCTCCCATTAGTGGTGGGTGGCTTCTCTAATTAAATATAAAAAGGGGAAGGGCATGCCTTTGCCTAACCACCCAAAGGTATGTGCATCCAACTCCCCCCTCATGCCTAAGGGTCCCCAAGGCCCTAGTCACCCCTATCCCCATTTAAAAAAAACTACATATCCCCTTACCCTAATACTGAGTGGCTATTAAGTCAAGATAAGTTAGTTGCCTGCCAGAGAGACCTTACTGGAATTGCATAGAATGTACAAGGCCCTATAAGATCTTTCCAGCTATGAAATCTAAGTCTGCGCCAAGCCATAGTAGAGTTCACATACATGGGCAGATTTGCAACAAGGCCACCGAAGCCAAGGCTCTGGAGTGGCATGGACAGTGTAGAAATCAAATAACTATTCAGCCAGCCTATTATCCTGCCATGGAGCCTGGGCCAACAGGGGAGATTTCACTTGCAGGGACAGCACTCGAAAAGAAAAGGCAAACTTGGTTTCCCCATCCTCTAGAGTATCAGAGCATTGCTGAGGGTTACAACAGCAATGTTCTAATACATTCCCCAGCACCTGCCTGAAGAAGCTGACTGCACCCCCACATAAATATATAAAGAGCAACAAGAAGCAGCAAAGAAAACCTAAACAAAGAGTCACAATATGGCAATGTATCTTGTAGAACAATACAATTAAAGTTTTTAAAATTAAATCATATCATTAGCATGTTAGATGAACTTTAACTTTCCAAGAAGTGATCGTTCTTTATGCCTTCATGTCAGTAAATGCTATTTCAGTTAACTAGGATGAATAATGCAGTGAAGGTAAGTAATAAAATGTTCTTACCATGGATGCACATCTGTATTGTTACGCCTTCATTGTCCTATGATGCCTGGATATGGTTTTGGCAATTGGCATCTACAGAGAATTGGCATAATCTACTGTTCTCCACCAATGAGTTAAATAGTGTGTTAACTAATTTGCATACTTTGAGATATATATATATATATATATATGACATTTCAACATTGTATTCTCCCTTCAAGATTTCACTAATGCAAGAATCAAAAGGGCAGCTAGAATTTCCAGAGATGGACCCTTTTTACAATGAGTTGGATCCACAAGATGAGGTAAGAAATAATGTCATAATAATTATATAATATATTAAGAGGAATACTCAGTTTACGTAGTAGAAACTTTCCAAGTGTAGTCCACAAGACAAATATAGACAAGTTTCTTTGGTGCACTCAGAATAAAACAAAAATATGCAACGTTTTGGCCTATATGTCCATAGACATGCATTAAGATAAATAAACAATAAACCATATCAAATCCTGTGAAATTGGCACCAAAATCATAGTAAGCTTCACCCCTTCTAAGGTAACTCCCCCTGTTGTAAGGGTATCAAGTATACAATGCATTGATCTAGGTCAGGGGTGTCTAAAAGGTAAATCCCCAGGTGTTGTAGGACTATTATACTTTGCATACCTTTAGAATGCCTTTAAAATTACAAAGCATCATGGAAGTTGTAGTTTTAAAACATCTGGGGATCTACCTTTTGGGCACCCCTGATCTAGATAATCTCCAAAGTGCGTTAAAGGGCACCTGTCATGCCCAAAACAACATATGCTGATTAGACAGTTTTGCTAGCAAATGTAGAGGTTAGGAGAAAAACCTAGTTGAAAATATGATTTTCACCCAGCTGTTAGTCAATACCTCAGTGTGCTGAGACATTGACTGACAAGGGAGAGCAGAAAATACCTCTCAGAGTAGGTCCCTCTACTCTCCACCAATAACAATTGCTATAGAAACTTCCTAGGGGTATAAGAATGAAGTGATGTGACATCTCTCCATTCCAATGCTGGCAACTAATCTATTGTGTCAAAAACACCGGCGAGATTTTCCGTGCTTGGGGATTTGTCCCAAGTAAGGCAAATTAAAGAAAACTTTGGGAGGAGCACAAGCTTACAGGCTTACTCACGAAGCATGGAGATGGTGGCACTGGAACAGAGGAAAAGTGAGTAAATCTTGACATTTTACCTTTAACATACCATGTATGTTTGTGACATATGGTATATTTAGTGTATATAGGAGCGATTTAAGGAAAGTTATTTTATTCACAACAGGTTCACTTTAACAGGCTTGTATTACTTGGTTACAACCTCAAGATGGCAGGAAAGTCAAAGGAAAAAGCTGATTAAATCTAGTATCAAATGGATAGTGCAGTGTTGTGTAGTGTTACTCACCTTTTCCAGGGGCCGGCCGCGGTCCTCTCTTCAAGCCGCGCGCGGTCCTGCTGCTGCACGAGCCGCGCGCGGCTCATCCAACTGCTCAAACAGGAAGGCGGGCAGTGACCGCGAGAAGCGGTCACGTGTCCCGTCTGAATCTAAGAGCACGCCGCGAGTCTCGGGCGCGCTCTTAAAGAGACAGTGGGAGCCTAAATTGCCAAAAGGCTCCCATTGGCCCCTGTCATGTCACACACCCCATACACTTACCTTTTGGGGGTGTGGATATGACAGGAGCCAATCACATTAGTTTAGATGCTACTTATACTTACCCTTTCCCCTTAGTTCCTGGCCCTATCGTGGTTTCTGCTACAGTTCCCTTTAGCGCTCATGGTGTTCAGTTGTGTTCCTCCGTATTTGACCTTGGCTTTGTATTCTGACTTCGTTTTCGCTTTATACTTATCTGTTCTGTTTGCCGGCTTGCTGTTTCCTGTGTACCAGACCCCGGCTAGTCCTAGTTTCCGCTGTCTCTTTGTGCCCTTGACCTCGGATCGTTCCTGACTCTGTACTTCTCCTATATACGTCGAGTCCGGCCACTCTAAGGACCGGTAGACGTATCTTCCCTCTGTGTTGTCTTCTGTTTAGCTGGATCCTGCGTGTTGGGGTATAATCTCGTTACATGTTGTTACGATTTTGCCAAAACTCTAATATATACGACATGTGTGTAGCCAAAGGTGGAACATATTTCTCATAATGATATATTGTATGTACAGTTATTGAAGCTGCAGAATAATTCCTACAATCATCACACCAAATGCCCAGAATTTAAAAGGAGATGATGCAAAGCCATGCTACTGCGGTAGAATTTGTGGAAATCTATTCACAAACCGGACTTTACATAGGACACGAGGTTATGCGTTTAGACTAGAAGAAAGAAGATTTCGTCTAAGGCAAAGGAAAGGTTTTTTTACTGTAAGAACAATAAGGATGTGGAATTCTCTGCCTGAAGAAGTGGTTTTATCAGAGTCCATACAGATGTTCAAACAGCTACTAGATGCATACTTGCAAAAACAGAATATTCAAGGATATACCGTATATACTCGAGTATAAGCCGAGTTTTTCAGCACATTTTTTATGCTGAAAAACCCCAACTCGGCTTATACTCGAGTCAATAGTCTGTATTATGGTAATTTACATTGCCATAATACAGACAGGGGCTGTGGGGGCTGTCAGAGCTGTAACTTTCCTCTCCTGCAGCTCCTGTCAGCTCTCTCCATCTCCGCGCAGTCCGTTCAGCACCTTGGTCAGCTCCCAGTGTAAATCTCGCGAGAGCCGCGGGGTCATAGTGCGGCTTCCGCGAGACTTACAGTGGGAGCTGACAGAAGAGCTGACCGGACGGCGTGGAGGAGGAGAGAGCTGACAGGAGCTGCAGGACACGTAAGTTACAGCTCTGCCAGCCCCCCTCTCCCCCCCACTGAACTACCAATGCTGGACCACCAGGGAAGGAGAGCCCCCCTCCCTGCCATGTATCAAGCAGGGAGGGGGGACGAAAAAAAATATATAGTAATAATTAAAAAAATAATAATAATTAAATTAAATAATAAATAATAAAAAAAAAATAATAATTAAATTAAATAATAATAATAAATAATAATAATAATAAAAAAAAATTGCCCACCCCCCACCAGGGCTCTGCAACACACACACACGTCACTCATACACACACACACTGCACTCACACACACACACACTGCACTCATACACACACACACTGCACTCATACACACACACGCTGCACTCATACAGACACGCTGCACTCATACACACACGCTGCACTCATACACACACACGCTGCACTCATACACACACGCTGCACTCATACACACACGCTGAACTCATACACACACGCTGCACTCATACACACACGCTGCACTCATACACACACGCTGCACTCATACACACACGTTGCACTCATACACACACGCTGCACTCATACACACACGCTGCACTCATACACACACACTGCATTCATTATACACACACTGTAAATAAATATTCAATTAATATATTTTTTTTAGGATCTAATTTTATTTAGAAATTTACCAGTAGCTGCTGCATTTCCCACCCTAGTCTTATACTCGAGTCAATAAGTTTTCCCAGTTTTTTTGGGTAAAATTAGGGTCATCGGCTTATATTTGGGTCGGCTTATACTCGAGTATATACGGTAATCTTTCAATGTAGGGTAATAACTGCTTGATCCAAGGATAAATCGGACTGCCATTCTGGGGTCAAGAAGGGATTTTTTTCCTAACTTGTTGCAAAATTGGAAGTGCTTCAAACTGTTTTTTTTAGCCTTCTTTTGGATCAACAGCAAAAAACATATGTGAGTAAGGCTGAACTTGATAGACGCAAGTCTCTTTTCAGCTATGTAACTATGTAACTATGTAACATGCTTAACCAAGTAAATACAGTACAGATGTCTGGAGGGAGAAAATATAGAAGGTACAACTGATCTAGCCAAGTATCAAAACTAGGTGACATGTCTATACACCACTGGCATTGTCCTGAGGATTCTGTGTTCTAAACCCCTACACAATGGCAAAAACCATGGGGTGGCATGCCTCTTGATTGACCAAATGTTCCTGAATCTCCAATAACAGTAGAGGCCCTAAAATGGTCAAGCGTATTCCCCAGACACATTAGCTAGATAAATGATAGATCCCATTATACGTAAGTGGTAATGCAAGTAAGATGGGCTGATAGCCCAAGAAAGGGGATGTCTGGCTTGGCTCAAAAACAATAAGAGCTGTGGACTATGCTGTAAACTACTGTCCCAAAATCCAGATCATGACTGTGACAATACATTTGTAGCAGTAGGAGTGAGGGAGAGTACAGATTTGCAGTGTGCTGGCTTCATATGCATAGTGACTCTAGTAACAAATACTATAAAGGGTAAAAGCAATTGTAAAAGTCCAGGGTGAATATCCCAAAGTTCTCATTTCACAATAAAGCTTTTTCTCTGTCACTGCCCCCAGAGGCCTCGCGCTTGCTGGGGCCTCGCGGCCGCCTAAATCGCCTCAGGGCAGACTGAACTGTCGTGTCCTCGGTCCATGACCGAGGATCCGACAGTGAGAGGGGGCCCGGCGGCTTGCCCAGTATGCCACCGGGTGGCCCCTCCACATGGTCTGCCCACAGGGAGAGCCAGCCTCTGATCTGCAGCTCCGCCGAGTGCAGAGCTGCAGATCACATAATGTGGTTCCCGCGGGCTTACAGAGCGTTGCCGCGGGTTACCACGGCAACGCTCTGACAGGCTCTCGCGAGAACAAGGTCTGCAGCTCTCGCGGAGCTGCAGACAGAACAGTCATCCCACCGGACCACCAGGGACTGCTGCCACTGGACCACCAGGGAATTTCAACCACTGGACCACCAGGTAATTATATAATAAAAAAAGGTATTTTAGTGTGTGGAGGCTTGTCACAGCCTCCACACACACTGTGCCTAAAAATGCCCACCCACCCTCACTGCCCCAAAACTACCCACCCACCCACCCTCACTGCCCACCCTCACTGCCCCAAAACTACCCACCCACCCTCACTGCCCACACTCACTGCCCCAAAACTACCCACCCACCCTCACTGCCCCAAAACTACCCACCCTCACTGCCCCAAAACTACCCACCCACCCTCACTGCCCACCCTCACTGCCCCAAAACTACCCACCCTCACTGCCCACCCTCACTGCCCCAAAACTACCCACCCACCCTCACTGCCCCAAAACTACCCACCCTCACTGCCCCAAAACTACCCACCCACCCTCACTGCCCACCCTCACTGCCCCTAAACTACCCACCCACCCTCACTGCCCCAAAACTACCCACCCTCACTGCCCCAAAACTACCCACCCACCCTCACTGCCCACCCTCACTGCCCCTAAACTACCCACCCACCCTCACTGCCCACCCTCGCTGCCCCAAAACTACCCACCCACCCTCACTGCCCCAAAACTACCCACCCTCACTGCCCCAAAACTGCCCACCCTCACTGCCCCAAAACTACCCACCCTCACTGCCCCAAAACTGCCCACCCACTCTCACTGCCCCAAAACTGCACACCCTCACTGCCCCAACAATGCCCACCCACCCTCACTGCCCCAAAACTGCCCACCCACCCTCACTGCCCCAAAACTGCTTATTTGTCCACGTGTCTTGTTTGTTCAGTTTGAGAAAATTCTGAATCTGCACAATCCCCTTTTTGATCCTGGGCAATAGGTGTGACACTTTTATGAATTACTCTGCAGCTCACTGACCTCAATAACTGTGAATACAATATATCATTATGTGCAATTTGTACCACCCCATTGAGTCTGGCTACTCACATGTGATATACATTACAATTTTGGAAAAAGTAAATATATGGCTATGTTAACACAACCTGACAATGGAGGGGAGAGGGTGAAGCTAGCTGAGAGGCTTAATATTATTTTTGCACCAATTTCTTACTAATTTATACTGTTTGTTATTTATTTATCACTATGCATAACTGAGGCCGTGTAGGCCAAAACATTGCACATTTTTGTTGTATCCTGTGTTTACCAATAAACTTGTCTATTTAGCATGTGCACTTTGTAGCCTGTGGACTATACTAGCATTCTACTGTGGATATTGCAGATCATGGCTCCACGGTGGTTCTACCTGAGTACTGTTGTTCTGGAACCAGTGATCACCCCACTCTATCTCTATCTGTAGTAGTAACCTTTTCACACACCTCAGATATTCAAAAAAACAATACAGGTTTAATACATTTGAAATTGCAACAAATTTAAATCTGAATATTACAACTGAGGCTAAAATATCAGGAGGAGAAATTCTGCAACTCAACAATTGTCACAGTTTGGTAATTATGCCTCAATTTTACCATGTTGATATAATGTGTTAAGAAATTAATAAAACAATCCATATTGAAGGATGCTTAGGGATTAAACCTGCCTGATCCAGAGCATCCGAATTGGACAATGGTCGAGCCATTTTAGTTTCAACTTTATTTTGGGTTAACAATTTAAACACTGGCAGCACTAGTAGTGTCCGTGGTGGTCACTATCACCCCCCAAATTTGGTTTTATACGTTCCCATGCCCTCACTCACCATGCTACAATTTGGGACAGGTATGCTAAACAGCAAGCAGCCAGTGTTAGTAACATACACCCTCCAACTTGTGTGAATTTAATTTAAATATTCAATTTAAATAACAGGGGATAGACAAATCACTGACCAGTCTCACATGCCCCCAACTGGGGGCTATCAGTTGAAAAATATTAAGCAGGGGGGACATAGTGTTCGTGTCCCCATGCCTCAATGCATAGCAAGACCACTTAATGTTATTAAATAATAATACTGGGGGGAGGTGGGGGGTGGGAATAGTGTCCACCCCATGTCTCCAATTGTGGCCAGCCCCTTATGGTGAAAAAAAAAATTGAAAAAAGCAAAAAAAAAAAAATACATCCCATGAAGGTCTCTATGCATACTGAGCATGCATAATGTGAGAAAAGCCCCTATAAGGCCTTGCTATTTAATTTCAATCTAAGTACTCTGACTTAGCCAGGATTGCATGGGAGATACAAGAAGGGCTTTTCCACCCTATGCAAGCTTAATCAAAGCACTCTGATTGGTTGGCTTACAAGCCATCCAATTAGAGAGTGCTAAGTGAGCTTGCATCACGCAAGGGGTTTCCCCGCTTCGCAAGCTCATTCTGCACAGAACCCTGCATGGGTGGAGATGGAGTTTTATTTTTATGCACCGTGATATTTGTTTTTTCTGCAAAAAAAAATTTAATAGTCTTATCGGTTATTATAGATTTACAATTTGGCCTTTTGTGAGGATGAAAAAAGAATATTTAAGAAAAAAAAGGCATCTAAAGTATAAATATTATTTTTTGCAGATATTAGATGTAACAGTCCCTCCACTGTTATTAGGGGGGGGGGGGTAAGTAAATTTTTGTAATGCTGGTGGGTGGTTAGGAGTTTGGGCCTCTAGTCACCCGGAAGGGGCAATTGCCCATAACTTGGAGTTGAAAATGACATGTTCACCTTCCAATCACACTATTGGAGTCCACCCCTCATTGATTATGATATCCCCACCAATGATTGCATTTGTCAGCAGCTGCTGGCTATTCACTGTTTAGCAGACATGTCCTCACCTGCATCATGCTACTGGTGGGGGCATTTTATAAATGGAGGTCATTTTGACCTCCATAGACCTAATTTTATTTTATGTTTATTGTGGTTGGCCAACTGACACATGATTGACCCTTGTAATTTCAAGGTGTCCAGCTTGAACGAATCGGTTTTACCCAACAAAATTCAATGAAAGGGAGCTGTCACGTTGCTGAGAGTCGGACACTGCAAACAACATTTTCAACTCTGAAAATTTTGTTTGGAAGATCCTAACAATCGTGCCATGCAAGTCTATAAAACAAAGATACCAGAAAGAATGGAAAAGAACAGATCGAGAGGGAATACGTTTATGGAATCTAAAATAGATGAGTGGAATTTAAAAGAAGGGTGTCATGTATTTTTTTTCTTATTTTGCAGGCTTTAAGAGTACTTGCATCTTGATGAAAAGCTGCCTCAATCTTCAGACATAAGGCGGATGTATTTTCTCCATGTGTTCCTCTAAGAAGTCAAATGCAGGCCATGTTTTCCTTTGTTTAGGACCCAAGTCTAAAACACTGGCACATTTCAGTTTGTTTCTCTTCAGCTACTTTATGAACTTACAATGAAAAATATAATTATGACTTAACAACCTGCAAATTATGGAAAACTAAATATCCGATTTCCGCAAAGATTAATCATATGTTCTTTATTGCTTTGCCATTCATAGGAATGATAGGAGTTCATGTGCTGCACAAACATGAATTTGTTTGACGCCACATTCAAAATTAAAAGGATTTGCATAGTAAATTGAAACAACATAAGCCCATAATCTACATTTGCAAATTTAAATGTAATAACTTGTATGATCGCTGTGCAACTTTCTCTTAAATATCTTTTTGAAATTGTATTGAAGTTTCCAAATGGCTCAAATGTGCAATTTTCACTTTGACTTTTCAGAGCATCTCTTATGATGTTGTAATATTTTGTGAATATAGGAAGGTTGAGCACTTGGGATGTGTTGGTAAGGTAGAAAAGGCAGTCCAGAGTATCTGTTACATGTATAGGAAGATGGGAGTAGCTCCTTGCAGTGTTCCAGGGTAGTATATGGAACAAAACAAAGATTAAAAAAATTAAAGAGTACATGGTGAAGTATTTTTCACAATGTGGCAAATGTAGAAAGAAATGTACTTATAGGTGTTTGGAGCTATCAAGAGCTCCACTTCTATGCAAGTGAGCAGTACAATCCCTTCTTAAGGATGCTTATTGTGTCCATTGATCCCAATTGGTAATCCAGGCTTTTTTAGATAAAAAAAAAAACAATGACCATATATTGTAGTATATTCAAATAGTATAGCGTATAATAGAATGAAATTGCACTTACATAAAATGGAGCCTCTACAATGGCTCTTAAAATATAGCGTGGAGTGGCATAATCCACACTCTTGGATTACAGATAGACGCAATTCTTCTCAATGTTGTATATATGTAAGAGATCAGTCAGAAATATAGTGCACACTGTGGTATAGGTGAATGCAAATAAATGGAAACTACTTACAGTAGTAAAGCAAAGTAAGTTTTGCTGAACCCATACAGCTCAGGTGATATACCTCACCATTGAAAATGATTTCCAGATTCAACTGAATAAAACACAGAAGGGTCTAGGAGCTTTAAATAAATAAACTATTGTTATTCTTATATAAAAACAGGTATAGAACAATAAAATAAAGCATTAAATGTAGAACTAACGTGTTTCACGATAAAAAGGCTTCTTTTTCCAAAGTGTATCATATACTCCTCCAGTCTCTTATTTTATTTTGTTCCATATATTACCTAAGATCATTGCTACTCCCATTTGCCTATGTTGTAATATTTTGCAGGGAATTAAGCTTGCAAGGAAAAATTCTACTATTTGAGCATATCTAAACAATTTCACAAAATGCTTTCTTCCAGGACAAATGTGCATTCTAGCGATTATTTTAAGCATCTTATAATACATATTTTTTTTCATTTTATTTTACCAAGTGTTCACTGCATAATCAACTCATAT
This sequence comes from Pelobates fuscus, assembly GCF_036172605.1. Lineage (NCBI taxonomy): Eukaryota > Metazoa > Chordata > Amphibia > Anura > Pelobatidae > Pelobates > Pelobates fuscus. Next base: position 113,894,508 of record NC_086326.1, read on the forward strand.
GTTGTGTACATTATTGCTATCCCTTGTATAAAGTGCCTTCATATCTAATTGATTAATATATATCTTTGCATCTATTAAAATATTTTAAAGAAAAATACAAAATTAAAAATAACACCGTCACTTATGCAGTATGTTGCATGTATCAACTTACCTGGCACAGGTAGAATCACTGGGTATTTTTGTTCTAAATAGAGCATAACATTTATTCTAAATTAATTGTAAGAGGTCAACAGAGACATTATTTTTCATGACACTTAACTCACTTTACAACATAACTAGCATCACATTGTTTTGCACAAATTAACTGTTTCAGTAAAAATTTATAGTACTGGAGCAAAATGAATTATTAATTTATAAACAGAAAAATAAGATTAATAAAATAAATAGACTACAAATTACAAACTATATCCTATAGAACTGTCCTTGATATGTATAGTTTTCAAGAATGTATATTTAAAACAAAAAAGCAGACATTATTTCTGTCTGTGTGGTACATAAAACTTGCATATAATTATGACATCCTCTTGCTTATAATAAAATAGCAGAAAGGTGCTAAATAAGGGGAAATCACCATGGAAACCAAAAGTATGTCTCTTTAACATTGAGCACTTTACATCAAAAATGGCACCTGATTGCCTTGATAAATCATCTACAAATCTTTATCTTGCCACAGTCCAGGATGTAGAGTCACGTATAAGTTGACAATTGTGACCTCTTTATATGCAGGCCTAACCCGACCAACTGTTCCAGCACATTTTAACTGATTTTGCCTTAGGAAGCAGGGTCAAGTACAGCCTCTGTCCCCGACTACAAATGTTCAGGCTGATAGGCCTGGAGTTATGGGATGGGTTAGCCATATCTTAAAATTAAGGCTCATACCTGATGGTCCAGAGCTGCACAAGCAGGAAGCCATGGACTGCGTCATTCATTGGCATCACTTTACTGTTCACAGCCAATGAATGCAATACTGGGTATGTGTCACGTCTAAACATTTGTTATGAAGGAACACAACTGCAGATTTCGTATAGTTTGAATATTTATTATAAAAAGTAAAAGGTATTGACTTTAATTCCAATTTACAGGTACTGTAGTTTTAAGTAATAAACGATAACTGAAGTTCACAATTATAAGCACTGTAGCTTTAAGTAGTAAATGATAACTGAAGTCCACAATTACAGGCACTGTAGCTTTAAGTAGTAAATGATAACTGAAGTCCACAATTACAGGCACTGTAGCTTTAAGTAGTAAATGATAACTGAAGTCCACAATTACAGGCACTGTAGCTTTAAGTAGTAAATGATAACTGAAGTCCACAATTACAGGCACTGTAGCTTTAAGTAGTAAATGATAACTGAAGTCCACAATTACAGGCACTGTAGCTTTAAGTAGTAAATGATAACTGAAGTCCACAATTACAGGCACTGTAGCTTTAAGTAGTAAATGATAACTGAAGTCCACAATTACAGGCACTGTAGCTTTAAGGAGTAAACGATAGTAAATTGCAGACACTGAATCAATAAAGAGTCTCTTAGTAGAATCAACGGTTTAGGTGATAAGCAGTCACAATAGCTGTTCCATAGACTTTAACCGAAGCAAGACAGATGCAGCTAACTGAGATAAAGTATGAGTTGAAGTTAGCTGTAACGGTTTTGTATTATCGAAGGATTTTGGAGACAGGAAATAACAGCTTGAGATGCAATGCTTATCACAGAGGTTTTACTTAGCTTCCGGCACATAGAACACTGGTTCCCGAGATCTCCTCAGAGGCGTTTATCCTGGATGGAGAGTGTTAAGCTTTTAGTTGTGGATTAGGAGAGGTGAAGGGAACTTGCAGAGTCTTTCAGTCCGGTCTGGTAACAGAGGTTGTCACAACGAAGTTGTAGCCGGGTTGTGAGTAAGGAACGTAGTTCATTAATCCAGCCTTGATCAGCTGGTGCAGTCAGATTAAATAGGCAGACCGTGTCATACAGGGGTGTGGCTAGGCTCCGTGGAACCAGGAAGTAAGAGGATACCATAGTTAAGGCATTACAGTATGAAAAGTATTGACCCCCATAATCTTTTTTTTGTTTGTTTATTTACATTTAATCTAGCAGCCGTCTAGCAAGTACTGGTCAGCTGCCACATTCGACTTATGAATCAAATATAATGGCTTATCCATTGCCCACCCATTACCAGTGGATGAGTTCTTCAACATTAAAAAGATCCTGTCACTATCTTACCATCAGATCCTGTTGCAAATTAAAAAAAGTCACCAATAATCAATCCATGTGAGCCCCACTGTCAGTTCCCATGCCCTGCAATTTTAGTCAGAGCTCTCTGATTGGTTGATTTGTAAACATCCAATCAGAGCGCTCTGAAAGGCAAGTCTCACTTATCTTGATACCCCTACCTGGGAAAATAAAAATGTGATGCCTTATAATTAATTAATAATAAATGTTGTTCATAAGGTATCCACACATATGGAGTTTGCATGTCAATGGGCATAAAAAGCATCTATCAAAACTTTTTGCTGTCAACATTTTACAAGGCCATGTAATATATATATATATATATGAAATTGTTTTTTTGTTGTTGTTTTTTGGTCAAGGACAAATGCCGTAATTGACCCTACTACCTAAGGCAAAGTTTGTTAGACCTGCTAACAAAGAGTGACTACTTGGGGAATTAAATAAGAGTTGGAGGGTGAGGTTTTGTCCAGAATGCCCACGGTCTAGAAGTACAAGCCTTTGGAATTTGAAAGGCTGGGTAACCCATCCCACAACTCCAGGTCTTCAGCCTGAACATTTTTGGTCGGGGACAAAGGCTGTACTTGACTTTGCTTTCTAAGGCAAAGTCAGTTGAAATGTGCCGGAACTGTAAATAAGGGGGTCAAAATTGGCATATTTGAGATACAATATGTTATAAATTTGAAACCCCAATTACCTAGCCAAGTTACAGAATGCATAATGTTTCTCTTGCGCAGGTGAAGGAATATATCAGGCCTGATCTGCTGATTTTCAACAACACATGGACTTTATAACATTGGTATTTTAGAATGTTGTGTTTGAAGGCATAAAACTAGAATGTCTGGGGTAAAGTGAAACCTACTTTGAGAAAAAGCAACCATACAATCAGAGGTGTGTAAGTTAAGGTGGCAAGAAACAGCAGAAGACTGTATGTTGAAAAAGGTGTCTAACGCTACAGCAAGAGTGTGATCTCTGTCACAGGAGAGGCTCATCTATTTCAATTTGATAAGCATGTATGCTCAGTAATTAGTGGAAGCTTTGTTACCACGTTCCAGTATTGGTGAGAATGTGAATGCTGTGACATAGCTTAGGAACAATACCCATTTGATAAGTGTTAACTCCATGGCAGGATGCTCAGCAGCAACTATCCAAGGTCTATTTGGCTGAAGAAGTGAAACAAAGGGGATTAGTGCCTTACCATTATAATGTAACCAGGAGAGTGAGAAATTAGGTTCAGACAATTACTAGAAATTATTAGAAATTACTGACATTCTGGGGGTCTCATATGAACTGGAGGAACTCATGGCTGAAGAATTGAAGTTGGGGGTTGAATGTAAAGACTTCCAGAAGAAGAACAAGTTATCTGAGGAGGAGCACTGGGTGATGGGAAGCGATCATTCACCCAATAAGCTCTCTTTGGAGGGGATCCATTTTAAACATTAAGGGACTGTGAACCTCGTGTGAGTGAGTATGGACAAAATTGCCCTCTTGCAATGGAATGTAAGTCTCAGGGAGTGAGGGCAGATATCTACACTCCCTATTCACAAATCGGACTTTACATAGTACACAAAGTCATGTGTTTAGACTGGAAGAAAGAAGATTTCGTCTAAGGCAAAGGAAAGGTTTTTTTTACTGTAAGAACAATAAGGATGTGGAATTCTCTGCCTGAAGAAATGGTTTTATCAGAGTCAATACAGATGTTCAAACAGCTACTAGATGCATACTTGCAAAAACAGAATATTCAAGGATATAATCTTTCAATGTAGGGTAATAACTGCTTGATCCAAGGATAAATCTGACTGCCATTCTGGCGTCAAGAAGGAATTTTTTTCCTAGCTTGGTGCAAAATTGTGCTTCAAACTGGGTTTTTTGCCTTCTTTTGGATCAACAGCAAAAAACAAATGTGAGGAAGGCTGAACTTGATGAACGCAAGTCTCTTTTCAGCTATGTAACTATGTATTTGCAGTACCCAATGCATGGAGGTTGTGCAGAAAGCCACCCTAAGCAGGAACAGCATGAGGACCAGGGAGAACATGCAGTTTGCATCTCTCCCCAGTGCTAGTGCATGGATTTGGGGGATGGTGCAAGTGGTCTTCCTCCCCAGTTGCAGAGTGAGCACCAGGGAGGATTGCTACATATTATTTAGTGATGGAGATGCTCAGACGTCCACTTTGGATTGCAAAGAAACAATTAGACTGCGTGATTACATTTTGCAGCAGCTTCCCCTAAATAGTAGAGGCGTCAGACACGAGGGTGGATGTAGAATATTGCATATTCTATGTTTCTATTAATTATGTATGAATGTCTGGATTGACATAAATAACAGATGGTATCAATAAGTCACAAGGCTTTCTATGTATGAGAATTCTGGAATGTGGATTGGGGGTCTTGTCCTTATATGGCTAGGGTTATACTATGATGTCATTATGATCATATCTACAGTTGCAAGAAAAAGTATGTGAACCCTTTGGAATGATATGGATTTCTGCACAAATTGGTCATAAAATGTGATCTGATCATCATCTAAGTCACAACAATAGACAATCACAGTCTTCTTAACCCCTTCAGGACGGAGTCAATAGTACACGTTCTGATCCAAACAAAACGTAAACAAAAATTGGAAACTGCGCTATATGTCTGTTCAACCGTAATTCACCTCTTTCATATTAAATGGAACCACACTTATTATATATCATTTTGTTCAGGAGAAACAGGGCTTTCATTTCATATCAAATATTTATATATGAAACATAATTTATTATGAATAAAATAAAAAAAACTGTGAGAAATTTAACATTTGTAGTTCCGCCTCACATTTTAGCTGTAAATGTCATAATACTGCAAAAAAAATGCACATATTTGTAATCAGCGATGTCTCACGAGTACAACAGTACCCCCCATTAACAGGTTTTATGGTGTTTTGGAAAGTTACAGGGTCAAATATAGAACGTTCAATTTTCAAATTGAAATTTGCGAGATTAGTAATGTTACCTTTGAGACGATGTGGTAGCCCAGGAATGAGAATTACCCCATAATGGCATACCATTTGAAAAAGTAGACAACCCAAGGTATTGAATGTGGGGTATGTTTAGTCTTTTTTAGTAGCCACTTAGTCACAAACACTGGCCAAAGTTAGCGTTCATATTTGTTTTTGTGTGAAAAAAGCAAAAAACTAATATTTGGCCAGTGTTTGTGACTACTAAAAATGACTGGACATACAACCATTTGCAATACCTTGGGTTGTCTACTTTTGCAAATGGTATGCCATCATGGGGGTAATTCTTATTCCTGGGCTACCATACGGTCTCAAAGGCAACATAACTAATCTGGCAAATTTCAATGTCAAAAAAATGACATTCAAGCCTTGTATGTGTCAGGATCGGGTCAGGGATCCAACACGCAAAGTACAAACAGGTACAGGGTACGTATACCGGACCTTAGAATGGCCGGACTAACGTACAGAGAGTATAGAGAATGGTCAGAGACAAGCCGAGGTCGAGGGAACGAGAGGACAGGTAAGCGAGTAACAAGCCGGGTCAAGGATAACAGAGGTAAACAGAGTAAGTCAAACAAGCCGGGTCGTAACCAAAAGGATAACTGAAAAACACCAGAGCACTGTGTGACTAGACAGGCTAGAACCACGACAGGGCAATGAGCAACAGGGCGAAGTATGTTTAAATACCCTGACTAGAGAGGATAGACACGCCTCCGACGAGTCCTGATTGGTCTCCAACGGATTGAGTGACAGGTCGTTCCGGATTGGCGTCATGACGTCGGTCTCCGGGCACCATGCTACATAAGGAAGTAACTCCCTCGCGGCCGGCGTTTATGTGAACGGGTCGACCGCGAGGAACAGGAGAAACATGGTGTCCGGACGGATAAACATCTAAGTCTCTACCTCTCTCGGAGGTAGAGACCTCAGGTACCCTGACAGTACCCCCCCTCTCAGATACGCCCACCGGGCAGAAGGAACCGGGACGAGATGGGAAGCGGGAGTGATACGCCCTGCGGAGACGAGGAGCATGAACATCCTCTTGAGGTACCCAACTCCTCTCTTCAGGACCATAACCCTTCCAATCGACCAGATATTGAACCTTCCCCCGTGAGATTCGAGAATCAATAATAGAGTTAACCTCATACTCCTCCTGACCCTCCACCTGAACAGAGCGAGGAGGGGCTGTTGTGGAGGAAAATCTGTTGCATATAAGTGGTTTCAGCAATGAAACATGAAACGAGTTAGGGATGCGTAAGGTAGTAGGAAGAGCTAGACGGTACGCAACTGGATTGATTCGAGTCAGCACCCTGTAAGGACCAATATAACGGGGAGCGAACTTCATGGAGGGCACTTTTAAACGGATGTTCCTTGTGCTCAGCCATACCCTATCACCTGGAACAAAGACCGGAGCCGCCCTTCTACGTTTATCAGAGTGTCTCTTAACCAGCATAGAGTTGTGCATAAGGATTTGTCGAGTTTGGTCCCACAACTTCCTCAAATTGGCCACATGAACATCAACCGACGGCACCCCCTGGGAAGGAGAAGCCGAAGGAAGAATAGATGGATGAAAGCCATAATTCATGAAGAAGGGGCTTGAATGAGTAGAATCGCAGACGAGATTGTTGTGTGCAAACTCCGCCCAAGGAATCAAACCGACCCAATCGTCCTGGTGTTCGGAAACAAAACATCGTAAATATTGTTCAATTTTCTGGTTGGTACGTTCAGCAGCTCCGTTAGACTGAGGATGATAGGCAGAAGAAAAGTTCAACTTGATACCTAGTTGTGAACAGAAGGCCCTCCAAAATCGGGAAATAAATTGAGAGCCTCTGTCAGATACAATTTGGGAGGGTATCCCATGTAGACGAAAAATCTCCCTAGCGAATATCTCTGCCAATTCGGGAGAAGACGGTAGTTTAGGCAGAGGAATGAAGTGAGCCATCTTAGTGAATCTGTCAACCACGGTGAGAATAACAGTCTGTTTTTTAGAGATAGGTAGATCGACAATAAAGTCCATGGCCAAACAGGACCATGGTTTCTCTGGAACCTCTAAGGCAGTGTTCCCCAACCCCCGGGCCGCGGACCGGTACCGGTCCGTGGATCAAACGGTACCGGGCCGCCCAGGGGTGTGCGAGCCTGCCGGCTAATGCAGGGCTGGCATTGCCCAAGTGCCAGCCCTGCAATGTGCCTGCGGACCGGAGGGGAGATCAGAGATCTCCCTCCCCGGTCCGCAGGCACGGTGCTGGCAGCCGGCAGGGGAGGGAGAGAGGACCCAGGAGCTCTTACCTGCAGCTCCTCCGGGTCCTCCTCTCGCGAGATTTGGAGCGTTGCCGCGGTAACCACGGCAACGCTCCAAATCTCGCGAGAGTGAACTCTAGCCCTGTAACTGGGCTAGAGTTCATCTCACCACCACCGGACCACCAGGGAATCCCCACCGGACCACCAGGGACTAAGAAATGTCCCCCCTCCTCCCAGTAAAGGTAAGAAGGGAGGGGGGACATCAATATACTATATTTAATTAAATAAATAAAAAAAAGCTTCCCTACCCTCCTTACTCCCCATACACACACTGCCCCATACACACACTACACACACAGCCCTACACACACTGCCCCACAAACACTGCCCCATACACACACTACACACACTGCCCCATACACACACTACACACACAGCCCTACACACACTGCCCCACAAACACTGCCCCACAAACACTGCCCCATACACACACTACACACACAGCCCCACAAACACTGCCCCATACACACACTACACACACAGCCCCACAAACACTGCCCCATACACACACTACACACACTGCCCCCATACACACACTGCCCCATACACACACTACACACACTGCCCCACAAACACTGCCCCATACACACACTACACACACTGCCCCCATACACACACTACACACACTGCCCCCAAACACTGCCCCATACACACAATACACACACTGCCCCACAAACACTGCCCCATACACACACTACACACACAGCCCCACAAACACTGCCCCATACACACACTACACACACTGCCCCATAATCACTGCCCCATACACACACTACACACACTGCCCCCATACACACACTACACACACTGCCCCCATACACACACTACACACCCAGCCCCACAAACACTGCCCCATACACACACTACACACACTGCCCCACAAACACTGCCCCATACACACACTACACACACTGCCCCGCAAACACTGCCCCCATACACACACTACACACACTGCCCCACAAACACTGCCCCATACACACACTGCCCCACAAACACTCCCCCATACACACACTACCCCCATACACACACTACACACACTGCCCCCATACACACACTGCTCCCAAAAACTGCCCCATACACACACTACACACACTGCCCCACAAACACTGCCCCATACACACACTGCCCCCAAACACTGCCCCATACACACACTACACACACTGCCCCGCAAACACTGCCCCCCATACACACACCGCCCCAAACACACACGCACTGCAACTCTCACACACACTGCCACCCTCACATACACACTGCACCGCTCACACACACATACACACAATTTTGAGTCTATGTCTTTATGTGACTGTGTTTGTGATTTTCTGACTATGTATGTGTCTGCGTGTTTTTTTAATATTTGTGACTGTTTTTTTTTTTTGTCTTATTAAATCAAAACAAGTGGGCCACGGAAAAATTATCAAATGTTTACCGGTCCGCGGCGATAAAAAGGTTGGGGAGCACTGCTCTAAGGGATGCAGGAATCCACAAGGGAGTGTATGGGGTTGTTTGGTTTTAGTACAAACCTCACAAGCAGCGATGAAATCTTTAGTATCTTTACGTAAAGCAGGCCACCAGAAGTCTTTGGAGATCAAAGCAAATGTTTTGCGAATACCAGGATGTCCCGCCATCTTGCTGTTATGGAGACACTGCAACAGTTCCAGTTGAAGAGCAGGAGGAACGAAATGTCAACCCGCAGGAGTCTGTGTAGGTGCTAGATGTTGCAGCTTAATGATCTTGGCCAGTAACGGGGAGTGAATCCTGAGATTCGTATTAGCAACAATATTGCATTTCGGAACTATAGAAGAAAGAACCGGTTCCGGTATAGTAGAAGGTTCATATTGGCGAGATAAAGCATCGGCTTTAGAATTCTTAGAACCAGGTCTGTAAGTCAGCACATAATTGAAGTGAGTCAGGAATAAGGACCAACGCGCTTGCCTAGAAGACAGACGCTTGGCCTCCCCAATATAGGACAAGTTTTTGTGGTCCGTCAAAATAGTAATAGGGTGTAAGGTCCCCTCCAATAAATGTCTCCACTCCTTTAAGGCTTTAATGACCGCTAACAGTTCCCTGTCTCCGATGTCATATCTGCTCTCAGGCCCAGAAAGTTTCCTGGAAAAAAAACCACACGGGTGTAGTGGTTTATCCACCCCTAACCTTTGTGACAGAACCGCACCTACTCCTGTCTCAGAGGCATCGACCTCGAGTAGAAACGGCAAAGTCGTATCAGGATGGACTAAAATTGGAGCAGAAGCAAAAAGTTCTTTGAGATTCTTGAAAGCAACGAGAGCTTCAGTAGACCACGTCTTAGTATCCGCCCCCTGTTTGGTCATATTGGTAATGGGCGCAATAATAGACGAGTAACCCTTAATGAAGCGCCTATAATAATTAGAGAACCCAATAAACCTCTGAATAGCCTTGAGTCCCTTAGGTAATGGCCAATCTAGAATAGACTGGAGTTTGTCAGGATCCATCTTAACCCCTTAAGGACACATGACATGTGTGACATGTCATGATTCCCTTTTATTCCAGAGGATTGGTCCTTAAGGGGTTAAAGCCTTCCCCAGAAATCACGTATCCCAGAAAGTCTATCTGGGTCTGGTCAAAACTGCATTTCTCCAACTTACAGTATAAACCGTGTTGCAGAAGTTTGTGTAACACCTTTCTGACTTGTCTATGGTGAGTCTCAATCTCTCTAGAGTGTATGAGTATGTCATCCAGGTAGACAATAACACAATCATGTTGGAATTCCCTAAGAACTTCGTTAATCAAATCTTGAAAAACTGCAGGTGCGTTGCAAAGACCAAAGGGCATGACCGTGTACTCATAATGACCATAGCGGGTATTAAACGCTGTCTTCCACTCGTGGCCTTGCTGAATTCTCACCAAGTTATATGCCCCTCTGAGATCCAACTTGGTGAAAATTTTAGAATCCTTTAGCCGGTCAAAGAGCTCGGTAATCAGGGGAATAGGATAGGCATTTCTGATGGTTATTTTATTCAATCCTCGGTAATCGATGCAAGGTCTGAGTGAACCATCCTTCTTTTTAACAAAAAAAAATCCAGCCCCGGCAGGAGAGGAAGATCTCCTAATGAATCCCTTGTCTAAATTCTCCTGAATATACTCCTCTAAAACAGCATTCTCTTTAGTGGATAGAGGGTATACATGACCCCTGAGCGGCATGGTACCAGGCAATAGATTAATTTTACAATCAAATGTCCTGTGTGGGGGTAGCGTATCAGCGTTCTTCTTGTCGAACACTGCTTTTAAATCCAGGTATAGAGAAGGTATCTGTATCCCCTTAGACTGGGTAGAACTGTCTGGTGTGTTAATTACAGCCAATGGGGATACCCTGCGTAAACACCTCTCCTGACAACCCTGACCCCATGAGAGTATTTCCCCTAACTCCCAATCGATACTAGGATTATGTCTCCTTAACCATGGGTACCCCAGAACTATGGGAACAGAAGGAGTCGAAATGAGCATAAGTGATAAGTTCTCCTCGTGTAAGATACCAACAGTTAAGTTAATAGGTATAGTCTCACGCGAGATAACAGGCTCGAGTAGCGGTCTACCATCTATGGCCTCAACAGCCAAAGGTATCTTTCTTAACTGGGATGGGATAGTGTGTTTAGTAGCAAAGGCTTGGTCGATAAAATTTTCAGCTGCACCGGAATCTATCAAGGCCATGGTCTTTAGCACTCCCTTCTCCCACGTTAAAGAAACTGGTAACAGCAACCTGTGATTTTTATAATTATGAGTAGAGGACAAAATAGAAACACCCAAGGCCTGTCCTCTAGAGAAACTTAGGTGCGGGCGTTTCCGAGCGAATAGGACAATTCAGGCGCAAGTGACCTCTGACTCCACAATACATACATAATCCCTCCCTTCTCCTGTACTGTCTCTCCTCCTCTGAAAGGCGAGTATTGCCTAGGTTCAGGAAACAGTGAGGTATTGGAATCAGGACTTTGAAATGCGGGTGCTAACTTAAAGGTAGGTCTAAGATTCCTCTCTCGAGTGTTCTGTCTCTCTCTTAAACGCTCATCAATGCGAGAAATGAACGAAATTAAGTCCTCTAAATTCTCAGGCAGCTCCCTAGTAGCAACTTCGTCAAGGATAACATCTGATAACCCGTTCAAAAATACATCTATATAAGCCTGCTCATTCCACTTGACTTCTGCCGCCAGAGACCTGAACTCTAGTGCATAATCCACAAGTGTTCGGTTCTCCTGTCTCAGGCGCAACAGTAATCTGGCTGCATTGACCTTCCTACTGTCAGGGTACCTGAGGTCTCTACCTCCGAGAGAGGTAGAGACTTAGACGTTTATCCGTCCGGACGCCATGTTTCTCCTGTTCCTCGCGGTCGACCCGTTCACATAGACGCCGGCCGCGAGGGAGTTACTTCCTTATGTAGCATGGTGCCCGGAGACCGACGTCATGACGCCAATCCGGAACCACCTGTCACTCAATCCGTTGGAGACCAATCAGGACTCGTCGGAGGCGTGTCTATCCTCTCTAGCCAGGGTATTTAAACTTACTTCGCCCTGTTGCTCATTGCCCTGTCGTGGTTCTAGCTTGCTAGTCACTCAGTGCTCGTGTTTTCTAGTTTTCCCTTTTGGTTTTGACCCGGCTTGTTTGCTCTACTCTGCTTATCTCTGTCTCCCTTGATTCGGCTTGTCTCTCGCTTACCTGTCTTCTGTTACCCTCGACCTCGGCTTGTCTTTGACCATTCTCTACGGTACTACTTACGTTAGTCCGGCCATTCTAAGGTCCGGTATACGTATCTGGCTACTGTTTGTACTCTGCGTGTTGGATCCCTGTCCCGATCCTGACATTACGACAGGGCCAATGGATCCTGCAAGTACAAACAGTCAGCTGGCTTCTCATGATACTAGGTTTGAAGCCATGGATCACAGAATGGATCAGATGGCGCTAGCGCTTCAGGCGTTATTATCTCGTGCCAATAACCCACCAGAGGAGATACGTACTACTCCCATCTCTCCTGTAAGTTCAGGTCTAGAGGTAGCCACAGTAGGTGCTTCTTCTCGCATTACCCCACCAGTACGTTATGGTGGGGCTCCTGAGAAATGTCGTGGTTGTTTAAACCAAATTAGTATCCACTTTGAATTGCAACCTCGCTCCTATCCTACAGATAGGGCAAAGGTAGGATTTATTATCACCTTACTCATTGAGAAGGCTCTGAGATGGGCCAACCCACTATGGGAGAACGATAATCCGTTAGTATATAACTATAACGCATTTGTAGCTGCTTTTAGGAGAACGTTTGACCCTCCAGGTGGAAAGGTTAAGGCAGCCAGATCACTGTTGCGCCTGAGACAGGAGAACCGAACACTTGTGGATTATGCACTAGAGTTCAGGTCTCTGGTGTCAGAAGTCAAGTGGAATGAGCAGGCGTATATGGATGTATTTTTGAATGGGTTATCTGATGTAATCCTTGACGAGGTTGCTACTAGAGAACTTCCTGAAGAGTTAGAGGATTTAATTTCATTCATCTCTCGTATAGATGAACGTTTAAGAGAGAGACAGAACACTCGAGAGAGGAACCGGAGACCTTCCTTTAGGTTAGCCCCCGCATTTCCAAGCCCTGACTCCACGGTCTCTCTGCTTCCTGAACCTATGCAGATAGGCTATACCCGCCTCTCTGAGGAGGAGAGACAGCACAGGAGAAGGGAGGGGTTATGTATGTATTGTGGAGCCAGAGGTCATTTACTCTCGAACTGCCCTAACCGCCCGGGAAACGCTCGCACCTAAGTTTCTCTAGAGGACAGGCCTTGGGTGTTTCTATTTTGTCCTCTACTCCTAATTATAAAGATCACAGGCTTCTGCTACCAGTTTCCTTAACGTGGGAGAGGGAAGTAGTAAAGGCTATGGCGTTGATAGATTCCGGAGCTGCTGAGAATTTTATCGATCAAGCTTTTGCCACTAAACACAATTTCCCATCCCAGTTAAGGGAGACACCCTTGGCCGTTGAGGCCATAGATGGTAGACCACTACTGGACCCTGTTATCTTTCGGGAGACCATACCCATTAACTTAAATGTTGGTATCCTACATGTGGAGAATTTATCTCTTATGCTCATTTCATCCCCTTCTGTTCCCATAGTTCTGGGGTATCCTTGGTTGAAGAGACATAACCCTATTATCGACTGGAAATTAGGGGAGATACTCTCGTGGGGTCAGAGCTGCCAGGAGAGATGTTTACGCAAGGTTTCTCCATTGGCTAATATTAACACTTCTGGTAGTCCTACTCAGTCCACAGAGAGACAGATACCGTTCCTGTACCAAGACTTAAAGGCAGTATTCGACAAGAAGAATGCCGATTCTTTACCTCCACACAGGTCTTTTGATTGTAAAATTAAGCTTCTACCTGGGACTATGCCCCCGAGGGGTAATGTATATCCTTTATCTGTTCAGGAGAACTCTGTTCTAGAGGAATATATTCGTGAGAATTTAGAGAAAGGATTCATTAGGAGGTCTTCTTCTCCTGCCGGGGCTGGGTTCTTTTTTGTTAAGAAAAAGGATGGCACACTGAGACCTTGTATTGATTACCGAGGTTTGAATGAAATAACTATCCGAAATGCCTATCCTATCCCATTGATTACCGAGTTGTTTGATCGTCTTAAGGGCTCCAAGATCTTCACCAAGTTAGATCTCAGAGGGGCATATAATTTGGTGAGAATCCAGCATGGACACGAGTGGATGACTGCGTTCAATACCCGGTATGGCCACTATGAATACACAGTCATGCCGTTTGGACTTTGCAATGCTCCTGCAGTATTTCAAGATTTGATTAATGAGGTACTTAGGGAGTTTCAACATGATTGTGTTATTGTCTACCTGGACGACATACTGATACACTCTAGGGAGATTGAGACTCACCATAGACAAGTCAGAAGGGTATTACACAAACTCCTGCAACATGGCCTATACTGTAAATTGGAGAAATGCAGCTTTGACCAGTCTCAGATAAACTTCCTTGGTTACGTGATTTCTGGGGAAGGTTTTAAGATGGACCCTGACAAACTCCAATCTATTTTAGATTGGCCTTTACCCAAAGGACTCAAGGCTATTCAGAGGTTTATTGTTTTTTCCAACTACTATAGGCGCTTCATTAAGGGATACTCTTCTATCATTGCACCTATTACCAATATGACCAAACAAGGGGCTGATACTAGGACCTGGTCTACGGAGGCTCTTGTTGCTTTCAAGACTCTCAAGGAACTGTTTGCTTCTGCCCCCATTCTAGTCCACCCTGATACAACCCTGCCGTTCTTACTCGAGGTCGATGCTTCTGAGACGGGAGTTGGGGCTGTTCTGTCTCAAAGGTTAGGGGTGGACAAACCGTTACACCCTTGTGGGTTCTTCTCTAAGAAATTATCTGGGCCGGAAAGCAGATATGACATCGGCGACAGGGAACTGTTAGCGGTCATTAAGGCTTTAAAGGAATGGAGACATTTACTAGAAGGGACATTACACCCTGTTACTATTTTAACAGATCATAAGAACTTGTCTTATATTGGGGAGGCTAAGCGCTTATCCGCCAGGCAGGCTCGTTGGTCCTTGTTCCTCACTCACTTTAATTATGTACTTACTTATAGACCTGGTTCTAAAAACTCTAAAGCCGATGCTTTGTCTCGTCAATATGAACCGTTCACTACAACTGAGCCAGTTCTTTCCTCCATAGTTCCTAAGGGTAATATCATCGCTAACACGAATATCAGGATTCACTCTCCGTTGCTTGCCGAGATCATGAAATTTCAGCATCTTGCGCCCAAACAGGCTCCTGGGGATCGACACTTCGTTCCTTCCACTCTCCAACTAGAAGTGTTACGTTATTTCCACAACAGCAAGGTGGCTGGACATCCTGGCATTCGCAAGACGTATGCTCTGATCTCTAATGATTTCTGGTGGCCTGAGTTACGTAAAGATATTAAAGATTGGGGCATGTGAGGTTTGTACCAAGACCAAGCAACCCTATTCGCTTCCATGCGGATTTCTGCACCCTTTAGAGGTTCCTGAAAAGCCATGGTCCTGTTTGGCCATGGACTTCATTGTTGATTTGCCTATCTCTAAAAAGCAGACTGTTATCCTCACTGTGGTGGACAGATTTACTAAGATGGCTCACTTCGTTCCCTTACCTAAACTCCCATCTTCGCCCGAATTAGCGGAGATATTCGCTAGGGAGATTTTCCGTTTGCATGGGATACCTTCCCAAATTGTATCTGACAGAGGTTCCCAATTTGTTTCCCGTTTCTGGAGATCCTTCTGCTCTCAACTAGGCATCAAATTGAATTTCTCTTCTGCCTACCATCCTCAGTCCAATGGAGCTGCTGAATGCACCAACCAAAAGATTGAACAATATTTACGTTGTTTCGTTTCTGAACACCAGGACGATTGGGTCGGTTTGATTCCTTGGGCGGAGTTTGCACACAACAATCTCGTCTGCGATTCTACTCATTCAAGCCCCTTCTTCATGAATTATGGCTTTCATCCGTCTATTCTTCCTTCGGCTTCTCCTTCCCAGGGGGTGCCGTCGGTTGATGTTCATGTGGCCAATTTGAGGAAGTTGTGGGACCAAACTCGACAAATCCTTATGCACAACTCTATGCTGGTTAAGAAACACGCTGATAAACGTAGAAGGGCGGCTCCGGTCTTTGTTCCGGGTGATAGGGTGTGGTTGAGCACAAGGAACATCCGTTTAAAAGTGCCCTCCATGAAGTTCGCTCCCCGTTATATTGGTCCTTACAGGGTACTGACTCGGATCAATCCAGTTGCGTACCGTCTGGCTCTTCCTGCTACCTTACGCATCCCTAACTCGTTTCATGTTTCATTGCTGAAACCACTTATATGCAACAGATTTTCCTCCACAATAGCCCCTCCTCGCTCTGTTCAGGTGGAGGGTCAGGAGGAGTATGAGGTTAACTCTATTATTGATTCTCGAATCTCACGGGGGAAGGTTCAATATCTGGTCGATTGGAAGGGTTATGGTCCTGAAGAGAGGAGTTGGGTACCTCAAGAGGATGTTCATGCTCCTCGTCTCCGCAGGGCGTATCACTCCCGCTTTCCATCTCGTCCCGGTTCCTTCCGCCCGGTGGGCGTATCTGAGAGGGGGGGTACTGTCAGGGTACCTGAGGTCTCTACTTTCGAGAGAGGTAGAGACTTAGACGTTTATCCGTCCGGACGCCATGTTTCTCCTGTTCCTCGCGGTCGACCCGTTCACATAGACGCCGGCCGCGAGGGAGTTACTTCCTTATGTAGCATGGTGCCTGGAGACCGACGTCATGATGCCAATCCGGAACGACCTGTCACTCAATCCGTTGGAGACCAATCAGGACTCGTCAGAGGCGTGTCTATCCTCTCTAGCCAGGGTATTTAAACTTACTTCGCCCTGTTGCTCATTGCCCTGTCGTGGTTCTAGCTTGCTAGTCACTCAGTGCTCGTGTTTTCTAGTTTTCCCTTTTGGTTTTGACCCGGCTTGTTTGCTCTACTCTGCTTATCTCTGTCTCCCTTGATTCGGCTTGTCTCTCGCTTACCTGTCTTCTGTTACCCTCGACCTCGGCTTGTCTTTGACCATTCTCTACGGTACTACTTACGTTAGTCCGGCCATTCTAAGGTCCGGTATACGTATCTGGCTACTGTTTGTACTCTGCGTGTTGGATCCCTGTCCCGATCCTGACACCTACCAGGCGGGTCAAAAGTTCTTCTAAAGGCAGCTACAAAGGCATTATAATTATATACCAACGGGTTATCGTTCTCCCATAATGGGTTGGCCCATCTCAGAGCTTTCTCAATGAGTAAGGTGATAATAAATCCAACCTTTGCCCTATCGGTAGGATAGGAGCGAGGTTGCAATTCAAAATGAATACTGATCTGGTTTAAAAAACCACGACACTTCTCAGGTGAACCACCATAACGTACTGGTGGGGTAATACGGGAAGAGGCACCTACAGTGGCTACCTCTAGGCCTGAATTTACAGAGGAAATTGGAGTAGTACGCGTCTCCTCTGGTGGGTTATTAGCACGAGATAATAACGCCTGTAGTGCTAAGGCCATTTGGTCCATTCTGTGTTCCATGGCATCAAACCTGGAATCAGAGGGACAAACCTGACTGTTTGTACCTGCAGGATCCATTGGCCCTGTCGTAATGTCAGGATCGGGTCAGGGATCCAACACGCAAAGTACAAACAGGTACAGGGTACGTATACCGGACCTTAGAATGGCCGGACTAACGTACAGAGAGTATAGAGAATGGTCAGAGACAAGCCGAGGTCGAGGGAACGAGAGGACAGGTAAGCGAGTAACAAGCCGGGTCAAGGATAACAGAGGTAAACAGAGTAAGTCAAACAAGCCGGGTCGTAACCAAAAGGATAACTGAAAAACACCAGAGCACTGTGTGACTAGACAGGCTAGAACCACAACAGGGCAATGAGCAACAGGGCGAAGTATGTTTAAATACCCTGACTAGAGAGGATAGACACGCCTCCGACGAGTCCTGATTGGTCTCCAACGGATTGAGTGACAGGTCGTTCCGGATTGGCGTCATGACGTCGGTCTCCGGGCACCATGCTACATAAGGAAGTAACTCCCTCGCGGCCGGCGTTTATGTGAACGGGTCGACCGCGAGGAACAGGAGAAACATGGTGTCCGGACGGATAAACGTCTAAGTCTCTACCTCTCTCGGAGGTAGAGACCTCAGGTACCCTGACAGTATGTGACTCTCTAACTTTCCAAAACACCATAAAACCTGTACATGGGGGGTACTGTTATTCTCGGGAGACTTCACTAAACACAAATATTAGTGTTTTAAAACAGTAAAACATATTACAACAATAATATAGTCCATAAAAGTGCAGTGTTTTGTAAAAAAAATTCAAAAAACATCACTTTTACTTAAAATATCATCGTTGTAATACAATTTACCAGTTTTAAACACTAATATTTGACTTTGGGGAAGTCTCCCGAGAAAAAAAAGTACCCCCTATGTACAGGTTTTATGGTGTCTTGGAGAGTTACAGGGTCAAATATAGTGCTTGCGAATTAAATTCTCTGCACTTTCTCCCTGTGTTGTCAGGCATGTCAATCAAATTTTAATTAATCCAATGACATAATTATGTTAAATTACTTAAATACACACGTAGAATTTTAATATATATGCATTTATAGGTATTTAAATTCTACGTGTATACTAATGTAATCTTTTATGTAATTATATGTATTTATCTCTCTCTATATATATATATATATATATATATTTGCGTTTATTTGTATTTTATATATAGATAGATATATATAGAATGTCATTCTAAGTGTATTTTGTTACCAATATATATATATATATTAATAACAAAATACAGTTAGAATGAAATTACATATGAATGTATAATTTATTTAAAATTTTGTTTCAATATTTTATTTATTTATTTAATAATTGTATTTATTTATTATTGTAATTATATGTGTATATATATATATATATATATATATATAATATATGTGTATATATCTATTATATATATAATATATATACATATTATATATATATATGTAACGTCATTCTAAGTGTATTTTAATACTAATATATATACTAATATTAATATTAAAATACATTACGTATGACGTTACATCTATATAATATGTATATTAATTTATTTTATAACATGTTTAATATTTTTTTTTTACACTACCTACCAGCAGGGGGACTGTCTGATATTTCAGACAGCCCCCCTGCTGGCAGATCCACAGCCAGTTATAGGGGGCCATGTGATCGCTCTTTGAGAGCGATCACATGGCCCCCGGGGGCCTGATTTGCCGGGGGAGGGCTGCCTGGGCTGTCAGGCAGCCCTCCAGAAGAGGATCGCAGCGAAGGTGAGTACGCCGGACCTCCAGGGGCTGCAAGCCGTTATGGCATTCTATGCCGCCGCAACGGCTTTAAAGCCGCGACGGCATAGAACGCCATAACGGTGTTAAGGGGTTAAACTAATAACACACAAAGAATGAACTGATGCCATGTTTTTATTGAACACACCATGTAAACATTCACAGTGCAGGTGGAAAAAGTATGTGAACCCCTAGACTAATGACATCTCCAAGAGCTAATTGGAGTGAGATGTCAGCCAACTGGAGTCCAATCAATGAGATGAGATTGGAGGTGTTGGTTACAGCTGCCCTGCCCTAAAAAAACACACACACAAGTTCTGGGTTTGCTTTTCACAAGAAGCATTGCCTGATGTGAATGATGCCTTGCACAAAAGAGCTCTCAGAAGACCTACGATTAAGAATTGTTGACTTGCATAAAGCTGGAAATGGTTATAAAAGTATCTCCAAAAGCCTTGCGGTTCATCAGTCCACGGTAAGACAAATTGTCTATAAATGGAGAAAATTCAGCACTACTGCTACTCTCCCTAGGAGTGGCCGTCCTATAAAGATGACTGCAAGAGCACAGCACAGACTACTCAATGAGGTGAAGAAGAATCCTAGAGTGTCAGCTAAAGACTTACAAAAGTCACTGGCAAATGCTAACATCCCTGTTAGCGAATCTACAATGCGTAAAACACTAAACAAGAATGGATTTAATGGGAGGATACCACAGAGGAAGCCACTGCTGTCCAAACAAAACATTGCTGCACGTTTACAGTTTGCACAAGAGCACCTGGATGTTCCACAGCAGTACTGGCAAAATATTCTGTGGACAGATGTAACCAAAGTTGAGTTGTTTGGAAGAAACACCAAACACTGTGTGACGAAAAAGAGGCACAGCACACCAACATCAAAACCTCATCCCAACTGTGAAGTATGGTGGTGGGGGCATCATGGTTTGGGACTGCTTTGCTGCGTCAGGGCCTGGACGGATTGCTATCATCGAAGGAAAAATGAATTCCCAAGTTTATCAAGACATTTTGCAGGAGAACTTAAGGCCATCTGTCTACCAGCTGACGCTCAACAGAAGATGGGTGTTGCAACAGGACAATGACCCAAAGCATAGAAGTAAATCAACAACAGAATGGCGTAAACAGAAGAAAATACGCCTTCTGAAGTGGCCCAGTCAGAGTCCTGACCTCAACCCGATTGAGATGCTGTGGCATGACCTCAAGAAAGCGATTCACACCAGACATCCCAAGAATATTGCTGAACTGAAACAGTTCTGTAAAGAGGAATGGTCAAGAATTACTCCTGACCGTTGTGCACGTCTGATCTGAAACTACAGAAAACATTTGGTTGAAGTTATTGCTGCCAAAGGAGGTTCAACCAGTTATTAAATCCAAGGGTTCACATACTTTTTCCACCTGCACTGTGAATGTTTACATGGTGTGTTCAATATATACATGGCAACATTTCATTATTTGTGTGTTATTAGTTTAAGCAGACTGTGATTTTCTATTGTTGTGACTTAGATGATGATCAGATCACATTTTATGACCAAATTGTGCAGAAATCCATATCATTCCAAAGGGTTCACATACTTTTTCTTGCAACTGTATATAGAATATAGGACCACAAGGTCTTGCTGTTGCTTGCTGCACAAGGTTGTTCTTCTTGTCCAGCTGTCTAACTATGTAGACTTAAACTCTCCCTTCAGGAGTCCAGCAAGTACCATCTGCTGTAGAACATCCATTATCCTGTAACATCCTTTGTTGTTTTATTATGTATCAGTAGCTGGAAGAATAAACTGAAACTGTAAGTCAGATTGCGTATTAGTATTTTTGGTTGATATAGATGTATATTAACATTGCAAGCCTTTTACCCAAGAAGAAATATACATAAAATAATTATTTCAATCAACTGGAAAAAGACACAGAAGAAACGAGAATGTATTACATTGGCCGGCCAGCCAGCCAGCCAGCCAGTCTTCTATTCAAGTTTTTATTTATTTATTTTGTATTTTTTATTTTTTTTGCAGTGCATGAAAATGGTACAGGCAGGCATGAGGTGCCGCAAAAGCAATCCTCAGGCTATTTCCTCGCTTACATGCGGGACACATGAGTAACAGGCACAATTTTATAGGTTTATCAGGCTTAGTCGCTTAGATCGTTCTTTAAACTGTTTAACTAACAAGGTATAAATTTAGTGCTAGAGCTTACATTACTAACTGGCAATGATATGTCTATGATAACACATCTATTCTATACACATTGATAATACTAGTAATTCTTAAGGCTATAGATATGTACGTTTTTGGTCACAGCACTGGCTAGTATGGCTTAGCATGAGAGAACATTGTCTATGAGGATATCACCCTATTTAATTGAAGCTTCCGGCGGCTCCACAGCAGATAGGGGTCAGCAGCATGGTGGTCTTGGGCAGTCTTTTGGTTAGCTGATGCCCGCTCTGCTGTATTGGTGAAGCAGGGGGTTAGTGTTTATTAGGTCAGAAAGCTGGGTTCCATGCATGCTGGCTTCAAGTTACCATCGAGGTAAGTTGGGTCTGCCCTGTTTACGTTTCTGGGGACTAGTGTCCTCCGAGGTATGGTGCAGGATGGCATCTGGGTGAACTTGCTGCCTCTCTCAACTGTGGGTTTGCCTTGGTCTCCGCGATATTAGCCGAATTTGAGGTGAGTGTGGGGTCAGATTCGCTGCAGGACTACCCCGCCTGTCGGCAAGAGTAGTTGTTTCTGGAGGGAATAGTCTCCGTGTTGTGCTTCATCCCCTTGGTGTAGCATTTGTCGATAGTGTGGATGGGGCCCCTTCACAACTCACCCCCGGTTTGGGCAGCTGCAGGGACCGGTGAGGGTTGCTCCACTTATCCACCTCGTGAGGTCGGAAGGCCGTGGGTCCATCGTACTTGAGCCCGGGAGCTGCGCTGGGAACTGTTGGCATGGGGCGAGAGCAGTATGTACCTCTGCCTCTTAAGCACATGGTGGCCGCCATCTTAGTTGCAGCGCTCGGGCCGCCGACCACTGTAACGTCGCCGTGCCTTGGTTGTGGTGCTGTGGTCGGGGCCATCGGCTGAGGACCGGGATGACCCCCACCGGTCCATAGGGGGGGAACTGGGCCTGGTCCACTTGAAGCTGGGCCTCTGGCTGGGTGCTGTTTGGTAGGATAGCGGGGCAGCGGCCGTACGCCCCACTCACCACCTGAGAAGGCCCCCGACTGAAACATAGATGGTTTCTCCTCCAGGGGACTGCAGCTCGATGAGCCAGCCTCTCCCTTAGTCCAGTGTGCCACATGCGCTGAGGTCTGTCACTGTTGGTCTGCAGGTCATGTTTTAATGCCTTAATCCTAGAAATCTTGCAGGAGCCGATCTTGCTTGTGACCATCCAGCTCGGTGGTCCGGCCCTGCCCCCCTTCTATTCAAGTTTTGTTCCCACTTCCAGGAGGGAGAGAGAGAAGAATCAAGTTACAAAGCTGAGTTTTGAAGCTGGGAAAACAAACTTGAAGAGAAAAAAAAAGAATTTAGACTGTGTCACAGAGACTAAGAATATTTGCACAGAAAAAGAACTGTGTGAAGACCTGTGTTTGTGAGAAAAATGTTTTCAAACTAGAAAGACTATTTTCTACAACTGAAAAATAGCGCAAGATACAACGTGAATTCTGCAAGCAAGCATGTGGCAGAGATTGGCAAGTTTCCAAATCCAAGTCCAGAACTGCGCAGCTGTGTGGATGAAGCAACAAAATAGACATAAATAACTGATCTGGTGAGTAACATGGAATTCTTAAATGTTATTGCAGAGAAAAGTAAATGGCAGTTTAATAGCTTTTCAGATGCTCTTTTGTGGCAATCTTTATACACACAATGTGAAATTGCCAATAGTGAAAATGACAAATTTTTGTTAATAAGAAAAAACTGAAGATCAGAAATGTTATGAAATAGTCTGTACTTACAATGCATTGATTTTTAAACAAGATGCATGGCAAGGAAATTTAGAATCGGCAGAAAAAGAAATAGATTTGAATGAGTTAACAGAAGACAAATCATATTTAAATGAAAAGTGTAACAATGCATCACAGAGTACATGCTATAATTGTGAGAGATTGTCAGAAACAGTCTGTAAACTAGAGGATAGAGTTAAACTAAGAAATAATATTATTTGCCAGCGTAGAAATGAAGTTAAGCAAGTAAAATGTGCAGGCACAGAATTTAATCCCAGAAACAATAGATACTGAAAACATATCCTCACAGAGTGATTTGCAGAAATGTAAATTTCAAGACAGAGCTGCAAAACTTAATTTGAAAATCCAGGAACAATTAATGAAAATTGTGAAATGTATTCCACTTTATGACATGTCAGTGAGTGAATTTACTAATGCTGAAATGTTTGAGTCAAATTTGGACAAATATAGCATAAAAGACAAACAAAGGAATAGATTTAAAATATGGCTGCCGACTCAAATGGCATGTAGGCTGACTACGCTCGTAAGATTTGAGGACAATGATGAAATAATGTATGAGAACAGACAAGACAGATTAACACAGTTAATAAAATTAACAGGGAATAATTTTGAAGACACTTAAATGTTGGAAAAACTAAAACCACACAATGATGAAGATATTTTTAGTTTTCTTGTAAAACTTAAAAGTGTATATAGACTTGTTGTTAATTTTCTTGAAGATCTGTTAATCAATGAATTTGTGAAAAAAATTGAAACTCTAGAACCAACTGCAATTGCAAAAAAAAAAAAAGAACTTTGGGAAAAGTTGCTTTGCTTTTACATAAATTAAGGTGGCAGTCCAGAAATGAAGGCATTAAAATGTCTTGTGAAATTAGGCAGAGAAAGAAGCCCAGATTTGACACCCCTTTTCCTTCTTGTAAAATAGTGATACAGACCGCTGAATCCCTCCCAATTTTCTCAACTAGAAACTGCAGAGTTTAAAATCAGAGGCAGAATGTAACTCCTAAAGTTATTTGTTTTTGGTGCTATAAAAACATTATTTAAGGTCTATTTAAGGCAGATATTTTATCCACAATATCAAATCAAATGGGAATGAGAAATTTACTTTGTTGACTGAAAAATTGGATAGAGGAAATACAAGTAGGTATAAATCTAAGAAGGTCTTTCCTTATAATCTGATAATCAGACAAATAAGAGAAATTTTAGCTAAATCGAAATTA